>NC_045708.1:13975969-14331869 GCF_009834535.1 Camelus ferus | reverse complement strand
CGATTGCTGTGCTGTCTTCTCTTGCTGTGGTTAATAATAATCATCTCTTTTCCTTCCCCTTTCCTGCTGCCTCTTTTCGTTTTCTTCCTTGTCTTCCCATGTACTTTTTGAATTTAAACTGTCCTATATATTTTTTCCTTGCTTTCCTTTATTTATTTATTTATTTATTTATTTATTTATTTATTTATTTATTTATTTATTTATTTATTTATTTATTATTTATTTATTTTCAATTTTGTGATCTCCTGCCCTACTTTGTCTTCCCCACTTGCTTGGGTTCCATGTTGCTAGTTTTTATGTTCGCACGCTCATTATCACCCTTTTTTGTACTTCAAATCCCAGCAGCTGCCCAGCCAGGTCCCCGAGCACAGCCCTGTGGTTTATGGGACTGTGGAGAGCGCTCATCTTGCTGCCAGCACCCCTGTCACTGCAGCTAGCGACCAGAAGCAAGGTTTGTGTATGACTGTTTTCCTCCCTCTTACCTTTAGTTCCCCTTCCCTTTTTTAAATTAATTACATTGCCCTCAGCATTTAAGAGTAAGAATAAAACATCTGAGGATTATTTAGGTACCCACTGTTAAACAAAGCTTTGAGGTGAAAAACCAAAGTGTTCTTCTAAGAAAGTAAAGTATGGATGATTAGAAATGTTTTTTTACACATTATTAATGCCCCACTGTCAATATATATTTATAGGTAAAAGCTTAGCTGCCTTAAACTATTTCTTTTGGAACAAATTGGGGGGAATAAGTCGATGTATATAATTGCTTTAAAAGAACAACAGTTTTATTTATATATTCAACATATTCATGTATATCTTGTTTTTAAAAACATAAAATGTTTCTTCTTAAAACTTTGGCTTCTGTAGGCTCAGTTGGTGATAGTACTGAGTTTAAATCCTGGCTCCATCATGCATTGTTTGGTCTTGATGAGTCATTATGCTGTACATTTTAATTTCCTCACCTGCAGAATGGAATGAAGAATACCTACCTCACAGGGTTGTTGTGGGGACATGCCTAGCATTCAAAAAACACTTAGTAAATTTTAGCCATTATTATTGATGCAGGAATCATACTAAAGTCTCTACTGTTGACCTTGAACGTGAAGTGCCAATGTTTGGTAAAATAAGTGCACATATTGCCTTTTGGATTATAAATAGAAAACTTTAAGGGATATTTCATGCCAGAAGGTGGAATGTTACAGCCTCCTTTTCTTCCCTAATTGGATTTAGGTTGACCTTAGCTAAAATTGGGAGACAGTGCTCACTAGGCACGTGGAGAAGCAAGTGACTTTGACAATGCTTTTATAATGTTTCTGACTTCATTCTAAGAATGAGTAGAAATCATGTGTTTTTTGTTTTCTTGAATTATTTATTCCTGCAAACACCTTAATATTCTTTAGCTGATGTTTGCTTTCTATACTTTCTAAAAATTATTCTTTAAAAAGCACTCAGAAATTGACACATAATCAAAGTGAAGGTATTTAGTATTACTGTTTTGTTTTTTTTAAACTGGGCTGCAAGTCAATCATGCTTATAAACACCTAATGTATGGTTTCAATTTTTTTATGGCATACAAAGAAAATAAGGTGTTTTTTCCCTTGCATATTCAGGAATTTAGTAAACTTGAGGAGAGACAAGTCCCAAATTTTGTTTTACGAAGTAGTTTTAAACCACAAGATAGGTAATGAATTCTGATCTGGCATGCTTCTAACAGTTACACTGTCGAATACTTTTTTCAGCAGTGTTCAGAGTTAGAGACTCATACATGCTTAAAGCTAAATTTTTTAATATTAAAGCCATTCACCCTGCAGGAGTGCAGTTCATAAATATTATGGAAGACCACTTCCTACCCCGTGATCAAGCAGTTTTGAGTCAAAATTCAGAATGTTTTCTGTCTGAGTGGAGTATTTTCAGGGTATCCCCTTCAAAACTTTACTTTATTACTTTCGCACAGTTGCATCCTTTTTGCTAGTTAGAATTATCCTAAACATATTGAATACTTACTATGCAGAGAGTTCTTTATGCTGACCTTCCTCATAGCTGGGTCACAGTACAAAGAATTCATAATATGTCGTGATGATGATAACTCTGATCTGCTGAAGTTAGGAGACACCTACATCTTCTCATATTCAGGCCTTGATTTACAAAAGGAGGAATGCAGAATTCTTCATTTCCTCTCAGTTTTTTATTCCTCAGTGGAAATTTGAATAATAAAATCAACATTTCATACTGATACTTGATAAGATATAGGTGAATTGGGAAATGTTTTGCATTACCTTGATGAAAAAAAAACCTTCCATTTTAAGTATATTTCCTAGAGCTTATAAGTAACTTTTGGGGACTACTGCTGTCTTCCTCTTAATAGCAACTATTATCCAGAAAACTCAGTAATTCTAATTTCTATTTTTAGTTCTGCGTATAGCTTCTCCATGTATCGGATAGTTTTCAGAGTAGTTTTCTTTTTTAAACTAAATATGTGTAATTCAAATAATATTAGAAAGGGTTCACCAGTTTTCAGGGAATTTTTTTTACAGTTAAGATATTTTTGAAAAACTTCCTTTTAACTATATATTCCTTTTGAAATTAAAGTAGGATACAAAAATGTGCTGTTTTCAAAGATTGCTGTGTTATCACCAGAAACAATAAGTTCTGCATTCTGCAGACTGGTTTTTCTCTCTCAGTGGCGTTGTCATTACTGAGGGTTTGCACTGGGTCACAGATCCATGTTAGCCCCAAAGTCCTCTACTACCTTGATTCACCTAAATACTTCATTTTCCATAAGCCCCCCACCACATTGTAAGAATTTAGGATTTGAAATCATTTCCAGGTTCTAGCACTTGCTAGTTATATGACCTTGAACCTATGACTTAATCTCTAAAACCTTCAGTTTCCCCATCTGTAAAATAGGAACATAATAGTTTGCTTTATTTTATTTTACTTTTTCACTCCCTGAAAGAGTCTCAGGACCCCCAGGGTCCCCAGACCACACTTGGAAAAGTGCAGATTTAGAGGATGAACTAAAAATCTTTCAGAGTCAGGTCTTATAAGGCAGGAACATAATAGATTTTATACCATTGGTGATTCTAAGGACACTATATATGGTATTTGACCCATTTTCCTGGCACATATTAAGGACTTAGTAAATGTTAGCTGCCATAATTAAGCTTCTGATTTTCTCAATTTTTGATGTGAATAACTGGAATGGTTACACGAAGACAAAGTTTCCAGACAGATATGCCATATTTGTTTTAGTACTTTCTAAAGATACAGGGAAGACCTCAGCTTGGTCTATAGAAAGACTGTTGACTGAATTAAAATCTTCAGTTGGTGTTGATGGTGTATAGACATAGCTTAAATGATTGTTGTCTGGTATTTGAAAAAGTGTATTAGCCCAGTATATTGAGAGTATGGTTGGGTAATTAAATACAAATAAAAGTTATTTGTGCCTTAGTCTTTTATCTTTACTACCTTTTGAAAACACTTGATGTAGAATAAGTATTCAGGGAATGATGTTCTGTTCTGTTTTTACCAGGGTAGCTCAGTTGGGGCTTCTTTAGAATTTAGGACAGTACCCTATCAAGTGAGACTGTCCCTCAAATTGCAGGATGCTTAGCATTCCTGGTCTTTCCCCATTAAATGATAGTAATACTCTCTCTGTCATGTGAGGCTCCTGACAACCAAAAGGCACCTGTCTAGAAGGTTGGTTCCATCACTATATGAGAATAAAAGGGAGCAGTTTTTTCCTTCTTATAAATATGACATCCATTATAGAAACTACAGATAAGTGGAAAGAAAATTTTTCTCTTATCTCATTATTCAGAACCATTGTTAAAAAAAAACTGCATGTAATTCCAGACTTTCCCACGCGCATATATGTTAGTATTATGTTTTGTTTTTGTTGTTACCTGTAGGTTTTATGCTCCACATCAGTTTTGTGCCCTGCTTTTGAAAGAAACATGTCTTTTATAATAAACAACTTCCCATATCATTAAATACCCTTCTAAAAGCCTATTTTAAATGATTGTATACCTTTATGTGCCCAGGCCATCATTTCTACAGTAAATCCCTCATTATTAGACATTGTTTTTTTCTTTTTTTTCTTTTTCTTGGCTGTTACAAATATTGTTGGCCTTAAATATTCCAGACCTCTATCTTTTCTTATTTTTTTAATCTTTGCTTATTGTTGAATGATTATTTCCTTAAAAAAATTCTTAAAAATGAAATTCCCACAAGTCCTGAAGATAACAAAAGGTATAAGCATTTTTAATGCAGTAGATTAGATTTAAAACTATTATGGCTCTGCAAAGCATACTCTTAATAGAAAAAGTGCTTAGAGAAATAAAATCACTGTTCTTTATTTAGATGTACTCTATTACACATTTGAGCTTTCTGTATTAAAACTTCAGTGAATTAATTAAAGGACTTGTTTCAGAATAAGGTGCTCTCAAAATAATTACATTTTTTGTTTCTAATTTTCTCTTAATGTTAGATATTTCTTAAGAGTGCATAGAAGTTTCAGTCCTAGATCTGCTTTTTTTTATTTTTTAGTATCAGGAATATTATTTTCCAAAATTAATAATTGAATCAGCATGCTCTTACTAGATTGTTAATGTGAGAATTTCTATTTTCTATTGTTTATTTTAATATGTCTAGGTTTCATTCAGTGGTCACAATGGGTAATATTCTGATGTGCTCTCACAGTGATACCTTGTAATGTAGGTAACCCATGTAGCAGTTACTCCAGTGAGTTGGAAATTATTTTCATCAGGGATATTTTAATGAGTGCATATTTATTTTATATGTGTCACATATATGTAATACATATCATAGATGTATTTCTCTGAAATGTTTTGTCTCTTGCCCTGGCAACTTAGTCTGAGGGATTTGGCATTGAGAGCCTATTGATCTTATTTCTCCATTACAGTAAATAGGCAGAGTTCAATTTAAGAAGCACTGGCCTCAAAGGCTATAAATTAAAGTGAATTTTAAAACTAGTAAAAGTAGTTGCCGTGAATGAGTTAGCCTTTAACAGTTTAATGGTAATATTTACCATCTGTTTATCTTGTTAATGGATATTTTTCTTTGACACACTTACTTAACTAAAATTTACTGTAAAGACTCATTTTCAGTGGTGCATAAAGACTTCTGACAGAGAAAGTAAACTCCTTTTCAGTTTAGATTGTTTTTTAGCAGTGCTTAAAATTTTTGTTTGCATTTAATGAACATACTCATGAATATCTGCTTTTCCACTGGAGCCTGATTTTTGTGCTACAGAAGCACAAGGCTAGAAACCAGCCTAAATTTCCTTTGGTTTCATCTTCCCAGACATGAATCACATATCAGTTAATCTGGAATTTTAAAATACAGAAATTTTTATGAGTTTGCATCCCTTTCATTTTTCTGTTACCTTTATTATGATTATCGATTTATGTTTCTCACTCTTGCTCTGATTCTTGTGTATAAACACACACATTTTATGTATTATTCTGAAATATTTCAAGCGTATATGTTAAGTGTTTTTAAAATGGACTTGATTATCTGAATGTTAGCTTTGGTTTCTCATTAAAGAATTTTTTTTATAATTGAAGAGACAAGGTAAATTTCCATTTTTATTCCTTAGCATTATTGTTGTTATAAGCCTCTTAAGGAATGAATAAAATTTTATGTTCAGGAACTTGATTTCACTGATAATAAATTTCATCTAGAATAAATGACACCAGGATAGTTTTTCTTGAAACAGTTTTTTATGCATGTTCTTTATTTTAAAAAAATCCCCCAAATACAGAAATACTTAGAATAAAAAATATCAGTCTATAATAATTTAATCTCCAGTTATTTGCCCTTGTACTGGCCAGTCCTGTCACTGTCGTGCATCCTTGGTAGAAAAATTTTCTACAGATGAAGGTCTCTACCTTAAAGAAAAGCCCCATTCGCACCCCCAAAGTGGTTTAGATTTAGTTTCAGTTTTGATGAGCTTTTCCATAGCATTGACATAATCATTTGGTGAATTAATTCCTTGGAGTAAGACTCCAAAGTAAACTGTATATGTATTGGAAGTCAGCTAATAGTGGGTATAACTAGAAAAGAAAATATGACAGTATTTTTGGACTGGCAAAATAAGTGATATTTTGATCTGTCCTCTGCTGCCCGTATTTTAGTATAAGAGATTAAAAGAATTGGCCCAAAGTAATACAGTATAATCTCTGATCCAAGAATTATTAAAACTCTTTCAATTTTTTCTTCCCCAGAAGAGAAGCCAAAACCAGATCCAGTGTTAAAGTCTCCTTCCCCAGTCCTTAGGCTAGTCCTTAGTGGAGAGAAGAAAGAACAAGCAGGCCAGAGGTCTGAGACTACTGCAGTAGAATCCATACCAGAGCTTCCCCTGCCTCCATCACCTACCACTGTTTCTCCAATTGCTCGAAGTACAATTGCTTCGTCCACCTCTGCTGCTCTTAGTAGCCAACCAATATTCACCACTGCTATGGAGGACAGATGTGAACTCTCTTCCTCAAAAGAAGACACAGTTCCTATATCCAGCCCCACATCTTGCACAGAAGCATCAGATCCTTCACCAACAGATGAAATTGATGATGATATATGCAAGAAATCTTGTAGTGTAGCACCTAATGATATTCCACTGATTTCTAGTACTAACCTAATTAATGAAGTGAATGGAGTTAGTGAAAAATTACCAGTCACAGAGAGCATTGTGGAAGTAGTAAAGCAGGAGGTGTTGCCATTGACTCTTGAATTGGAGATTCTGGAAAATACCCCAGAAGAAATGAAAGTGGAGTGTGTTCCAACTCCCATCACCCCTTCCACAGTTCCCTCCTTTTCTCCGTCTCCTCCAACTCCTCCAGCTTCTCCTCCTTCCATACCAGTCATTGTTCCTGCTGCCACCACTAATGCTAGTACTGCTAATGCTCCCACCACAGTCCAGAGAGTGCTAGAAGAGGACGAGAGCATAAGAACTTGCCTTAGTGAAGATCCAAAAGAGATTCAGAACAAAATAGAGGTAGAAGCAGATGGGCAAACAGAAGAGATCGTGGATTCTCAGAATTTAAGTTCAAGAAAGAGCCCTGTCCCAGGTAAGCTGTTTTACTATTATCTTATGTTTGCTGAACATGAAAAAGAAGCAGTGTTTGAGTTATTTTTTAATCAGCTACTTTCCTTGACTTCCAGAAACATCAAATGAATGCTGAAATTCCTAGTCTGATTTCTTCAGTGGTGTGTTTATGTTTTAGTGCATCCTGCAAAGAGTTACTCCATTGTCTAAAAATGCAAATGAAATTTCAAATATACAAAATGCGTCCAAGGTATATGTCACTGTACATGTGTTTTTTGTTTTTAATTTTATTTTTTGCCTCGTTCATTTGAATCTGTTCCATGGTGGTTAATTTTATTGCTTTGGGGCTGGAAACCAATCAAAACCATCATGGTCTATAGTCCCTAATCCTGTCTTCTCAGAATTTTAAAGCCTGGTATCCTAAACTTAAAAGAATTCCTCTATTCAAGGCCTATTCTTTAATCTTGGATTAAGGAAAATAGCAATCAGAATGTCAGAGGTTTATAATCAGTTCTGAAAAATGAAAGTGCCCTCTCTAATCAACTCACAGATAAGTTTAATACTTTTCCACTTTTTCATTTTAAAGTTTCATCCTTCCTAATATTCGTTTTACTATTACTACTTTATCATTAGTATTATCAAAGTACTATGTTCTTCCAAATTCAAAATAATTTCTTTTTAATGTAGCATCACCTAGAATCTTGAATCTAACCATTAGGTTTTAATAATTTTAATCAAAAGTTATCTAAGGTTTGTCAACTATTCTTGAGTCCGTAGTCCATAAGAATTTGGCTTTAAATAAGTTAACATAGCTCGTCTTCTAAAATATTGCCATACGCTATATACTTTACTCTCTGTATACCTGTCAGGTTAAATTGTGCAATTTGATAAATGAGTGCTCCCCCAGCAATTGATCTAGATATACATTGGGGATGATTTAGTCGCCAGTATCCTCCGTATTTATTGCCTATTCTGACCTATCTAATAGACAGGGAAACTTGACAAATCAAAAACCTGATCCCTACTTTTAAGATGTGGCTTTCCCACCCAGCTCAGTTCTTGAGGTAATTTCCTCATGAAGGTCTGTGGCAGGTGTTTGATTCCTTGGAACTGTAGAACATCTAGTTCCACAGTGAACCAGAACAGAAAAGCAAGCAATGCAAGTTGGAACTGGGAAAAATTTATCATAAATGTTTGTAAATCACCTATTTTCTCAACAGACTGGCCTCCATAAATATCAGTCTTCATCAGTGTCATCACTGTTTTAGGAATCTTCTTCCTTGGTGGGGCAATGACCTGGGACTTTTTTGTAACTCTGTGAAAAAACAATCTTAGTTTTGGTGTGGCTGCAGGTGAATCTCCTCCACCCACCCAGAGAACATTTGCTGGAGAACAGTAATTTGTTCTACCTTTCATTTTTCCCCTTAATTTACCCACCTGTCAGTTGTCATTCAACAACTAGTGATGTGGTAGTTCTAAAAATAGAAGAAGCTATTGAAGACAGATGTTTAAAAAACAAAAAAAAAAAGCAGGAAAAAACCCAAACAGGCGTTGGGAATACTCGTCAAAGATACAGACCATACCTCAGAACTGAAGTAAGTGTAAAGCAAAATCCTGCACTAAAGTTCTGTTTCCACTCATCCCTAACATTCATTCATTCTTTTTTTCATTTTTCAATTTTATTAGGTAAAATTGTTACAGTTTGACTGCATATACACGGTATATTGCATGTAAATACATATATACAGTATACTGCACACTTTAAAAAAATTTACGTATAGGTACTATTCATTGTTTCTAAGAGCAGTTAAGAGTTTTAGCTTTTTAAACTTACATAGTTATTAAAGGAATAAAGCCAACCACAAGATAAGAATTAATTCAAAAAATACATACACCTCACTATTAACAGCAACATTCTCTATAATTGCCAAGATATGGAAGCATCCTTGCACATTGATAGATGAATGGATAAAGAAGATGCACTGTATATATACACACATGTATATATGTATCTCTCTCAAAGTACTGTATTCTTCCAAATTCAACATAATTTCTTTTTAATGTAGCATCACCTACATATATATATGTATATGGAATACAACTCACCCATAAGAAAGAAGGATATTTTGCCATTTGCAGCCCTTCATTCACTTTTTTTTCACTTCAAAAACCAGAATTTTATAACTGGCATAAACATTTCCAACAAAATATCTAGAAATAAACTTAACCAAGGAGGTTTCCTATACTCTGAAAACTAAAACTTTGATGAAGGAAATTGAAGATGATATAAAGAAATGGAAAGATAACTTGTGCTCTTGGATTGGAAGAATCAACATTATCAAAATGGCTGTACTACCCAAAGCAACCTGTAGATCCAGTGCAGCCCGTCAAAGTACTCACGACATTTTTCACAGAACTAGAACAAACAATTCCAAAATTTATATGGGACCATAAAAGACCCTGAACTACCAAAGCAATCTTTTGTAGGTCTTTTTTTCATTGTTTTTCTATTTGTTTTTTGTTGTTGTTGTTCTCTTTTCTTATGGTCTGATGACTAGAGAAGTTCCTTTAACGGTTTGTTGTAAAGCTGGTTTGGTGGTGCTGAATTCTTTCAGCTTTTGTTTATCTGAAGCTTTTGATTTCTCCATCAACTCTGAACAAGAGCCTTGCTGGATAGAGTATTCTTGGTTGTAAGTTTTTCCCTTTCATCACTTTAAATATAACATGCCACTCCCTTCTGGCCTGTAGAGTTTCTGCTGAAAAATCAGCTGATAATCTTATGGGAGTCCCCTTGTATATTATCTGTTGCTTTTCTTATGCTAATTTTAATATTTTCTCCTTATCCTTAATTTTTGTCAATTTGATTACTATGTGCCTTGGTGTGTTCCTCTTTGGGTTGATCCTGTGTGGAACTCTGCACTTCCCAGATTTGGGTGACTGTTTCCTTTCCCAAGTTGGGGAAGTTTTCAGTCATTATCTCCAAAGATTTTCTCAGGTCCTTTCTCCCTTCTCTTTCTAGGACCCCTGTAATGCGAATATTAGTGTGCTTCATGTTGTACCAGAATTCTCTTAAACTATCCTTTCTTTTCATTCTTTTTTCTTTTTTCTGTTCTTGCAGTAGTGACTTCTAATCTGTCTTCTAGCTCATTGATTTGTTCTTCTGCCTTGTTTAGTGTATTCTTGGTTCCTTCTGGTGTGTTATTCATTTCAGTGATTTTATTCAACTCTGGGTATTTATGTTTTCCAAACTCTTTGCTAAAAACTTCACTCTGTGGATCTATACTCCTCTTGAGTTCTCTGAACATCTTTACCATCATCATTCTAAACTCTCAGATAAATTGCCTATTTCCTCATCATTTACTTCTTCTTCTGGGATTTTATCTTCTGCCTTGCCCTGGGAGATAGATATTCCTCTGCCATCTCGTATTGTCTATCTTTCTATTTATATTTTTAGGTGGGTTAGTTACGTTTCTTAACCTTGTAGGGGTGGCTCCCTGTGGAAGATGTGCTGTGCGTCCCAGCAGTACACTCCTCTCTTGGCACCCAAGGGCCAGGGTCCAGCCAGTCCCAGTGTACAGTCTGGCCTATGTTTGTGGGTTCCTTCCAGAGGCTTTGGAATTGTTTTCTTATTTGTGGTATCTGCCCCCTGGTGGATGAGGCTGAACTAGAGGCTTATGCAGGTTTCCTGGTAGGAGGAGCTGGTGCCTGCCCACTGCTGGTGAAGCTTGATCCTGGACCTCTGGTGGGTAGGGCCCTGTTTAGAGGCTTAGGAAGTCTGCTGATGGCTAGGGCTGTGTTCCCACCCAGTATGTTGTTTGACCTGAGGCTTCCCTTAAAGGCTGTTGAGTGGGGCTAGGTCTTGGTGCTAATGATCCAATCAAGATGTCAGCCTCCAGGAAGGCTCATGTAGATGAACACTCCGGGAATGTCCACCAGCTTTTCTGTCTCCTGGGTGAGCTGCAGCCACCCCCTACATCCCCAGGAGACCTAAAACCAGCAGGCAGGTCTGGCCCAGGTTCCTTTGACATCAGTGCCTCTGCCCTTGGACCTGGCACACTCAAGATTCTGTGTATGCTTCATAAGAGAATGAAGTCTCTGTTTCCCCAAGTCCTGTGGGGCTTCTGGAGCTAAGCCCCACTGGCCTTCAAAACCATGTGTCCTAGGGTGGTCTCCTCCCAAAGCCAAAACCCCAGGCTTGGGGAGCCTGATGTGGGACTTAGAACTCTCACTCCTGTGGGAGGGCTTCTGCTACTTAATTATTCTTCAGCTGTGGGTCGCCCCTCCACCCCCCAAACAGGGGTATGGGGCCCAATTATATTGCGAGCACGCCCCTCTTACCATCCTGCTGTGGTTTCCTCTTTATGTTTCCAGTTGAAGATCTTTTTTTGCTAGGTTCTAGTCTTTTTTTCAGTGGTTGTTTAGCAGTCAGTTGTGGTTTCGTTGTAGTCTCAAGGAGAGACGCACTCGTGGTCCTACTACTGTGCCATCTTGACCAGAAAAATACTCATTCATTCTTTTTAGCAGTTTGTCACTTTGTTGGCCTGCTGTTGCCAGACAATGCCCAGGGAGAAATGGACAAACGGATTTTGGAGTTAAGTAATCTTTATGCGATGGTACTTTTTTTTTGAATTGCTAATACTCTTGGAATTAGTAATACGAGTCACCAGCACCTTAGTAAAAGAATATAGATTTCTTCAGCGGTAGACCAGAGGATAGCTAAAAGAAACGACTGTCTTTTGCATGACTGGGAATAAGGTAGAGGTTGGCGATGTCAGGAAGTAAAATGTCCTGGCATTTTTCTAGTTTCATGATTTTTTTTAACCTATAATTGTGTTTTATAGAAACTAGAAGTTCTTTAATTTCCCTTTATATCTTACGCTCTTCAAAATCTGAAGTAAATTAACCTCAAGAACCCTTGTACCACTAGCATTTTTTAAATTGTAAAGCTACCAGAAACATTCTTGACCCTCTTATTTCTGTATAGTTTTAATGTTATTGCTACAAAAGTTAACAATGAAAATTAATTCATCATCACCTGAAATTGTCATGTTCAGGTCTTATTTGCACTTACTTGTTTACTGTACCTTATTTACTTTGAGAGGTTATTAAATCATAAGTTTGGGTTTGATATCACTCTTTTGTTGTTGACTTTTGAGAATAGTTCTTACTGTTTTTTCCCTGAGGATGAAATACTTTAAAGCTGACTTCAGAAACCATTTGCTTTCGACAGGTGTGATGCATAGAAATACGGAGTAGTGGAGATACTTGTTTAAAGCAGTAATTAAGTTAGACATAAGGGATATAGTCCCTTCTCTTACTGCTGCTGGAAAACATTTTCTTGCAACTATTCTAGATCATATTTCTGACTGGAGCAAAATGTAGCAATTCTGGATGCTTAGGAATTGAAGAGCAAGCCTAATAAAACAAGAATTGTGTATTTATCTTCAGTGTACTCTGAAAAGCCTCAGAGATGGGCCATACTTTTGATTACTTGATTCGTATGATCATTTCAGTAATTAAATGTGCAAAAATCTGTATTAATTGAATTATTTCTTGCAGTCTTAGGAATTTTTGTTATAGTTTATAGTTGGTGGGGAAGAAGAGAGAATTTCAAAACTTGTGGAAAAAATGCTTTTCACTCATTCAGAAATTCATTTTGTACTATTTCATCAATGTATATACTATGTAACATGCATATTGTGTAACATGAAATTTTCCACCTTATAAAATAATAGTGGGTTTTTTTTATTATTTCTATTTGTTATAAAACTGTTATTTGAAATTCTTTTGGCAGAGAGAGGTTTCTAATCTTTGTCTTGTGACTGTGACTTTGCTCACAGTGCATTGTTTCTTTATGAACTTATCTTCAGCTAGACTTTTCTGGATGTAGATTGAGGGCAAGTCCTCCCAAAGTAAGTTTTTGTTTATTTATTACCACATGTCTTGGGAAAAGCATTAGCTGGAACTTAATCTGAACCTAATGTCCTAAACCTATATTTTCATACCTCAAGCAAAGTGTAAAGCCATTCCCTGTATATGCAGATTTTCAGGATGGTAGCAGTCTCTCTCCACCTAGTCGAAACCAAACATCCTTCTTTGTTATCATTCTGTGTTTGTCCACTGGTTTATTTTGTTCTGTATCTTGCTTTAGCTTCCTTTTCACTGAAGCTGTCATTCTGTTAGGAGTCTCAGGGCTTTTTTTGTGAGAATCGTAGTTTCAAGTCCTTACTCTGTAGGGATCCAAGATTTCATATCTGCCATATAGGTGTTAAAATGTAAACTCCTGGGTTATAGAGACTGGCACAGCGTCCTATATCCCCAGTAGTGTAGTGGCTACAGTGGAAGCAGCAACTGACCTTGTTTATGTGGCTTCCAAGAGTGTCTTATATTCTTGTAGGCTCAGCTAAAGTTGAGGGCTTGTTTCCAGTTTCTGTAGGTTGCAAGATGAGAGATTCATTTCTCTAATGGAGATATGATTGTATGCTTTGGGAGATGTTAGTAGAATTCTGATTCACTCAGCTAATTGAATTGCTGTTTTTGCTTTTGATTTACTTCAGTATAAAACAAGCATAGTTTAATTCAGGAAAAAATATTTTAATAATAATTCAATTTATTCTCATCTGTGAATTTTGAAAGTACTGTAAAAGAAATAAAACATAAGTAAGCAGAAAACCAAGGAGATAAAATAAAGTCTTTCAGTTTGTGTAGACTAACCTGGAAAAGACTCATTTCTAAAACCGTAATCGAAAGGTCAGCATCAGGAATATGGAGTTTGAAATTTATTCTTGCCTTTGCTGGACTTATATCTTCTGAGAATTATTTGAAATATCCCTGGAAGATATAGTTGCTGGGACTGAAAATGGGTCACCAGTGGCTTGAGTATCCCACAAGCCCAGTCATTCCCTTAATGTGCACCGCTGTAGTTCAGCTTCTCATACTCCTCTGGAGGACTACATCTGGAACCTTGTGAGTAGAACTTCTTACGTGTTCCTGGTTCCATGTTATCTGTCAACACTAGCAGAGCAATACTTAAAAGAATGAGGCTTGAGTCTGAATAATCCTTAGAGATAAGTAAATTAAATTGTCTGAATTTCCCCATCTTGTTTACAAAAATGTTTTCGACAAAGCTGTCTAAAAATTACATTTCTGCTATGTCATTCCTATTGTCTTTTAGCTTTTGGAAGTGAAATCTGAAGCGTTCTCTAAAGAATACTGGTGGTAGGTCAAATTCTGTCAATATTTGTCTGTTATGGAATGAGTCCAGACACCTGATGGTGGAACTTACCAACAGGCTCATGTGTCAAGCCTCTGGCAAGCACCTTACAGAGTTTTAAGTGGTATATACTTCCCCACTATTTAAGTAGTTTATTTCTTTGCAACATGAGCCTTGAAGTTTCATTCATTGGATATTAGTTAACTTAGTTACCGATATCTACATGAATAGAGTAGATTCTTTGTTCAGAATTTAGCCCCCTTCCCCCCAAACTTAGTAATTAATATGCCTCCAGAAGAAACCATTCATTGTACTTACTTCTTCTAGATGGGGTAATCCAGACAGTGTAGGGAAATGCTGCTCTCCTTCAGGCAAGCGTAGTCTTGCTAAAAGCTTTCTCTTCAATATCCATCTTCACCTTGTATACAGTCCTCTTGAGAACAGTTTCCAATATCTTTGATAAGGTAATTTTCACTGCTAATGTAGAAAAATATCCAAAATGTTTTCCATTCAATACGTCTTTTCTCCATTTTCTACTGTTATATTAATAGTACTTGGTAATTTAGTTGCAATCATAATAAAATCTTTTTTATGTTTACAAGGCCTTTTCTCGGGCATCTCAAGCATTAATCTTATGATTTAAAGATTATTTTTTACTTTCTGGGATATGATTATTCCTATTTTGCTGATAACAGAGATAAGCCATGGAGGTAAATTGGGTTTCTCAGGGTCACAGGAAGAGTTACAACCCAAGCCTTCCTTTACTTCACATTTATATTATTCTTTCTACCATGCTTTTAACATTGACATAAAGCTCTTACAACATTTTCAGGATTTAGAGAATATACTTAATGCATGTTCAAAGGGAATTGTGAAAGCCCACTTGTTTCAGTCACAAATAGTTAATGAGGGTCTACCATGTTCTACATTGTTCTGGGCCCTTGAGATTCATCAGTGAAGAATCCAGTGATCCCTGCCGTAGTTGTATATTAGAAAGTTTTAAGTGCTATAAAAATAATCTAGCAGGGAAAGGCATGCTGGAGGGGCAGTAGGTTGTAGTATTTAAATAACATGATTAGAATTTAGGGCTCTATAAAAGATGAGATTTGAGCAAAGATGGAGAAGGATGATTATCTGAGCTACACTCTTACCCAAATTCTGTAATTTTTCCTATTCCTTTTTCCTTTAGACAAACAATGCTATACCCTATCTCCTCTATTCTTAAATTTCAGTAGGCATAGCACAAGATTACACCACTGTGAATGTGACTCTACAAACATGCGTTTTCCACCAACAGCCGTTCCTTTTATGAATTTCCTATTGTAAAATCCTGTACTCAGTCCAACCCTCCTCACCCTCAGCAGATGACCTTGTTTCTGTCTTTTAGAAAACTAAGTGCACTGAGTATGCCTTTTTCAACCTTCTGCCAGAGCTACAAACCTGTCACTATCCAAACTTTCATCAGAGTTTCTTAGCTTTCCCCTTGCAGTTTTATTCACCACCTTTCCACAGACTTCTCATTATAAATATGCTGAAGTCTCTCTCATACCACACACACTCCTTCAGTGTTATATGTCCATTTAGCTACCATTTACACTCATTCTTTCTCTTATCTAAACCTCTCAAGAGTAGTGTACCATTTCTGCTTCTACTGTGTTCACTGTTACTAATACAGTCTTTTATGGGGGGGAGGGGGTAATTTGTTTTATTTATCTATTTGTTTATTTTTAGAGGAGGTACTGGGGAATGAACCCAGGACCTCCTACATGCAAAGCACACACTCTACCACTTGAGTTATACTCTCCCCCCTTAATATAGTCTTGGTTTATGCTCCCAACGTGCTATATTATTGGCCATTTTACCACTATTAATACTGTTGATTACCCTCTCTTTTCTTCTTTTTTAGTTAGATTTACTGAGTATAATTTATGTGTTGTGAAATTCACTAATTTTAACATTCATTTCTGTCAACTTTCACAGGCGTGTAAAGTCATGTAACCACCACCACAATCAAAATATAGAACAGTTTCACCACCCAAAAAATTCTCTCATATTTAGATCATGTTTTAATTCTGTTTTTATTCAACACATTCTTCACAGATAATTTCGTCTACTCTAATGGTAGATGGCTCCAATGTATATGCTAATGAATTCTATTTTTTGTCTCCATCCCAGCTTCTCTTCTGAGTTTCAGTCTTATATTTCCAGTTGCCTGCTGAATATCTCCACTTGGAAATCCCAGAGTAATCTCAGATTCAACATACCTAATACCAAACTAACCACCTATTCCCCTAAACCTGTTCTTTTATATCAGTTAGTGGCACTGGCTTTAATTAAGCTAAAATCCTGAAGTCACTGTTGATGGGCTTCTTCCTTGAGTCACTCCTTTCATGTACAGTCATTTAACAAGACTCTAATTTTTACATGATACAGTGTTGAATTTGTCACCTCCCCTTCGTTTCTTCTACCGCTGCCTTAGATCTGCACTTTTGGATGGATACCTCTCATTTCACTGTCTCCAGCTTTGGCCCCCTTCAAGTTCATTCTTTCCCATGCAGTCATCTCTTTAAAATAGAGATCTGGACTTTTCACTCCTCTTTCATGTCTCTGCTCAAACCCTTCAGAGTGATGGATGGCAGTGGGGGGCATTCACTCTCAAGAGGAAATCAAAGCTTCTCACTTTTTACTATAATACTTTCTTGTTACATTTAGTTATAGTAGCAATCTTCCGAATATATATGCATAGGATCTGAATATAACTTTTCATGTATTTGGTTAGTCTGAACAGCAGCAGTAAAATATAGTGGTCAAGATCAAGGCAACAGTCAGACACTCCTGAGTCTTAGCCTTTCCCTTTGTCTGTCTCTGTAATCTTGAGTTTCTTAACCTCTAAATCTGTTTTCTCATCCAGAAAAGGAAGATAATAGTATCTACTTCAATTTGTAGTGATGGTGAAATGTAATATATGTAAAGCACTTAGCATAGTGTTTGACACATAATAAGCACTCTATAAATGTTAAATATTAATTATTCTGTTTTCAGCTAGTATTAAGGGCCGAAATATTCCCTTTGAAGTATACTAATATTACAGAGAGCAAATGGGTGTCATGATCTCTGCCCTTAGGAATTTATGTTCTAAAGGAGAGAAGCTTAGGAAGAGGATTTCATCTGAAAAATTTTAATTAACTACTAGGCAGTAGATGGTAGAAAATCCCTTAGAATAGTCCCTATATGCATGTATAATTTTGACTAAAGGATTTGTACTATTATGTCACTTAATTTTCACAATGGTCAGACACATCTCAGTGACCACTGCTGTCATTTGGAAGGGAGAAGTTCTGCTTAGAACATGAGTTTTAAGGAGAGTCTGTACCATTGAAAGCCTTAAGAAGCATCCATTAGAGGGTAGTAATAACATTATTATTTTCCTCCTTAGGTCAGGAATAGAAGATTAGGAAGAAAGGCAAGAGAAAACAAAAAGATTGGGGAAAAATAAACAGGACAGCCCCAAAGCAGAAATAACCCAAATGTTCATCAACTAATGAATGAATAAACAAACATGCTATGCGTATATCTATATAAAATATGGAATATTATTCAGTCATGAAAAGGAATGAAATATTGATAAATGCTACAACATGGATGAACCTTGAAAATATTACACTAAGTGGAAAAGCCACAGGAGATCACATATTGTATGATTCCATTTCTATTAACTGTCCAGAATAGGCAAATTCCTAGAGATAGAAGGTAGATTAGCAGTTGTCAAGGGTTCAGGAGAATGATGAGGGAGTGCTAATGGATATGAGGTTCCTTTTGGAGGTGGTGAAATGTTCTGAAGTTTGACAGTGGTGATGGTCGCACAGTTCTATGAATACGCTCTTGTGAGCTATAGGCGTATCTCTTTATAATATACACTTCACTTTATTGCACTTTGCGGATACTGGTTTTTACAAATGGAAGGTTTGTGGCAACCCTGTGTCAGGCAAGTCTGTTGTGCTATTTTCTCAACAGCATTTGCTCACTTCATGTCTATGTGTCACATTTTGGCAATTCTCACAATATTTCAAACTTTTTCATGATTATTACATTTGCTACGGTGATCTGTGGTCAGTGATCTTTCATGTTAGTATTGTAATTGTTTTGAGGCGCCACTAACTACGCCCATTATAAGCAGGTGAACTTAATCCATGAATGTTGTTTGTGTTCCGACTGTTCTGCTGACCCATCTCTCTCCCTCTCCCATGGACTCCCTGTTCCCTGAGATGCAGTAATATTGAAATTAGGCCAATTAATAACCCTGCAGTGGCTTCCAAGTTTTCAAGTGAAAGGAAGAGTCTCATCTCTCTCACTTTAAATCAAAAACTAGAAATGAGTAAGCTTAGTGAGGAAGGCACGTCGAAAGCCAAGACAGGCCAAAACCTAGGCCTCTTGTGCCAAACAGTTAGCCAAGTTGTGAATACAAAGGAAAAGTCAGTTCTTGGGAAAAGAAAAGTGCTACATCAGTGGACATACAAATGATCAGAAAACAGAGCAGCCTTATTACTGATAAGGAGGAAGCTTTAATGGTCTGGCTAGAAGATCAAATGAGCCACAACATTCCTTTAAGTCAAAATCTAACCCAGAACAAGGCCCTAACTCTTCGAATCTATGAAGACTGAGAGAGGTGAGGAAGCTGAAGAAGAAAAGTTTGAAGCTAGCAGAGGCTGGTTCATGAGGCTTTAGAAAGAAGCCATCACCATAACAGACAAGTGCAAGGTGAAGCTGCAAGTACTGATGCGGAAGAATCCAGGACATCTAGCTAAGGTAATGAATAAAGGTGGCTACACCAAACTACAGACTTTTTCAATATTCTATTGGAAGAAGATGCCATCTAGGACTTTCATAGCTAGAAGGAGAAGTCAGTGCCTGGCTTCAAAGCTTGAAAGGACAAGCTGACTCTCTTGTTAGGAGCTAATGCATCTGGTGACTTTAAGTTGAAGTCTGTACTTGCTTACCATTCCGAAACTCCAAGGACCCTTAAGAATTCCGCTAAATCTACTCTGCCTGTGTCCTATGAATGAAACAGCAAAGCCTGGATGACAGCACATCTGTTGACAACATGGTTTATTGAATATTTTAAGCTCACTGTTGAGACCTACTGTTCAGAAAAAAAGATTCCTTTTAAAACATTACTGCTCGCTGACAGTGAACCTGATCATTGCTCACCCAAGATCCCTGATGGAGATGTACAACGAGATTAATGATGTTTGCATGCCTGCTAACACAGCATCCATTCTGCAGCCCATGGATCGAGTCATGTCGACTTTTAAGTCTTATTATTTAACAAATATGTTTCGTAAGACTATTAGCTGCCATAGATTGTGACTCCTCTGATGGATCCGGGCAAAGTAAATGGACAACCTTCTGGAAAGGATTCACCACTCTAGATGCCATGAAGAACATTTGTGATTCATGGGATGAGACCACCATAGTAACATTAACAGGAGTTTGGAAGAAGTTGATTCCAGCCCTCGTGCATGACTTTGAGGGGTTCAGAACTTTAGCGAGGAGTCAACTGCAGATGTGGTAGAAACAAGAGAACTAGAATTATAAGTGGAGCCTGAAGATATGACTGAATTGCTGCAATCTCGTGATAAAACTCCCAACGGATGAGTTGTTTCTTATGGATGAGCAAACAAAGTGGATTCTTGAGATGGAATCTATTCCTGGTGAAGATTGTTGAAATGACAATAAAGGATTAGAATAAAGCAGTGGCAGAGTATGAGAGGATTGATTCTGATTTTGAAAGAAGTGCTACGGTGGGTAAAATGCTATCAAACAGCATTGCATGCTACAGAGAAGTTGTTCATGAAAGGAAAAGTCAACCAATGAGGCAAACTTCAACATTGTCTCATTTTTAAGAAGTTCCAGAGCCATCCCAGCCTTCAGCAACCACCACTCTGATCAGTCAGCAGCCATTAGCATCTACGTATACCAGCAAAAAGATTGTGACTCATTGAAGGCTTACATGATGCTTAACATTTTTTAGCAATAAGAGTATTTTTAAATTAAGGTATGTACTTTTGTTTTAGACATAATGCTATTGCACATTTAACAGACTGCAGTACATTATAAACCTGATGTACTGGGAAATCAGAACATTTGTGTGACTTGCTCTATTGCCATATTCACTTTATTGTGGTGTTCTGGAACCAAATCTGCAGTATCTCATAGGTATGCCTGTAATAGAAAATATATATTGATCTCTACCTCGGGTTCCTGGTACAAAACTCCTAATACTCTTGTAATTTACCAAGTAATAAGAATACTTAGAGTGTCTCTTGTTGTAATATTGGCTTTTGACCTCTGTCCCTGACATAGGGCTTCTCAAAACCTTGTAAATTCTTATGTGATGAGAGTAGGAGCATTTTTTGTTCTATTGAGGTGACTCTATATGGGTTTCTGGATGACTCCTGGATGGGTGCTGGTAACTGTAAAAAAAAAAAAGTCATGATTTAAAAGCTTGGGCTTTTCAGCCCCACCGCCTTTCATTCTCTGGAGAGAGGGGAAGGATTACAACTGGAATTAATATTTGGTTATGCCTACATGAGGAAACTAAAATCCCAATAGTAGGGAGTTTGGAGAGCTTCTAGGCTGCAAATACATCCTCACCAGGAGGGTGACGCACCCTAACTGCATGACGACAGGGAACTCCTGCACTTTGGACTCTCCCAGGCCTCCTCCCATGTATCTCTTCATCTGGCTGTTTGTATCCTTTATCATATCCTTTAGTAAACTGGTTAACATGATTGTTTCCTTGAATTCTGTGAGCTGTTCTAGCAAACCTGAGGGAGGGGGTCGTTGGAACCCCCACTCTATAGCTGGTTGGTAAGAAACATAGGTAATATCCAGGATTTGTGACTGGCATCTGAAGTGGGGATGGGAGGGTAGTCTTGTGGAACTGAGCCCTGACTTGTCATATCTGACACTGTCTCTGGATAGATAGTGTTAGATTGTATTAAATTGTGGAAACACGGCTTATGTCACAGAATTGCTTATTGTGAGGGAAAACCCCTACATATTTGGTGACCAGAAGTGTCAGAAATGAACTGTTCTGTATGAACAGAAAAGGAAATACACAGTAGGGAAGAACTAGGTTTTTCCCTACATAAGAAGGTGGAAAGACTGAAGTTTTTTCCATTACAGCTACAAATCACTGAATTGTATACTTTTAAAAGGTGAATTTAATAGTATGTGAATTATACCTCAATTTATTTTTTTAAAAAAGCTTTAGCTTTTATTTTTGAAAAAATGAATAGGACTGTGAGTGGTTGTGCTAGCAGCATCTATATAAGGATCTATCAGAGGCATCAGCCAAGAGCTGAAAACCCTGAAGATAGAAGTTAATCAGGTGAGGGAAGTTATAGCTTAGAAATTTGGGAAGTAGCTTCCAACAAAAACACCATAATGTACAGTACCAGATATAAAGGAATGTTGGGGTACAACCTGAAACCGAATTGTCTTTTGATGTATTTTATGCCTGAACTATGTATTTATTCTATCTTATTATTTTATTAGTAGTTATGTGTTACCTGAGTTTGAGAGGGTGTTCTCAGCTAGGTAGTAAATGTACTACTATAGTAACCATTCTTGGGACATTTTTTGATGTCACAACTATGGAACACCAACTGGCCTGGGAAAGCAGAGTCGTTATTTTTGGTTGAAACATAAGGGATCTGTGTTTTATAAGTAATGGTTCTGAATTTCCTTTGATGTAAATTAGTTCTTAATCTGTTTTGGCTTCAATTGAGTCACCTTCCAGGCCTTTCTTATCCTTCTAGCTAGTCATCCCATTCTTTTATCCATCCATGTGTTCAACCTCCTGTCCTTTCTAGTTCATTTTATAGACTCTCAAATTACTACCTCAGCTGCTGCAATTCTCTCTGCTTTGATACTTACCAGTAAAAGTTATTTTCAGCACCCATTTCACTGAAAAGTCATCCAGAGGAAATATTGTTTTTGGATGTATCTGTCCTAGAGTTAGAGAGTCATTGTTGTCAAAGGTATGAGATCCTGGCTGCCAGGTTAGCCTTCAGGTCCCCCTCTCAGTCACTCTCTGTCCCCAACTTTACCATTTAATTTTTTTAGCCAATCCTCCACACCTAGGTGCTAATGCCCACATTGTTGCCTTGATGCTGTCTTCTCAACCAAGGCCATATTAAAAAGCTTGCTCAAAATTTAGTTTGTTCAATATGGCTATCTTCACATATTTTTCCATTCTGATTTCCTTGACTTTTAACACCTAAATATAAGTTTTATTGATTTAGAATACTTACAGGGCTTTATGAATATTGATATGTATACATTTTATCTCTCTAGCTCTCTTACACCTTCTTCAAGATTAGTAAAACTCTGATTTGTTTTATACCCCCACAGAGCTTTTATTAAATATTTGTTATTTGTTTACTCATTTAAGCAAAGGTTTTTGTTGATGTCAGTTTGTTCTTGGGTGGGGGGGTATTTAGGGCATCTAAAACTCAAGTATATTTAAAATAATCCATACCACCCTAGATGGAAAAATTGTTGATTTTCACTAATAGTTGTCATTGGCCAAGTGCATACTGTTTGTCAGGCACTGTTGCATTAATGTCTTTAGTCCTCACAACAACCCTGTTACCTTGTTTCACAGAAAAGGAGATGGAGACAGAGAGGAAATAATACTTGCTGAAGGCTGTACAGTTAGTAAATGGCAGAGCCAGCATTCAAACTCAGCTCCATATCCAATGCTCATAACCACTTCTCTGTATTGTCTCTCATTTCAGAAATTTTTTTATTTAAATTTTTTATTCATGTATAGTTAATGTACAATAATAGTTTCAGGTGTGCAACATAGTGAATCAGTATTTTTCTAGATTATATAACATTTAAAGTTATTATAAAATATTGGCTATATTCCTTGTGACTTATAATATTTCCTTGTAGCTTATTTGTTTTATACCTAGTAATTTGTGCCTCTTTATCCCCATCCCCTCTCCCCTCCCCACTGGTAACCACTAGTTCTCTATACTGTATTGCTTCTCATAATTTAAAATCATTTAAAGTAATTTGTAATGTAGCAATTTATTTTATATTGGAGATGACTATAATATTCATAAAAATTAACAGTTGAGTAAACAGGTAGATGATGACAGGGGTTTGAATGTACTCACCTTAAATAGGACAGCAGAAGCACAGATGGTGTCATCCGCAGCCCATTAGTTAATAACTGCCCAAGTTTTTACTGATACCAGAATCCATTCATGTCATCTAGACTATACCTTAGTACCTAATGCACCATTTAAAAAATGAAAAAGGAAGTCATTATATGTGATAGCATTCAGTGTCAATGAAATACTTGATAACATCCAAAAACTGTTAGTGTTTTTATAACATAACACCCTCATTAATAGTTGTCATTTATTCAACAATTACTTAATGAGTCCCAGAGCTGTCATAATTTTAATTACTAGTTATTATTTTTTAGCATAGAATTCAAATGAGATTTGAGTAATATTTGTAATGTTTAAATTTGTGTATCTAATCATATAGGGAGAAACTCCCTTTGAAATGTGATACTGTATATATGTATTTCATAAATTGCACAAATCACATTATTAAATCGTGTTACAACCCCTAAAAGCATGGCTTTCCTGTACATGTTACAAATGGAGTATACTCCAGTCATTGTTCAATAATACCAATTAGAAGAATGGAAGTATTCAGGAATTTTTTTTGTATGTAGTTTTAAAATACCTTTTATATCAGGTCAGTTTTTCAGAAAGAGTGCTTAATAATTCCACATATTTGAATTTAAGACAGTGCTATCCAACTCAAAAAACATTTAAGCAACTCTAGGTGGAATATATAGATGTTGACATTTTCTGTTTCAGATTTCCAAGATAAACTCTAGATCTTCTCTAAAATTTGAATTTATTTTTAGATGAATTGTAACTTTAAGTAACTTTTGATAATATATTCTGATCCATATTTTGGGATACAGGGAAGAATCTTCAGATTGGGAACTGTCATAGAAAATGAAGAATTATGGATGTGTGGACTGATGATGGGTCTTTCATAATGTGCCAAGAGAGGTTTTGATGTATTCATATTTAACTATTTGGGGTAGAAATTCAGAATTAAATTGAATAATAGCTTGATTTCAGTAGTTCAGGCAATGTTAATTTGTACCTACTTAGCAAGCCCTCCTCTTCTGACCTCAGGGACTCAGAGCTGACTTTCCACTGGGAATTCCATGACTCTTACAGAGAGACAGATATGTTAACATAGGGTCGGGTAAGGTAAAGAAGGTGAAGAGGTAAGGGATAAGGGATCACATCTGTTAAGGTGTGTTTTATTACTTCTAGAGGTTCCTCCAGATGAAGGTTTTTGTAGACTGCTCTGCATTTTGCAGAGCACTGGCAGTGTGGACTTCACTAATGATCAGATAGGAGGGGGTTTTTTTCATCTGGGTTTCAGTATTCAAGGCAGTGAGCTGAAGTATTACATTTAGAAATGGAAAGCTTTTAGTAGACAGAAAGGTAATTACTTGGATTGTAGTCTCTTCTCTAATTAAATTACATATTTGTACTATAGTGTTTGATTGACATTTCTTTATCTGTACTAAATTTACCTTAAATTGGAATCTATTTTGATCACGGTAGAAGTGGTGCAGAAACATTTATTAAAATGCGGAAGTGCCTGTGACACTGTAAAAGAGCAATAAAATACAATACAGAGCCCTAGAAAATCTAATAATGGTCTCATTGGAGTCATCTTTGTTCTCAGAATTACATAATGAACTTGTCCTCTGCTGAGCTTGGAAGAAACCTACTTTGAGTCACATTGTCATTTTATTTTCCTAATTACTTGACAGAATGTAAGGGTAACAGATAAACAGCATTCTTCACACTACCCTCTCTTGTTTAACTCCACATCTTTTCTTGCTACACAAACAAAAGACTGCTTCACTAAAATGAAAATGAAGTTACTGATTAAAGATAATCAATAGAAAGTGATAAGAAGCCAGGTGAGGAATTCAAGAAAGACTTTATTGGGACTCTTGCTGCAGCAGGAGGGAGTGAAAAAACGAGTAACAGGTGCCTTGTTTGCTTCCCAGTGAGAAGCAAGCTGGTTCCTTAAATGGGGGTGAGGGTAGGGGCAGATTGGTGGGTGGGTGGGAGGGGTGGCTTAGGTAGTCTGCCCACCCCCTTGATGGTGCTGTGTGCAGGGATCATGCGCAGTACCCTGCTTTTGCTCCTGGCACCTCAGAAGTGGCGATTGGGCTTTGGCCTTTGGCCTTTTTGTATCTTATTGTTCATAATTTGCCCCAGCTGCACATGCATGCAGTTATTTTTAGTCCATTATAGTTTCTTTGTTTTCTGTTGCTTAAGGAAATGTTTGTCCAGGTGCAAGCACCACAGCAAAGGGTTGCAGATCTCAGCTTGTCTGAAAGTTGGATTAAGATGAGAAATTACAGGAACAAGGTAGAGTTGAGAGGCAAAGTATTGTGCTGGGAAGACAGGAGCTTTGGAGTTAACATCTGTGTTTTAATTCTAGCTACAACCTTTATTCTCTCTGGGATTGGGATGATTTAGTTAACCTTCTTGTATTTCAGCTTCTTCATCTCTGAAATGGAAATAGTAATACCTACTTAATACAGAAAGACTGAAGCAGTGTTTTTTATTATAGAGAGACTGGGTTTAATTTTGATTGCAGGGTATTTGTTGATTGAGTTTTAGTGAACATATTTATTAAATCCTGGATATACAAAGAACACCAGTAAGATACAGTTCTTATCTCCAAATGACTGAAATTCTAATAATGCATTCTTAATTTGTATCCAGGTCTTTGATTGTATAGAGTAGCAATGGTATGTTAAGTTGGTTGGTGGTAGAATTTTTAGCACTGGTCGGGCAGGAAATGGTCCTATTGTTGACCAGAAGGTAGAATTTCTAGGTTTAATATGCCTCAGAAACTAGAGAAATACATGGTTTAAATTAAGATTATGAGGCTACTAGTGGTTTCATTCTCATGCAAGTGAATCCATTTTAAAATCTTTGGATTTTAAAGTGACACACTGATAAGTATTTGAGACATTATCAAAAAGGAAGATTTTTTCTTGCCTTTAGTTCAGATTAATTAAAATTCATGTTTTCTTTCAAGGCTTTTTTGTTGTCTATAAACATAACATGTATTCATTAGAGAACATTCATTATAAAATTATAATAAATAAAATTTTGAACTTTTGTCTTGGCAAAAAGTAAATTAAAGACACAGTAATAAAAGGTTAATCTGTTTATAGAGTATCTGCAGGTTAAAAAAACAATCTAACAGAATATTGAGTAAAGGATAAAATATGAAATTCACAGAAAGAACAGTCAATAAAAAATAGGAAAAGATAACTCACCCTTATTAGTTGTGGAAATACCCTTTTTTAGCTATTAGTTTGACAAATATACTAATACCCATGAGAATGGAAGAAATTCAATACTGATGTATTTATGATAGAACTGTGAATTGCTTTTATCTTTTTGGAATGAAATCTGGCAGTATCTATTAAAATGAATGTGTATATGTGCACATGCTTTCTTTTTTTTAGAAGTAAAGGTAGATAAGGATTTAAAAGTAGTTCTGTGGCAAGAAAAACAGCAAAAAATATAAGGCTTTTCATTAGGAATGGTACATGTATACTGTGGAATATTGTGTAGCTGATGTATCAATGAGCTAGATCTGACAACCTGAAGAGGTTTCCATAATAAACTAAGGAAAATTAAAGCATTTTGCAAAATAACTTACATAGTATGACCCCATTTTTAAAAAAAACAAACCTATGTTTGATAGTGATTATTTGTATGAACCATAAAGGTATGGCAGACTGTGTACCAAAGATTGTTAATTAACTCTTGTTTACCTCAGGCAACTAGAATTGGCTAGCTGGCGGAGAGGAATATTACCTTTATATTTGTGTGTTTCAACTGATATTTTTGTCATTTTTAAAAAGAAGAAAATTACAAGATAAAAAGCAAAAGTTAAGAGTAAGAAAAAAAGCCTTTGGGATACCATTACTTGAATAGATTTATATTTCTTTTCATAAATAGAAGAATACTATTTATATGCTATTTTAAAATCTTTAAAAAGCACTTCTTTTTAGCAGGTTCATAACAGATGTATGCATATGCTTATTGATTATTTACTTTAGAAACCACCTAGACCATTTTAACACCTTTATTGAAGTATAACTGACATAAAATTAACCTGTGCATATTTAAAGTATTTAATAGTTTTGACATCTATATATACTCATGAAACCATTACAGTCATCAAGATAATGAACATATTTATTAGCTCAAAAAGTTTCCTCCTGTTGGTTTATAAATCCTTACGTCCTGATCTACCCTCGCCCCAGTCCCCAAGCAAGCACTAATCTGCTTTCTGTCACTGTAGATTAGTTTGAATTCTTCAGAGTGTTACGTAAATGAAATCAGAAAGCATGAACTGTTTTGTCTGGTTTCTTTCACTCATTAGGTTTATCCATATTGTTGCACGTTAGTGGTTCATTTTAAAAAATTGCTGACACACTATGGATGTACCACAATTTGTCTGTTCACCTATTAGTGGGCATTTGGGTTGTTTCCTGTGTTGAGCTTTTACAAATAAAGTTGCTATGAACTTCTGTGTAAAAGTCTTTGTATGGACATATTGTGTCATTTCTGTTGAGTAAATAACTAAGAGTGGAATTGACTGGGTTATATGTAAGTGTGTGTTTAATTTTTTAAGAAACTGCAAAACATTTTCCAAGTACTTGTGCATTCTGTATTTTCACCAGTAATATGTGAGTATTTCTGGTGAATTTCCTTTACACCTTTTCCAAAAATATGTCATGTATGGATCTGTTTCTGAATTTTGTTTTTTCCATTGATCTAGTTGTTTTTCTTGATGCCACACTGTCAGGATTACTGAGGCTTGTAATAACTCTTGGAATCAGGTAGCGTTAAGTCCTTCAACTTTATTCTTTTTCAAAATTGTTTTGGCCATTCATGGTCCTTTGATTTTCTATTTTAATTTTAGAATTCTTTTTTCTACAAAACCAATTGGAATTTGATTGAGTTTGTATTGAATTTATAGATAAAATTGATGTCTTGTGATAGTGTCTTCTTGACCCATGAACATAATGTACTTTGACATTTAAGTCTGTCTTCTTTAACTCTCTCAGGAATATTTTGAAGTTTTTAATATATAGAGCTTTTGTAATTTTGTCAAATTCATATCTTTTGATATTATTGTCAATGGTGTTTTTATTTCAACTTGATTTTTTATAGCATATATGGATATATAATAGACTTTTTCTGTCTCATATCCTACAACCTTGCTAAAATTCACTTACTGGTTTTATTAGCATTTTTTGTGGAGATTCCTTTTGATTTTCTATGTAAATACTCATCATTTCTGAAGAAAGACAGTTTTACCTCATTTCTAACTTGATGCACCTTTTATTTCTTCTTTTGGTTACTATTTTTATTGAAGTATTGTCGATTTACAATGTTAATTTCTGGTGAATAGCATAGTGACTCATATGTGTGTGTGTAATATATTTAATCCTTTTCATATTCTTTTTCATTATAGGCCATTACAAGGTATTGAATATTGTTCCCTGTGCTATACAGTAGTACTTTGTTGTTTATCTAGTTTGTATATGATAGTTAGCTGCAAATCCTGACCTCTCAGTTCATCCCTCCCCCTCCCAGTTTATTCCTCCCCTATTTCTTTTTCTTGACTTACTACTCTAACTGGAACCTCCAGTACAGGGTTGAATGGAAATGGTGGAAGTAAACATTCTTGTTTTGTAATGGTCTTAGGGAAAAAGCTTTCAGTCTTTTTACCATGAAGTATGATATTAGC
The DNA here is from genome assembly GCF_009834535.1 of Camelus ferus. Taxonomy (NCBI): domain Eukaryota; kingdom Metazoa; phylum Chordata; class Mammalia; order Artiodactyla; family Camelidae; genus Camelus; species Camelus ferus. The sequence continues at coordinate 14,302,674 of NC_045708.1, read as the reverse complement.
TATAGGTTTTTGAATTGTCTGGTTGAAGAAGTTTTTTATTTGTAATTCGCTGACAGATTTGTTACTTCAATCAAGAATACATATTGGATTTTATCAAATGCTTTTCTTTCATTTCTTGAGACAGTCATGGTTTTCTATTTTTGTTCATTAATTACTTGGTATTTGAATGTTAAACCAACTTTGCTTTCTTGGGATAAAAATTGATCATGAGGTATTTTTCTTTTCATGAATTGTTGAATTTGATTTGATAAAATCTTATTTAAGTTTTTTTACATCTAAGTTCATGAGGGATATTAGCATGTCATTTTCTGGTATTTTTCACATTTGGGTATGTGGGTAATGGTGACCTCACAGAATGAATTGATGAGTAGTCCCTCTTCTTCAATGTTATGGAAAAGTTTGTAGAATTGGTGTTGTTTATTCCTCATATGTTTGCTAGAATTAACCACTGAAGCCATGAAAATACATGACCCATAATGAGCACAAAAATAAATCAATCAAAACTGTTTTATAACTGACTTAAGTTACTAAAATTAGCAGGCAAAAATCATTAAATAATTATTAAGAACAATTTTAACTGCATTTCACATTAAAAAGTAGTGACATGGAATTGACATAATTAGAAGAACAATTGATAGATTCATTAGAAAATTAGTGAGGCTATACAAGACTTGAACAACACAATCAACTAACTCGACCTAATTGACACTTACTAAACACTCAAACAGCAGATCCAGAAGTGCAAATGTCAGATTTGCCCAGACAGACCATATTGTGGGTCATAAAACAAGTCTTAATAAATTTCAAAGGATTTAAGTCAAAGCAGGTGTGTTCTCTGACTACAGTGCAATTAAATTGAAAATCAGTAAGAAAAATATCTCTGGGAAATCCCTAGAATATTTGGAAACTAAATAATATACTTGTAAATAACCTAAGGGTCAAAGAAGAAATCAGGAGGGAAATTACAGTGTTTTGAACCAAATGTTTTTTTGTTTTACATTCCACATGTGAGTGGAATCGTATAGTATTTGTATTTTTCTTTCTGACTTACTTCACTTAGTATAATACCTTCAGGGTCTGTCCGTGTTGTCACAAATGGTAAGATTTCATTCTTTTTTTTATGGCTGAGTAATATTCATTGTTTACACACACACACACACACACACACACACCCACCCACCACATCTAACCCATTCATCCATCGATGTATTTTGTTGCCATATCTTGTCTATAGTAGATAATGGCTGCAGTGAACACAGAGGTTCATATATCTTTTTAAATTAATGTTTTCACATTCTTAAGATAAACATACAGAAGTGGAATAGCTTGGTTGTATGGTAGTTAAATTCTTAATATTTTGAGGAATTTCCTTAGTGTTTTCTATAGTGGCTGCAACAACTTACAGCCTCAACAACAGTATGCAGAGGTTCCCTTCTCTCCACATCCTCTCCAAGATTTGTTATTTTTTGTCTTGATAGTAGCCGTTTTAACAGATGTTGTTGATATCTTGTCTTGATTTGCATTTCCCTGATAAGTGATATTGAACATCTTATCATGTGCCTTTTGGCTTTCTGTTTGTCTTCTTGGGAAAACTGTCTATTCAAATCCTCTGCCCATTTTTAAAATCAATTTGTTTTGGATTGTTTGTTTGTTTAAACACCTTTATTGTGGTAGGATTCCTGTGCAGTAAACTACACGTGTTTCAGATGTACAGTTTTGAAGAATTTTGATAGGTGTATACACCAGTGAAACCATCACTGCGATCAAGATAGCTAACATTTCCATCACTTTGGGGTTTTTTTTGTTGTTGTTGAGTTGTATGAGTTCTTTATATATTTTGTGTATTAACCCCTTATTGGCTATGTGATTTGCAAATATCTTGTCCCACTTAGTAGGTTGCCTTTTCATTTTGATGATGATTCCTTTGCTTTACAAAAGCTTTTTAGTTTGATGAGGTCTCATTTGTTTATTAAAACCCAATTATTAACCTTGTCTGTGTCCCCAGTATTTTTCAGAATTTATTTGTTAGTCATTTCGTAAAAGGAACTCTAAGGGAACACATGACTTTTCTGCAAATAATGGAAAATTTTTCAGATATCTTGAAATCATAGTATTGCTTTATTTTGCATTTTTTATTTTAAAGTGGTAGAAATTAAATGTGCTTATAACAGTTGAGTCCTTTTGGAGAATGGGATTCTTATGGAGAATTCCTTTAAGCATCTCAGTTCCAATAATTAGGAGTCCCATGCAGAGATTGTCACTTGTCCTGTGATGCTTTAATGCAAGACAAGGAGGAAGGAATCTATGTCTTTGTTTGGGAATGTCAGTAATACCTCTTTATCAGAGAGCTGCTGTTACTTGTTCAGTCAACAAATATGTGTCCACCCTGTGTAAGAAACTGCATAATTCAGGCAGTATTGAATATGATGTGTTAAATAAGTAAGAATTGGAGGCAGTGGGTTAAGAGACTACCTCATAGTTAAATCACTGCAGTAATAAGGGTCTAATCTAAGGTGTAGGCATTGGGAATGGACCAGAAAGGAAGGAACAAATCTGAGGCAGCATCTTAAATTTGATTCCCTTATTCTAGCTAATTTGATCTTAATTGTCCATTAAATCAGGGAGTTAGTGTTTCTGTCTCTCTCTGTCTCTCTCCCTCCCTCACTTCCTCCCTCCCTTGTCACCTACCTCTTCTCCCCACTGGAATACCCAAAGTTTACAGCACCTTTCCACCATCAGTAATAGTAGGAGAAGGGATGTAAATCACAATCTCACTAGACACTAGGTGTGTGTGTATCTGTGTTCAATTTTTAAAATGGCTGAGAATCTCCTAAAGCAGTGTGTGCTTTCTCTCACCTCTTCTTGTGATTACTGCTTTAAATCAAAACTTTAAACAGCCACTTGGATATAGTGAGGAACAATTCCTGTGTGTAAGTAACTGATTTGAATAAAGAATGTTAAATGTGTTATGTTACCCATGGAAGAAATGTTTAATGTTTTGGGATTGGGTACATTTGATATAGTTTTGAAAGGAAGTTTATCTACATCTTTGGTTTTGTTGTTTAGAAGAAACTGCTCCTAAGTTTATATTCGATCTTAAAGAATCCTCCAGAAAGTGGTCTTCCCTTTTCCATGAATGCAAATTAGAACTGAATCCATGCATATATGAAATACAATTTTAGATGTACAAGTTCACCAGACTGTATAACTCTTAAAAAGGATTCTGCTTTGAAAGGAGAATTAATCACAAGCATTTTGGAGAGATGCACATAAAACATACTGGTTACATAAAATCAGAAGATTTGTAAAAAATGAAGAGAGGCTACTACATACTACATACATGAATATACATGTTCATCGTAAGACTGTAAGGCAATAACAAATTTAAACCCACGCATAGTTACCATAATCTGAGTTCCATACTTCGAGAAAATGTATGGTTTACCTTGGGTAGGCCACAAAGAAAGAATAACAGCTGGTCTTACAGTGTTTTCTTGTTCCTTATGGTCTGTGAAGGAAAAGATAAAGAAAAATTGGCTTGAGAGTGTGTGTAACAAAGGAGAGTTACAGAATATTTTTATGAGGGTGCAATAATTTTGAGAAGAGTGTTAAATGTCTCTTTTTTTTCCTTATTCCCAAAACCAGTGAGTGTTCATATTATACTGTTCTTCCAAAAAAGATTTCAGCCTGCCCCAGATAGATTGGTTGGTTTAGTGAGATCTAATGGATCTTGTATTTCTATAGGAAATTAGATTAGATGGGTCCCTTCAGATTCATGTTTATTCATTTTTAATAGTGTTTATATTCATTAAGTGGCCTTTCTTTGACTCTTTCCCCTACCTACCCATCTGTCTTAATACTTCACTTCTTTCTGTTGACTCATGTGTTGCCTTCTGTGGCATTCTTTTAACACATTGACTGCCACAGCACACAAATCTGGGTGACAGTTGTGTTTCTTCAGGGGCACCTAATCCACAGTAGGCAATCAACGTATTAATACATTCTATTTGCTATCTGATGTTTAAATTGTCTTTAAAGTGCATACCCAAGTGTTGAATGATTTTGTGGAATTTGTAAGCCAAATGAGTAAAATTTTAAAAATTCTTTGTAAGCTTAATTTTCCATCTAGAACTTCTGGTACGATATAACTTACCTGTTTCTTCCTTAGTTTTCATCCCAGCAGTATGAAAGGCCAGGCCAACAGCACTGATGTGAAATGAGAACTGAATGAAATCTTAAAGTGTCCTTTTGTTGTCTAGAAAGCTTAAAAAAAACAGAATCTGGAATTTAATATTTTTTGTGGCTTAATGGAATCTTAGGTATCATCTAATCTTACACTTTATAATTGATTATGCTGGTGTCTAAGAGTGTGACTTGCTTAAGATCACATAGTTGATTAACCAATAGAAGCAGACCCGACTCCAGAATCGGCTGGTAGGCAGGTTTCTTACACAGATGCCCATCACATATGGAATTATTTGCCTAGGTATGTCCTAACCATGAAGTAGTAACAATTGGGGCTACTGGTTGAAGGCTCTGTGAGCTGATGTGAACAATTTGTGCCTAAAACGTTTGACATTGTAATCTCTGGGCCACAACTACACGATCGTTCATTTTATCCTCCATCTATCTCCTGCGTATAAATGAAGCCCTCTTTTTTTCTGCTAAATTTGAGAATTTAGACTGAAAATTTCCAAACTTTGCAGGGAAGTAATGGCAGCCTGCTCTTATATTTCAGCTCAGACAGCTATAACTGCACCAAAGATGTGGAAGAAACCAAAAGATCGGACCCGAACCACTGAAGAGGTATTGGAGGCAGAACTGGAGGTAGGGGGCAGCAGTAAATCTCTTTAGCTCCTCTTAAGAACAGTAGTGCCATTTCCTAAGAAAAGTGTGGATTTATAACTTTTTCTTGAGATACTCTTTTCTAAGCGAGACTTTATATATTAAGCTCAGAGTCTTTTTTTTTTAAGTTCATTTACAGAATTTTTAAAAGATTAATAGTATTTCAGTTTCATTGAATTCTTGTCTCTTTTTCAAAATAGCTCTCCTCAAATGGCAAAAATAATTTATTTATCAGTTTTTTCCTTTTATTAAGCAGATGGGAACACTAATCTGGTTTTTAAAAATGTTGGCGGGTTTTTGTTTATTTTTCGAGAACCTGTTAGCAATGTTGGTAGAAATCATCTGGTACATTTTAGGGAAATTTATTTTGAATCTGTTGTCTTTTAACTACACCCAGTAACATAACTTTCCACATATGATTTGTCTATTTAAACTAAGCCACACCAGATTTTGCTGTAGATTACAGCACACCAGGTCCCGGACGTAACGTGAGGAGTCAAGGGCAGATTTAGTCCTAAAGAGTACACTAACAATTTCATAGTTTGTAATCTCAGTATCCTTCGTGTTAAGTACTGAAGCTTTGAAGAGTAGTATAAACAGTCTCATCTCTATGTTGCTTTTTTCTTTTTGAGCTCTTCTTCTAAATCTACTTTATTAAAGTAATTTTTATTGAATGTTTAAGATGAAACATTAAAATGTAGAAATTATTTTTAAATAACTTTAAGTGCATTTATTTCATAAAGATTTTCTATCTATTTATAATTCTTACCCTCTTCAGGCAGCTTCAGTACCCCTTTATTACTTCTCCCTGTCCTGTCATTGCTCTTACATGATGCTCTGTTGATGTCACAGTTAGTCCCATAGCAACAACTAAAATGTTTCATGGGTATGATTTCATTGTGGTTTTCAGGGGGTAAGAATTGGCAATAAGTCATAGAGGTGCAAATAGTTGCTGCACTTGTTTTGCAACTGAACAAAAAAAAATGTTGCTCCTACAGAGAATAAAATACCTTCCAGAGCCAGGGGAGTCTCATACATTCCTGGTATGGCTGTAAGAACTTCACAAACTGGTTTCTCTTTAGGTTCAACTGTTATTTATTTGTTTTCTTCTATTTTACTTCGTGTTCCTTTGCCCTGTGACTATTTTTCTAAGCATTATTGAATGCTAAATGGGTAGGTCACCATTCCTTTGCTTCCAAGTATTCATCCTCATCTTTGGGTCAGGGGTTGACAAACTTCCTGTAACAGTCCAAATAGTAGATGTTCAGGCTTTGTGGACTGTGTGATCACTGTCACAATTTCTCAACTCTGCTGCTGTAGTCAAAAAGCAACCATAGACAATGTGTAAATGAATGAGTGGCTATATTTTAGTAAAAATTTATTGAAAAATGGAAATTTTATGTTCATTGAAATTTGAATTTCATATAATATTCATATGTCATAAAATATTCTTTGGAATATTGTTCAGCCGTTACAAGTGTAAAAGCCATCCTCAACTTGCACACTGTACAAAAACAGATGATGAACCAGATTTGGTCTATGAGCCGTATTTGCTAAAACTTGCTTTAGATTGTTATTATTCATACACGAGAACTGTTTGGATTCATTTTAAACCAATCGCTTTTTTCTTAAACATATAGTTCAAAAGTGTAATAAAAAGATATTTGGTCATTTATACACAGACTTTTTCCAGAAATCCTGGTCTGTTGTCTTTCCTAAAATTGAGCATTTATTAGAGTATTTTGGTAAATATTGGTTGCCATTGTCTTCTTTTTTCACTGGTTATCAGACTCTCCTTTTAGATTTTTCTCAGCCTTTAAAAGAATGTTTCAGGTACCAGCATATTTTAAAGTTACATATTGAGTTGTTTCATCATTGCAAATATTTAATCAGATTCTTTAAAGCCAAGAAAGATAGCATGAAGGATGATTCATCTTAAAATTACTGGTCAAGGCATCTTAAAATTTGTTTTAAAATTTTAGGATATTTCATTGATCATTACATACATAGTTGTCAACCTGATTTTCTAGCACTTTAACAGCTCATGCATTAAGCAGGCAGTTTTATCAACTAAATTCTTCTTTTAACAAGTTTCTGTAAAAGTTTCTGCTTTTAACAGTCCAGCCAATGAGGTGCTTTCCTTTTTCAATCTGGTTTTCTGAGTAAACAATTTAGGAACTATTAGACACTTAAAGACTAATTGAATAGAGCTGCATCCTGCTGTGAGAAGAATAATCACCTTAAATATTTAATGCAGCTATTTTATGGATTCCCGTGAAATATATCCCTGTAACAATATGCCTCAGACACCTCAGTGATTCTTTGTGCTCTTAATTACAGATTGTCATTGATGGAACCAGGTTCTTTATACATTTTTTTCCAATTAGAGATTTACTCTGCAAGTAATACATAGTCTGTTTATACCCAATCAATTGTGTGTTGATTTTAGGTACAGAGAAGAGGACTCAGTAAATTTTTTTCTCTAAAATACTGTTTTTTCACATTTTACAGTGTCTGAAATAAGAATTCTATATGATTGTCTAATGTAGTAATACTTCTCTTTAATAAGTTTAAGTACCATTTACAGACTAACATACCAAATTATTAAAGATCTTCTTGATGACCTATACTTAATTATAAGGTGTTATTACAAAGTTATTTTGAGTTAGACTGCTGTAGATTATCGAACAAGAAAAGCAAAAATAAGAATTAGCAGTGAGGCTGCTAATTCATGATTCAAACTTGGCAGATCATTTTTTTTCTCAAAGTCTAAAAGATGCCTACTTTCTGCCATGTTTTATTAAAAAAAAATTCTTTTTAGCCTTTATTTTCTTGGAATTTTTATATCTTATCTTCCTTTTGGTGGTTTCCATGCTCTATCTTCCTATTAGGGGAGCGAGGAAGTATGGGTATGTGTCTTTGGATGAACTTTTTATTGCTATTATACAAACAAGCCCTAAAAACCATCTCTTTCTGTTCATAACATTTTAAAATTTAGTTTCTTTCCCCCATGATCTGATTTTATGGTAAAAGAAAATTTACTGGTACTATACCTGTTACAATACTTCACTCATGTAACAAAGTAGAATTTTTAACTCTCAGAGAATTCTAAGAGCCAATAAATATTATTTTTCATTAATTAGTTGGGGTAGATACTTCCTGGTGTATATGACATTCTTTTATACAATCCTCTGTCAACCCAGTTCAACGGAGTCTCTGTTTTGGCTCTCCTAGTGTGAATTTATCAACTGGAATTTGGTAAACTTCTATTTCTTCTGAGTGCTTTTTCCAGAGGATTGTTTTCAGTGTTTTCCTTCATGAAAAAGAAAGACTTAAAATTCATTGAGAACTTTGCCTCAGGTTTTGATAGTTCATATGACCCTTAAGAAATATTTTCTTTGTTTGTTTTCTGAAACTGAGATGGTCAAATATAATCTGGTGAATAACTTTAATTGTGTTTTACCTTTTAAATATAGACAAGCTGCACCAGAACCCAGATTTCTCCCTGGGGGCATATATTTCAAGCATTTTTCCATGTATGATTTGAATATGATTCTCAGAGAATTCTAGGAACCAGTAAACAAAAGTAGATTTTAACTAACAAATGGCCTCCTTATAAAATGAGAGATGATCAGCTTTATGGGGCTCAGATTCTTTAAACTTTTCATCGAACTCTCCATTTTGCAGCCAGAGATCAGCACAAAAATACCCTCTAGTGTTTCTTTTTGTATTTGCTGAGTTTAGTGGCAAGGGTAGGAGTGCTTGATTTAGATTCTGACTAGGACTCTCATATCTGTCAGGTTCCAAGGATTAACAGTTCTTTCCATTCTAACCTTTGGTATATTTAGATTTCATTAGTCATGTTAAAGCATTTCAGTAGCCATTTGAATTGTCTGCTTTATTCCAGGAGATGAAATGAGAAAAGTGTTTTAAATAAACTTACCATTCTAGTCCTGTATGCTGAACACAGACATCCTTATCTTGAGTGACATGTTTTCCTATGCTTTTTGAGGCGATAGGTGTAGGTCTTCATGTATATTTACACACTGTGAAAAAAAAATAACCTCTGTGTTTACTTATGCTTTAGCCTAAAGCTGAAGAGGAGCTTTCAGGTGACAAACTACTTGAATCTGAACAGAATAAAATGAGCCAAGGGTTTCATCCTGAAAGAGACCCCTCTGACCTAAAAAAAGTGAAAGCTGTGGAAGAAAATGGAGAAGAAGCTGAGCCTGTACGTAATGGTGCTGAGAGTGTTTCTGAGGGTGAAGGAATAGATGCTAATTCAGGCTCCACTGATAGTTCTGGTGAAGGGGTCACATTTCCATTTAAATCAGGTAAGTTTATCCTTGCCTTCCTGTGTATGTCTTTCTTTCTCCCCTTCACTCTTCTGCAACATGGAGAGATGTTGCCTCCTCATAGAGAAATATTGGACAGAAGAAATAGGCTAATCACAATGTAACATTTACGGAGTAGATCAGCAGGCATAAGTTAGTGACTAGCAAATCCACAGAGTCCTGTGTTGGCGAAAGTGATGATTGATGCTGGTGTTCTGCTTTTACTGGCGTTGGAAGAGCAGCTGGCAAAGGGAATCAGTCAGTGCTAGGCTGGTGGAATTTGACAAGAGAAATTTAATTTATTAATTTTAATTGAAAGGAATCAGATATGACCATGTTCCTTGAGATAGTATACCTGTCATTTCACAAACCTTGAATGTAGTGGTTGTTTTTGTTTTTGTCTTGACAGAAATCACTGTAGAACTGAACTCCAATAGGCAGTCAGAAACAGTATGACTGAGTTATTAAGCACCTGTGGTATGGGAAGTGCCCTGTGAAATATATGATAAACCCTAGGGGATCTTTCACCTTTAGACACCATCAAACGCATTAAACCTCTGTCCCAATACTATGTAAATTATGGTTAACTTTGAGATTTATTGGAGAGATTTGATATTGATATTTGGGGTAAGGTAGTTGCTTTGGTGGAAAGTTTGGGTTAGATGAGAAGTTTTTCTTAGTCTTCCAAATCTAGAGTGACTTCTGCATGACATAGGGTTTGAATGTAAAATATCAGGTCTCAAAAATAATCTAGACCAGCATTTTTTAAACTTTTGGTTTTAACCCATTTAATAGGCTGTGAAATTAAAACCAAAAATTTTTTAAAGGGAGGATAGAGTAAAAATTGTCAGTGCATTACATGCAGTAGGGGAAATTATTGTTTTAAGAAACTTTTATTTCATTTATATATGTGTGTGTGTTTTTTCTGAGCCACGAAGTCATTATATTTCTTCCTGTGAGTTGTAGTAAAAAATGTTTGAAAGCCACTGGTTGATACCATATATTGATCATTAATATTCAGTGAAAACACTACCAGTAAACTGCTGCTAATGGGCTTTATGAAATTGTAAATTTTGTTTTTAACCTTAGGAATCAATATACTGAAATTTCTTCTGAAGTTCTAGGCTTCTTTCATATCACCAAGCACTTGAGTTACCACCAGTCCTTGTTCAGGAATTGAGACACTATTGTCATTTTTAGGGCTGTGTAAATTATATTTTTATCCTTTATTTTGACAAGGAAAAAGTACACAACTATAGGCCCCAACTATGTTAAGTATGTTGACCAACTAACTGCTTTTTACCCTTATACACTGGCAGTAATTGGGAAAAGGGGCGATTTAAGATTTAGATCCCGATAAACTGTCTAGGTTTTAATAAATATAATATGGTAATAAAGTATCTACAAAATTCTCCCAGACCATCAGTGAGTCTATTACCTGTACATTAAGAACTACTAATAAAAAGAAGGATCCAGTGTGCTGTTGTGAAATGATCTGGGGCCTGGTTTTTGATGTTAATTTAACATTTATATTAAAAATATTAGCTAAGAATATATTTAGTGACAGGATTTTTGGAGAAAGGTATATGCCTTCCCATTTTAGTTGGCTCAGCAAGGAAGTACATTATTTTCTTCAGATTAAATAGTAGTTGGCAAAATTCTGTATCTATCTGCTTTAAGGCGTATAGGAATTTTAAATAAGTTATTTAGTTTTGTGTTTTACATTCTTTTACCATATTTCTTCTTTGAAAGTAACATTTCCAAGTGAACATGCAAAGTATCCTTTTTTTCCATGAAGCCTAGAGTATTATATTAAGACTTGGTAGTTTATTTAATGAAGATTATTATATCGCCCGGCCAAAGTCTGCTTAATGTATAAATGAAATGGTTCCTATAGCACCTACTTCAGATGACTATCCAAAGGTATCCAGAATGGATAAAACTATTAACAGTTTAAATCTTTACATGCTGTTTTCTGACTGCAGCTCAGTGTTTTCTTTGTGTTTTTGTTTGTGTATGATGAGATAAGGTAAATATTGCAATAGGCTTGTATATTACTGGATGTATACATATAATGACCTTATAGACAGTTGTCTGCCTGACATCCCTCTTTCTAGAATCCTGGAAGCCTGCTGACACTGAAGGCAAGAAGCAGTATGACAGGGAGTTTTTGTTGGATTTCCAGTTCATGCCAGCCTGTATTCAGAAACCAGAGGGCCTGCCTCCCATTAGTGATGTGGTTCTTGACAAGGTAAGCTTCACCATCAGAGAAAGCTGTGTCTTTTTGGTGGGAAGTGGTTTTAATTATCAGTGCAAATATGTGAAATATGAGCAGTTTTTAGGAATTGCTAAACCAAATGGCATTTTAATTAAATGTTTAACTAATAATGTTTAGGAATTAGAGTTTTCCTAAACACTGTTGAGTTTGGGGGGTATTATTGATTATAGTAATCGTGGAGTTTGGCTTATATTTGAGTGGTAAAGTTTTAAAATTTATTATTGGCTTATTATGGCTATTTCCTAGTAATGTGGTGGGAATCGTATGTTTGTTGCCTAATATGCCTAAAGTGATACGGGGTTCTTTTCCCACTGTTCTGCAATTTTGGTACGGGATTAGGATGGCATTGAGGGATAGATCAGAAACCCAGGAAGGTATTTGGCAGATCAAACTTAAGTGGAAATTAACATAATTCGAATTATGTATAACTCAAAATTTTCATAAAAGGTACTTGTAGGACAGTTAGTCTTTAATCCTGTGTAAATAAATAGGCACCCTTTCTCTTTATATCTGATCTTAATGGGGGATACAGTAAATTAGTATAGTCTGTGTTTATTTCATCTGTTTATTCCTTCCTGTCTTCCTGCCTTACTTTGACCAATCATTAGTAGATTTCTCCACTGAGCTCCTTAGCTTTTCTGAGTCTGTAGTTAAGTTGTATGTCTGTGCAGAGTCAGATATCTCCAGTTAACAAGGCAGACAAAGTAAGATTTTAAATAAATTATCACACATGAAACTACATAAACCTTGTATGTAAACTACATAACTACATAAACCTCCTTTGGAGATTTGTTGTCCACTCAAAATACATGTTTTACTAACCGTAAGTCAATACATCAAAATTAAAATGAGCAATAACAGGATTCTTATAAGGAAGTCCTCTGATCTTGGAAAAAGATTCCAAAATTTGGCCCTAGTTCATAAGATCTCAAAATAGCTTGTCTTGTGCCATTCTACTGGTCCTGAGTGTCTAGTGAGTCATTCCACTGATTGTATGTAGTCTCCCCTTGGGAATTGTAGGCCTCATCCTTCTCAGGGAACTAAAAAAATCATTGTTGACCTAAGGACTCTATGGCTAGCCCAGGAGAATCTATCATGATTCATATCAGACTTCCACTGGTTCAAAAAGCCAGAGCTTACCATTTCAGCTGACCTAACTTCAGTCTCAGTTTTTATCTTTGTGGCACTGAATGCTCTGGAACTCATGTCAAGCTTTCCTTTGCTTCTTCATGCAGATCAACCAACCCAAATTGCCAATGCGAACTCTGGATCCTCGGATTTTGCCTCGAGGACCAGACTTTACTCCAGCCTTTGCAGATTTTGGAAGGCAAACCCCTGGTGGAAGAGGTGTACCTGTAAGTGCAAGTTTCCTACAACCCAATTAGTTAGAAACTGTCATAGACTTCATGACATCTTGTCTAACGGCAAGAGAGCGGCTTTTATTCACTGATTCTTCTAACCAAGAAGAAGAAATAGAAGAGGCGAAGACTATCCTTTCCATCCTAATATTAAAATAAATAAAGAATACACTTGAGTCATTTTTACTTAAAAGAAGCTGGTCTGCATTAATTTGGTCTTGATTTTTTTTGTTTTTTTGCTGATATGACCTGCAAATGGGTTAAAAAATAGAGCCAACCTTGAGTAGGATTCCTGCTTTGTTTTGAGGTGTCCTGCTATACTAGAGCTCTCTGATGACATTCAGCTAATGGTCATCTGTTTGTCTTTGTTTCTACAGATTTGCAAAGTGCAGAGCAGGCATGGATTGTCAATTCTGGAACAGAGCAAAGCCCCAGCTTGTACTCCACTGGCGATGTCGCACCCACCCCTGAAGAGCCTGCCTCTAGGGGTGCGCTGAATCCTTTTTTGTTTTAAACAATGCTCTATAGTATTATAATTTCTGTTTTGCTCTTCTCACTTACTGTAGGTTGTGAAGTCAAAATATGAAAAAATGATATGTACAAAAGAGTGTGGTATTGGTAAACTGCAGATTGCCTTTATACCCCCAGTGGCAGGCTCTTCAGCGGTGGAAGTGGCATCACCAATGGAGTTATGCTGGGGCACTGCACTGTGCAGATTTCGGCAGCCTCTGCCTACTCCATCCTTTGTAAACTTGTAGAAAGCATGGGGTAAAGTTGCCAATGATGTGAATACCTCTTTTTTCCAAAGTTGGAATGGTGTAGAACACACTTAATCTAAAGTTCTGGAGGAGCTTAGGTTTTGATGTACATTTGCAGGTCACCCTGTTAACACTATTATATGTTTGTAAAAAAATTTATATAAGGTGACACTTTTTATTTCCTCATCATGTTTTTATTTCTGGATGGCAACTTTTGAAACCTGCTTTGAAGTAAGAGGACACCATCTGAAAACAAATGTCACTTTGTAGATATTTTAATTATTTGCCTGTAGCCAAATGCTGATTGAAAATACGTGAATATCTACACTGTGTTGAAGCTTTTGTAAAACCTACAGAAAATCTTAATTTGCAGCATATTGTTTATTGGCCATCACCATCTTAAAGACCTCTGTGTGTCTTTAAATTTTCACACAAGTTTGAAATTTAACCTTTGTCTAATTTCTCCAAATACCAAATAAAAATTTTTTCCAAAGTTTTAATTTCCTCACCAGAAAGTCTTAGAAAGCAGCTTTCTAGAAACCATTTTATACCTTATTTTTCAGCATCAATTTCCCTTGTTGGTAGTTTAAGTTTGTTTTTTGTTTTGTTAAGTTTGTTAACCTTTGTTTTAGTTTTAGTTTCATTTTTTTCTATGATTTTTTTCATATTTTATTTTATTTTATTTTTAACATTTTTTATTGAGTTATAATCATTTTGCAATGTTGTGTCAAATTCCAGTGTAGAGCACAATTTTTCAGTTATACATGAACATATATATATTCATCGTCACTTTTTTTTCAGTTTGTATTTTTGTTTTGCCAAACATTTGAAATAATGTTGATGCCGTTTTGATTATTCTCTGGTTAACAGCATCTGTGGTTATCATATTGCTCAATTTGTTCATGTGTCACTCGCAGAAGGTATGAATTCATACCTGTGTCTCCTCTTCCAGCATATCCTGTCACTTTTCATTACAAGCTTGCTGTTGTCTAATAATCAAGTATAGCAAAAAGGAAATATTATGAATTAAGAATAGCTATATCTCCCTTAAAATAGTGAAGTTAGAAAATGAGTTTTAAAAGTAACTGTCACAATGTATGTTTGTCCACTAATTTATGTGCCTGCATTTTTCAGATACATTGGTTACTTGGTGCAAAGTAATATGACAGGAAATGAGCCATTATCAAGAATTTGTAGTGTCTCCAAAAAAAAAAAAAAGTTTTATTTAACTTACTTTCTTTGCATAGCTCTGTCATGTGCCACAAGCTAATTTTTAAGTGGAATTATTGTGATCTATCAGGGTAATAGTGATATATTAAGCTTTTTTTTTTTTTTTTGATGTATTAAGTCTTAATGCAAGTAATTATTCTTCCAGCATCTCTCTTTGCTAACAAACATTCTGCACTTAATTTGTCCAGCTTACCTTGGTATACTGGTGAAGATAAAGATGGGAATTTTAAAAGATATATATTATACATACCCTTTATATTTATAATAGCATGTAAAGGAACAATCAATATGCCATTTGGAAAAAAGCAGCAGCCCTCCTCTTCATAGTCTTGGTTCCATACAGCTTCCAAATTGGCTTATAAATAATTACCACCGAAAGATACTAAAATCTTCTAGGTGTGCTTCATAGTATAGCTTAAGTTGCCAAGACTCCTGGTATGAACTTCCCTGCAACAGATTGTGACAAAATATTTTAAATGCATAGCAATTGTTTTAATGCCATAGGCAGTTACAATTTTCAAACATTAAAGTAGGTCTTTTGATGGACAGTAAAGGGTATAAGCACCCAGGTAGTATCATCTCTCTGATTTTTAAAAGTCAAATTACTTGGCTATTGTGATATTAATTTTAATAGTAATCTCTTGGCAGACATCATAGGAAGTACCCCAAAAGAAATGTATTGAGAGATAGGCTGTAGACCTAGAGTAGTAACTTGCCATTTATGTTCATTGAAACTAACTTTGAGATTAGCTGAGCTGTTACAAAAATCCTAGGTGCAAAGACGTTTCCTGAGTTTATATCATCCTTCCCTCTCTCTTAAAGGAATCCTTGGTTATCTCTCTTTAAAAAATGCTAAAATGAATACTGGTCCTGTTTCCTTTGGTTATCCAGGTAAGCAGCGGAGTTTGAGGTTATAGTCTCTGAGTGAGATAGAAGCAATGCATGTTAAATTCTAAAACGGAGATGGTACAGTTTCTTATTTAATACATTAAAGAAAAAGAGTGGATAAAAAATTTATATTTTCAGCTCACCTGGAATAATTGTGGCTCACTAGTTAATCAGCCTCAAATTTTGCTATTTTATCTTAGTTCTGACATTTGTGGACCCTGTGCACCTTGTACCCGAAAGTTCCTCATTTCGCCGTTAGTCAGACTTCTCTATCCTTCAAGCAAAGAGACCAAGCTTTATTTCTTTTTATGTATTTCATAACTCTTAGCACAAGATCCTAGATTTTGTTTATGTTTAGTAAACAAGTTATTCATTCATATATGGTGCAACTTTTGAAAGATACTGTAAATCTGACAATTTATATTAAGTTTTTCACACACAAAAAAGGGGACACAAAGTGTTTCATTATATCAGCCTACATACCACTTTTTTTTAAAGTTTTCTTCTCTTCTTTGGTATTGATGATGATACCTGATTCCATACCTAGTTTTCACAGTCCTTTTATACAGTCTTATTATATGCCATGATACTCATAATAACTTTTGTAGGTAAGTTAAGCATTTGATATGTGAGAAAGTTGAAGTTCAACAAAGTTGAGACTTGCTTATGGTAACTTTGCTCATAAATAGCAGAACTGGATTCAAGAGTCCATAATTCTTTTGTTTTCTGATCTGCTTCTCTTGTCCACTTCACCTCAGTCCTTCCAGGCATTGATGTTCCAACAGTAGATCATTCTCAGTATTAGCATAAGAATGTTAGAGATTAATTAATTAAGCATGTTAAGCATTTGTAAGTATAGTAATCTGTTGAGGGCTCAATACACTTAGATAAATACTTGTGAACAGTTTTATCCAGAGATACAGGTAAATTTAAATTTGTCTTGGGAGATTGCACATGGGTTACAATTTCAACTTTAAATTCTGGACTAACAGTTTATATTATCTGAATTTCAAACTTTTTTTCCTTTGAAATACTGATGTTATCTAGTAATATCTGCACATCTCTATACTGCTCATTTGAAATTCACACATATTTATCATGGGGCAGGTAAAGAGTTGTAGCATAAATCATATTTACTTTTTAGAAATCTCAAGGCATATTCATTGGTGTTTGTAGTATTTTTCTGGAAATAGACATTTTCAGACTTTATTCAAACATAATAAAATTACATCCCCAAATTATGCATACTATAACTCTTCTGTGATTTTGACATAATCACCTTTTATTACACCCACCAGCCTTTGTTCTTGACAAATTTTTATGTATAAATGAATGGATTAAGTTAAATGTCTTACACTATAACTTTATTTGAATTAAAAAAATTTTTTTTGTTTATTTTTTTGTAGGGGGTAGGTAATTAGGTTTATTTCTTTAATTTTTAGAGGAGGTACTGGGGATTGAACCCAGGACCTCATGCATGTTGAGCATGTGCTCTACCACTTGAGCTATCCCCTCCCCGCTGTTTATTTGAATTTTATCCAAACATTGAAAGAGATAGTAACCCACATGAATTAACTCTAGAATATAACCTGAATTATAAAAACCAGACAATACTTGATTTTCTTAATAGAATTGTTTTACCTGGGCTACCATTTCAAGGTTTCAGTTATAAATAATATTCTTACAGTAGTATTGACTAGTTTAGCAACAGTTCCCTATTGTTACTTTTCCAGTCTGATTATCCTCTTTGGTTCTCTTTCAGTTATATCATGTCATGCTTGGTACCTCTGGGTTTATTTGACCTCAGTTTTTTCATGTTTACCAGTCTTAAAATTATATCAGTACTGAGTCCTTAGCCAGATGTATTTGACAAGATTGGTGTGTATTGCCCAGAAATTCTGTCTTGATCCTGATACATTTTTGATACTGCCACTTCTAATTAGGGCAGATGGTGAAAGGTAAGAGAATAATTAGTTCTGAGATGAATGATATATAAAGGCTTTGAAGCTTATCAAAGGCCTCAGACTATGTCTCTCTTAGAATGTCTCTTTTTATATAAAAATTGACCTTAAAGTTTCTACTTCCTTCTCTGAAGATTGATAGGAATTCAAAAGGACCGTGTTGGGGCATTAAGTGAGATATTATTCTGATCTATATGTCTTGTGAAGTGTTTTTTCTTCCCTTTTGAAATCTAATTGCAATGTCTACTCACCATTTAGAGAATGACATGTCAGAAAAAAGTAAAGGCTGTCAATATGGTATATATCTGGGAGGAGCAGAACTTACTATCAACCCATATAGTTAATCTTGAAAAATTACGTCTAAGCATTTTGAGTAGCAACTATTACGAATATTTTAATATACAGAGTACAACTTTTAACTTGCCCCATTACTCCTGCAGTAACAGTTTTTAATTTGATGACTAGTCTAACATGCTAACATATATTGGTTTTAGCAGAATGCATTTAATGGGACTCTAGCAGGAACAAAGAGCAGAAAAAGAGACGAAGGCATTTTTTTCAGGGAGCATTTTAGTTGCATTTCATTGATGATATAAGGAAGACTTATTTTGGTATTTCTGGCCCAGCAAATTTGGAGGGATCCATTAAGATCTACAGCCAGCCTGGGTATCTGTGTTACAGAAAATTGTCATGGTAAGGGTGTATGTATTTTCATTTCACACTGAAAGTTTACAGACCCAGTTTTGAAGCAGTTTTGTAACTGTGATGATTTCTGCCTGTGAATTTTTTTAATTGTTCAAATGACCAGTCCAAAGTCACATAACTAGTTAAAAAAAAAAGGTGGAGCTTCAGTTAAGGGTAGTCTTTTTTGTTAAGAACAACAGCTTTATTAAACATAATTTTCCATCACTTTAGTTATCTCATTTAGGACTTCAGGATCAAAAATTGTGGTGGTGGAGAACATTGTGGTGATGGTATTCTAAGACACCCACCCCCCAAAAAAAGATCTTATCTGAATTGAGTGCTTAATACCCATCTTTGCATCTAGAAATGTTTGGTGTGACCATTAGTCTTGAACAACAGAGCAGAGACAGTAAATTGTAAGCACTCTGTATGGATATAATAAAGAATATTCTTGTCCTAGTTGTTGAATGTTGGACCACGGAGATCTCAACCTGGCCAGAGAAGAGAACCCAGGAAGATTATCACAGTCTCTGTAAAAGAAGATGTGCACCTGAAAAAGGCAGAGAACGCCTGGAAGCCCAGCCAGAAACGAGACAGCCAAGCTGAGGATCCTGAGAACATTAAAACCCAGGTGAGAACAGAAGCGCATTCTAACGTGGTTTTAGAATTATAATGATGTTGTTTTAATTTGTCATTTTCTCTGTTATATGTAGAGATTTTAGTTTAAGATTTTTTCTAATTTTATTATAAGCATTCTAAAAGTTATTCTAGGTGCCAACAACTTACTGTTTTCTCTTGAAATTGCTTTCTATGTGCTTTTCAAAACAGACACTATATTTAGAGGGCTCATACATCATAGAAGTCTATCATTCAGCCTTAGATCAATATTTACTTTCCTTAAAAATGTGTTTTTATATTCTCAGTCATCACCCTTTGCTACTCTAGTTAGCATATTGCTTTATGGTTCATTTCTAATAAGTTAGAATTTAGAAACCCACCTTGTTTACAGTCTTCTGTAATAAAATTGAATTTGTTGCATCTTTCTGCACATATCCTGCCCTCAGAAGTCCTTAGGGTAAATTGAATGAATTCCTTTAGTCCAGACAAAGTTACTATTTTTGTGTGTCAAATGGTATAAAGTCTTTATTCATTTTTTGTACGGACAATGCCAGTTCCTGTCCCTGGGTTATCTCTGCTGTATCCTTAGGATGTTTTCGCTTCTAAGCACCAGTTTCTTCTTGAACTTGGCACTTATACCAGAGACAGGCATCAGAAGTCACATACCAACTTTTCAGTGATTCCTTACAATTTTTCCTCTCACCAAGAACAGTTTAGTATAGCAGTCAAAAGCTCCAGCTCTGGGGACAGAGGCAAGTTCTTAATCTCAACCGTAAAATGCAAGTACTAATATTACCTACCTCATGAGGCCATTGTGAGGATTTAATGAAGCAATAGAAAGCACTTGACATGATTTCTGGAGCCCAGTGACATACTCAGTATGCTAATGTTCCTGGAAAGAGATGTAACTTACAAATCATGATTTTGATTCAGCACCAACACAGAATCCCATACATAGTAGACTCCCAATAAATACTTGTTAAACGTTAAACTAACCAATAAAGTTCTTCATTCAAAGTCAGAACCAAGAGGAACTGATCCATCACAAAGCCATGTTGTCAAACCTTAATTGGCTGCTTGCCTTTGTTCATCTTTCTAGTAGTTGCTCCAGACATTTGTCCCTAAGTACATCCTTCTCCAGATTCACTAAAATCAAGTACCTAGTCTTCTCTCCATTTCTTCTCAGTGTATCTCAACCTTTTTAAAACAAACAAATAAAACACCTTCCACATCTCTCCCTCCAGTCCCTCTGAGAAGTGCTTAATGAATAGGGGCCTAAATGGCTTACAAAGGTATTTAAAATTCCTGCTGGATTTTTATCAGTAAAGATGAAGGTGTCTTGTTTAAGTATTTAAGACACTTGTTTTAGTGCCTTATCTCATTAAATTCTTACAACACCTATGAAAGAGGAAATAGGAATTGTCTTTTTGCCATTTGAGCAAACTGATGCTTTGAGAGATTGTTACTCACAGTGTTACTGCTACTGAATAGTCCATTTATTGTGATTTATAATCTGCCTTTCTTTACTCTGTAACAGAGTTCTCCCCAATATTATTATTATTATATTATAATAATTATATTGACTTCTTGAGGTATCGTTAATTAGCTGTTTTCTTTAGTGAATAAAGGAAATCCAGTGCAGAATATAGCCTTTTTCTTGACACTTTTTCTTCTAAATACAGAGCATCTTTGCTTCATACCCCAGTTGACCTGTTGCTCCTACTAATTATTATTCTAGTTCTTTCCTTTTGTCAAAACAAGTTTTATTGTTGCCTTCACTTCCAGAAAACTCTTCACCCTGACTTTTGTTTCTACCACTGTATTTATAACATTATGAATGACCACAGTGACCTTATTTTTCCTACATTGTACGATTTCATCTCCTTCTTGAAGCATTTCTAGAAAATCATTGCCTCATGACCTGTCTAGACTCCTACCACCTACATGTACTGCTGCAGTGGTTCCACAGCTGGGACCCGTGCTTCATCTCTCTTCGCTTGATACAGCATCCCCATTGCTGCTGCCCGACTCATCTACCTGAGGGACTGATTTTTATCTCTCCACTCTAGCTTTTGACCTAACATTTAAGACCTCATTTTCTCTCCCAAGTAGTGCACACTATCCTTTTGATCTTTCCTTGTTGTTTTCTATTCCTAAAATAGAAAATCATCAGTAACAATTCCTTTTTGTTTTCCCCTTTCTAAAGTGTCGTTTCCTTTTTCTTTCCATTTAGTCGGGGGTTTTTATGTGTTTTTTATTTTGTTTTTTTGGAGGGTTTTGCTTTATTTTCTCTTTTTGTTTTGTTTTTTGGCCCTTCATAATATGACCCAATTCTCATTTCCTTCTAAAGGTATTTCCTGACTAACCCATTGCCACTGACCTCTCCTTGTATTTAAACAACTCTCTTCTCTGGTTCTTAATCAACCTCATGTTTTTTTGCTCTCTCACTTTTCTTATAACTTTCTTGTCTTTGCAGCTAAATTTTGATGATTTGGAAGTCAGTTCCTGTGCCTCTTGTTTCATTTGTACTTAATACAGAATTTGGAGGGAATCACGTAGATAGTCAGTTATAACGAATAAATGGTTTTCAATAAACTTTTTGTTTTTCTGATGCTGGAGATTTCTTTTTTTAAGTGAGCTATGAATTGTCAAATACCATTATATTAGTTTCAGATGTACAGTATAATGATTCGATATTTGTATATATTACAAGATGATCACCCCAATTAGTCTAATTAACATCCTTCATCATGCAGGGTTACAAATTTTTTTCCTCGTGATAACTTCTCAAATATGCAATGCAGTGTTAACTATAGTCACTTGCTGTACATTACTTCAGTAAATGACCTTTTAATTATCATTATTTTTCTAAGCTTTAATTATCTTCTGAAACATTTGAGGATCTGAAGGCTGGGTTTTGTTTTTGTTTTATTTTGTTTTTATGTAAAGCACAGATTGAAGTTTTAGACCTAAATGATACTGTTTCAGTTGATACAGGTAGTGTAGAGAAGTGCAGTGACTCCCCCATCCCTAATAAACTTAAAGTTTTTTTCTTTATAAAAGTGACACTGACTCATTGCTGGAAAAGTTGACAGTATAATTTTTAAATAGATTTATTTACTATCTTGTGCCTAGAGAAACCTGTTAACATATTGGTACATATTCTAAAAATTCTTATAATTGGATACAAATTTCATAGGGGTCAAACAAAACATTTTATGATCCTCAGTTATTATATCATAGTTTCGTGGATTTTTACAATGTCATATTTTTACTGAGGCCTAATTTACATTTAACAAAATTTGCTTTTTTATGTATATAGTTGTTGACAAACACTCACAGTCATGTAACTACTACCACAATCAAGATATAGAACATTTCCATCAGCCTCCCGAAATTTTCTTGTACTACTTTTTATTTATCCTCTTCCTCCCCATGCCCACTTCTGGCAATCAGTGATCTGTTTGCCCCTATGTTGCTCTTTTCAGGATATCATTTAAATGGAGTCATTATGAATATAACTTTTTTTAATCAGCATATGCATTTGATATTCATCCATAATACTACATGTATTACTAGATTATTCTTTATTAAGCAGAAGTATTCTGTTGTTTGGATATACTATAGATTGTTTTTCCAGTCACAAGATGAACAGATTCCAGGTTTTAACAATTATGAGTAACATTGCTATGAACACCCACGTATAGGAATTGTGTAAACATACATTTTTGTTTCTTTGGGGTAAATTCCTAGCTATGAAATTGGTGAGTTGTATGGTAAATGTAAGTTTAACATTATTAGATAATTCCGAGCTGTTTTCCAGGATGATTATCATATCATTTTGTATTTCTACTGGCAAGGCATGACAGTTTCAATAATTCCACATTTTCACCAGCACTTGTTATTTTCTGCCTTACAATTTTTAACCATTCTAATGGATGTGTGCTAATATCTCATTGTAGTTTTAATTTGCATTTCCTAGATGACTAGTATGTTAGATGAGCCCCTTTTCGTGTGCTTATTTGCCATTTGAGTATCTTCTTTGGTAAATTTTTTGTTTATATAATTTGGCCTGTTTCACTAGTTGGTGTGCTTTCTTATTGAGTTTTGAGAGTTCATTATATATTCTGGATACAAATGTGTATTTTGCAAAAATTTTCTCTCAGTCTGCAGTTTGTCTTTTCATTCTCTTAATAATGTCTTTTCCAAGCAGAAGTTTTTAACTTTGATGGTGCTCAATTTATCAATTTTTTCATTCACAGAATATGCTTTTTGCTGTCTTACCTAAAAAAGAATCTCTGCATACAAGAATACAAAGATTTTTGTCCTGTATTGTGTTCTATAAGTTTGTACTTTAAGGTTTTACATTTTATCCTGTGATCCAGTTTTACTTAATTTTTGTGTTATGGGTAAGGTATAGATCAAGATTTTTTTTTTTTTTTGCTAATGGATATCCAATTGTTCCAGCACCATTTGTTGAAAAGACTATCCTTTCTCTGTTAAATTTCTTTTGTACCTTTGTTGAAAATCAATTCATCATATATGTATGAATCTATTTCTAGGCTTTTCATTCTGTTCCAATGATCTGTGTGTCTGTCCTCTGGCCAATACCACACTGTCTTTGCGTGGTAGCTTCATATAGAAGTGCTGAAATTAGGTTATATGAGTCTTCCAAATTTGTTATTTTCCAAAATTGTTTAGGCTATTCTAGTTTTCTGTTTTTCCGTATAAATTGTAGAATCAACTTCTTGATTTGTACCACTCCCCCCCCCCAAATAAAACCCCCTACATATTAGGATTTTTATTTTGATTGTGTTAAATTTGTAGATCACTTCGGAGAAAACTGGCTTCTTAGCAATAATGAATCTTCTAATACATGAGCAAGCTATGGATCTTCATTTATTTTGGTCCTCGATTTCTTTCATTTATAGTTTTGATTTATAGTTTTCATCATACAACTCTTACGGATATTTTGTTGGTTTCTTAAATAAGTACTTCATGGTTTTGTTGCTTTTGTAAATTTTACTCTTTTTAATGTAATTTCTATCTGTTGCTAATATGTAAAAATAAAATATTTGGATATTTGGATATTGACTTGTGTTCTACAACCCTGCTAGATTCACTTATTAATTCTAGTGTCTCTTTTTGTAAATTCTTTATGATTTTCTATGGAGATAATCGTATCATCTGTGAATAGGGAGTTTTATTTCTTCCTTTGAGATCTGTATGGACTGTGGTTTTTCTTTGCATTATTGCACTGACTGAGGACCTCCAGTAAGATTTTGAATAGGAATGGTGAAAACAGACATTTTTGCCTTGTTCCCAGTTTTAGGGGAAAGAATTCATTCTTTCATCAGTAAGTAGGGTTATCAATGCCCTTTTCTTAATTGAGGAAGTTCACTTCTGTTCCTAATTTGATAGGATTTCTACAGCATCGTTTTAAAAGACTCCTGCATAGTATTTTATACAATTTCTATTAAACCATAATGTAGACAAATTCCTATTTTAGGACATTTAAGTTATTTGCTATAAAGGGTTACTGATGGAAGTTATGATGGCTGAAGTCTTTTTTACCTAATCCTAGGTATGAATAAATTTCTAAAAGTAATTGCTGGTTCAAAGAGCACTTTACAGTTTTATGAATTTTAGTACACATTGCCAAATTGCCCTTAGAAATGTACCAAATGATAGTCCCACCAGTGAAGTATGAATATAGCTAGTTCCTCAGATTCTCACCAGTAGTGAAAAAGATGTGGTATAATTTGTTTTACTGTTAAAATAGATGAATTTGATTATTTCTCTGACTAGTTTAAAATCCTTGTTAATAATTTAGGAAATCGCACTTACAAATCGTAAACAAAATATTAATCCTTACAGAAAGCATCATGTTGTCACAGTTACTACAACGTTCTTTTCTTTTTTTGTGTGACCCTTCTAGGAACTTTTTAGAAAAGTTCGAAGTATCTTAAATAAGTTGACACCACAGATGTTCAACCAACTGATGAAGCAAGTGTCAGGACTTACTGTTGACACAGAGGAGCGGCTGAAAGGAGTCATTGACCTGGTCTTTGAGAAGGCTATTGATGAACCCAGTTTCTCTGTGGCTTACGCAAACATGTGTCGATGTCTAGTAACGGTAAGAAGAGAGGAAGGAGTAAAACCAGAAATCTCAAAGAGGTATATTCTCCCCTCACTACACATTCTTCCCAGATGTGTTAATGGGGCAAAGTAAAGGGGAGAATATATTTTTAGTGCTTATTAATATAATAGTCATTATATAAAAAGAATTTTGCTTTTTTTTAATATATAATCACCTCTGGAAGGAATATGGAGATTAGACTGAAATAGGCATGATATGGTCCTTCCAGTGTGAGGGAGATTAAATAAGGTTTGAATGAGTAATGTGAAATTTCTGTCCAATTTTTCCTGGGGTGTCATCTCACAGAAATAATGCAAATGCTTACATTCACATCTAATTAAATTCAAAATTGAAAAACATGATTCTAATTCTAGCCTTGGTGGAAGTGACAGGGTAGTTGTGGTCATAAAGGGTTCAAAACTGATGATACTCTCTTAGAAACTATTAGACTTTTTTCTCTTTACATTGTCCACAGCCATTTAATCTCCACAGCCTGTCACATCTAGGGCAAGAAAGAATGGGAGACCAAAGAACTTCTGGTTAGTGTTCATTGTCTTCTATTCTGCAGTCATAGAACTGCCATGTACCATCTGTGTTTTCTCTGCCTGTTACTGTTACCAAGGTACTTTTATCAGAAATGTGTGTCCTTTAACATTTGAGTTTTTTCTTAATTATCACAACTTACTGTCTCTGTCCCTTGCAATGAAATGCAAAATTCTGTCATTCTAGCAGTGTTTTTGAGTACCTGTGTCAAAGATAGGTAAGTCTGTTGAGACTTGGAAAAGGTACATCTTCTGTCTTTAAGGAACTAAAAATCCATATTGGAAAAAAAACAGAATTAAGAAAAGAATCATTCATAAGGTGTTCTGTGATATTACAGTGTGTTGATGTCTGCATGGATGGTTTAGCCTGAAAAATCAAGTTGGAGAAAAAAAGAAATCACTGTATTCGTGGGAGAATGACAAACTTTTATGAAGCAAGTAGAGTTTGAGTTCAGCCTGGGTGGAAGTGGGTTGGGGGTACAAGTATAGAGAAGAAAGAACATATTCCAGGTAGGTTCAATCCTGAGGCAGCAAGCATGGCATAATAGTTACAAACACTAGCTTTGGAGAATCTCTTAGTTCTAGGTTTAACATTTTAACTTTAAAATTTAAATTCCAGCTCTGCTATTTACTGACATAGTTATAGCCTCAGAATAGTTATATAACTTCTTTAAGCCTCATTTTTTAATCAATAAGATAAGATTAATTCATGTAACTTAAAGTTATTATAATGATAAAATTAAGTAAAATAAATGAGATTGTACATGTACAATTCCTAGCTTAATATTTGGCTTGTAGTAAGCCCTCAATAATTCAAAACTAAATTGATGGTGAAAAAATTGCAAAGGTCTTAAAATGTTGGCTATAGACTGAGGATGATTATAATAACAGAAACCGTCTATTTAGCACCTACTAGGCTGCAGTGTGGATAGGTGCTTTACATATATTATTTTTAATGGTTATTATAGCCCTGAAAGTTCAATATTGTTCATTAACTCCACTTTACTGAATGAGTAACTGAGGCTTTAAGAAAGGATAACTTGCTCAGGGTCACATAACTAGTAAGTGGCAATGTTAGAATTCAAATCTAGGATTACTTAACTCAGTCACTTGCCATAGTACCTTCTAATTAACATACCATAGGTGTTTGAGAGCAAACTGATTCTCCAGCTCATGCCTCTCATTTTCATTGTGACAGCCATGACATCCTGTAGTCAAAAATTAGAACTGGGACTAAAGCCCAGGTCTTCTGGCTCATACTTTTGTATTCTTTGCCAGTTTGGGATTTAAAGCCACAGGCAATGAAGGATTGTTAATTTTTTTAATAGAAGAGTTATTCTTGATGAAAATGATCTTTGAAAAGGCCTGGCAATAATTCAGGTTGCATTGGAATAGGAAGAATTCATGGATAAGCCAGCCTTTTATGTGACTTTTGTTGTGATCTGGCCTTTATAATAAGATTTTTTAAGCTTTACTCAATTATTTAAATTACAAAATAACAACCTATTGGAGTAAGTCAAACAATATAGGGATATAAACAGAAAAGGTTAATGCTCTTCACTTGTAGCCCCAGCCAGTTAAGCTTTTTTTCCTTCCAAGAGAATCCTTCCACAGTTTTCTTTATATTCATGATCATATAAAAACATACACAATACATATGTATAAAGAGGATATTTCAAATTTTTGTTTGAATTATTTCATTATTTTGCATTTTGCTTTTTTTTTCCCCCCCAATTACTGTGTTTTGGATATCACCTTAGGTCATTTCAGATAGATTTTACTCATACATTTTTAGTGGTTGCATAATATTCCATTTTACACACACACAGTTTTTCCAGTAATTTTCCCTGCTTCCCCCCAACTACCACCACCATGTTTTTTTCTAGTTTTTTTGTTTGAAGGATTTTTTTTGGCACCCACAGGCAGCGCTGCAATAAACATCTAAGTGTATTTATTCTTACCTGCTGGAGCTTTTACTTCTTTAGCATAAGTTCCCTCAAAGTTACTTCATATACCAAAACATACATAGATGTATGTTTTTAAACAGTTTTTAATATATGCAGTTTGGAAAAAGAGAAGTTGCTTGTTTGTAGTTTTTGTCAAATTAATGATATAAATACTCTCTTCGTGGCTGATTTTAAGCTACCAACAGTTTGACATTTGACTCACAAATTCCTTTTTGACAGTTGGCTCTCTTGAACCAGGATGAACCAACTTTAGCACACTACTATGACAAGTATACAGAAATGTGTATATATCATTAGTGTACATAGAGCTCATTGTACATCAGCAAAGTGAATACATCTACCACCTTGGTCAGTAAATAGAATTATACCTTTCCCTCTTCCTTATACAAGCTAACCACTATCCTGATTTCTAACACCATACCTAACTTACTTGTGAGATACTGAAATAAAAGGGTGGCAATGGGAATAGAGTCATGGATTTCTTTTTTTTTTAACCAATTTTTAAAAGTTGAATTACAGTCAGTTTATAGTATTGTATCATTTTCTGATGTACAGCATAATGTTTCAATCATACATATACATATATATATTCCTTTTTATATTCTTTTTCATTATAGTTACTACAAGATACTGAATATAGTTCCTTGTGCTATACAGTATAAACTTGTTGTTTATCTATTTTATATATAGTAGTTAGTATCTGAAAATCTTGAACTCCCAGTTTACCACTTCCTGTTCCCATTCCCCACTGGTAACCATAAGTTTGTTTTCTATGTCTGTGAGTCTGTTTCTGTTTTGTAAATAAGTTCATTTGTGTCTTTCTTTTTAGATTCCACATACAAATGATATCATATGGTATTTTTTTTTCCTTTCTGGCTTACTTCACTTAGAATGACAATCTCCAGGTCCATCCATGTTGTTGCAAATGGGATTATTTTATTCTTTTTTTATGGCTGAATAGTCTTCCATTGTGTAAATATACGACAACTTCTTTATCCAATCATCTGTTGATGGACATTTAGGTTGTTTCTATGTCTTGGCCATTGTTTATAGTGCTGCTATGAAAAGTGGAGTGCATGTATCTTTTTGAATTAGAGTTCCCTCCAGATATATGCCCAGGAGTGGGATTGATGGATCATATGGTAAGTCTATTTTTAGTTTTTTGAGGAATCTGCATACTTTTTTCCATAATGGCTGCACCAAACTGCATTCCTACCAACAATGTAGGAAGGTTCCCTTTTCTTCACCCCTCTCCAGCATTTGTTTGTGGATTTTTTAATGACGGTCATTCTAACTGGTACAAGGTGATACCTCATTGTAGTTTTGATTTGAATTTCTCTGATAATTTAGTGATAATGAGCATTTTTTCATGTGCCTATTGGCCATTTGTATGTCTTCATTGGAGAGTTGCTTGTTTAGGTCTTCTGCCCGTTTTTGGATTGGGTTGTTTGAGAGTTTTTTGTT
Organism: Camelus ferus; assembly: GCF_009834535.1. NCBI lineage: Eukaryota > Metazoa > Chordata > Mammalia > Artiodactyla > Camelidae > Camelus > Camelus ferus. The sequence continues at coordinate 14,273,608 of NC_045708.1, read as the reverse complement.
ATTATATTGTATGAGCTATTTATATATTCTGGAAATTAAGCCTTTGTCAGTCGCATCATTTGCAAATATTTTCTCCCACTCCATAGGTTGTCTTTTTTGTTTTGTTTATGGTTTCCTTTGCAGTGCAAAAGCTTTTAAGTTTAATTAGGATTTCATTTATTTATTTTTGCTTTTATTTCTGTTGCCTGGGTAGACTGCCCTAGGAAAACATTGCTAAGATTTATGTCAGAAAATGTTTTGCCTGTGTATTCTTCTAAGAGTTTTATAGTGTCTCATGTTTGTCTTTAAGCCGTTTTGAGTTTATTTTTGTATGTGATGTGAGGGAGTGTTCTAATTTCATTGATTTACATGCAGCTGTCCAATTTTCCCAACACCACTTGCTGAAGAGACTGTCATTACTCCATTTTATGTTCTTGCCTCCTTTGTCAAAGATTAATTAACTAAGTGTGTGGGTTTATTTCTGGGCTTTGCTCTGTTCCATTGATCCGTATGTTTGTCACTGTGCCAATACCTTGCTATTTTGATTACTGTAGCTCTGTAGTATTGTCAGAAGTCTGGGAGGGTTATGACTCCAGTTTCATTCTTTTTCTTCAGTATTGCTTTGGCAATTCTTGGTCTTTTGTGATTCCATATAAATTTTAGGATTATTTTTTCTAGTTATGTGAAAAATATCCTGAGTAATTTGATAGGGATTTCATTAAATCTGTAGATTCCTTTGGTGAATATGGCCATTTTAACAATAAACAATATTAATTCTTTCAATGCAAGAGCATGGGATATCTTTCCAGTTCTTTAAATCATCTTTAATTTCCTTAATCAATGTTTGTAGTTCTCTGCATATTAAGTCTTTCACCTCCTTGGTCAGGTTTATTCCTAAGTATTTTATTTTTTTGATGCGATTTTTAAAAGGGATTGTTTCTTTACTTTCCTTTTCTGATACTTCATTGTTAATGTAAAGAAATGCAGCTGTTTTCTGTATGTTACTCTTACATCCTGCTACCTTGCCAATTTTTTTTTTTATCAGCTCTAATAGTTTTTGTGTGGAGCCTTTAGAGTTTTCTACATATAGTATCATGTCATTCACATCTAGTGACAATTTTACTTCTTCTCTTCCAGTTTGGATCCCTTTTGTTTCTTTTTCTTGTCTGATTGCTATGGCTATGACTTCCAGTACTGTGTTGAATAGAAGTGGTGAGACATCCTTGTCTTGTTCCAGATTTTAACAGGAAGGCTTTCAGCTTTTCACTGCTGAGTATTTTGTTGGATGTGGTTTTGTCATGAATAGCTTTTCTTATATTGAGATATGTTCCCTCTATATTCACTTTGGTAAGATTTGTTATCATAAATGAGTGTTGATAGAGTCGTAGATTTCTAACACACATGAAATACAAAAATCAAACAACTGTAAGAATAATGAAAATGTAAATATGAAAAGCTAATTTATTAGGAGAAAAATGAAGAGACTATCTTCATAAACTTTGAGTGGGGAAAAACTTCAAGATTCAAAATGAGTAATCTATAAGAGAGAAACATACCAAATCTGATTGCTAAAATGTATAATCCTTGGTGCAGCAAATGATGCCATAAATAAAATAAAAAGATAAAGCATTAGCCTAGGAGAATCTATTTGGAATACATATAGCTGCCTAAATATTAGAACCCAGAATTGAGGATAAAAGCAAATTGGTAAGGAAAAAAAAAGCCCAATTAAAAAATGGGCAGTTCTTAGAAATGAAAATTAATTGACTCATGAACTTAAGAAGTGATACTCAGTGATATTCATTATTAGGGAAATGACAAAATAAAAATACAGTTCTATACAAGTCACACCCATTCTATACAAGTCACACCCATTAGAGTGAAGGGAAAAAAAAAGAAACCATTTTAATTGTTGACAGAGATGAATATAATCACTGGAGAGTATTTGGACAACAGTGGTGAGGATGTTCACATACTATTCCCCAGTAATTTCACATCTTGATAGATACACCAGAGAAGTTCCCAGTTATGCACAAGGAATCATATATTAGAATGTTTATTTAGGTATTGTTTTTAATAGTAAATAATATGAAACAACTGTAATAAGCCTAAATAAAGACAATACAAATATACCACAATTTATTTGATCAGTGGATTTGAATACTAATTTTATATATATATAATATATAATTTTATATATATATATATATGCTGTGTTGAAATGAGTAACATAGTATTAAATGTATCAGCATAGATTAACCTCAAAAACAGTACTGAATTAACAGTATGATACCATTTAATAAAATTTTTAATGTGCAAAATAAAATTATTATTCATTAAATATATATATAAAATCATAGAAATTGGAAGTACTAAAACATCAAATTCAAGGTAAGAGAAAGAAGAAAGTGGGATTAAGGAAAAATATTATGGCTTCTGGTATTGTCAGGTTAGGTAATTTGGACCACCCTTCCATGAATAACAATTAGAAAAGCTGGTCACAATATTTTATAAAAATATAGAAGTCATCAGAGAGCTAAGAGATAGTAAAGAATTGCTAAGACTAAGTTCCTAGAAAAAGTGTAAATCAGAAGAAAACTGAAATAGTTGATAAAACTTCAGCATTGAAGAGGCAACTAAGAGTCTTGAATAGCTTGTTTTTCATAGATTAGTTGGGCAAGGGGGACAAAGGTTGAGACTAGGGCCCACCGAAAGGAATAGTGGAAGAGATTCTAGTAAATCCTCCTGTATTTTGGTTGGAATCTGATAGGACTGCATGGTTGAAATAAGGGTGAACCAGAAATTGTGCCTAGTTGTAGTTGAGGTTGACTGTCCTAGTATGAATATGCAACAGTTTATCCATTTTATTGTTGATGGGCAGTTTCAAGTTTTTACATATTATGAATAATGATACAAACATTTTTATGTCTGTTTTTTCGCACCTAAGAAATGTTATGTTTATTGGTTGGGTATATACTTAAGAATGCAAATGCTGATTTTTTTTTTTTTAAGGTGGCATGTCCATGGGCCAGTATTGCCCAAAATAGAAATGTTAGTATATGTTCCACTAATGCCAGCTTAAGCAGACTTTCCTTTAAACTTCTATTTACTATGCTGATGTTTCTGATGAAGTCAAACAAGACGTATCTACTCTGCAACATTTTTCTTCTTGACACTGTTTGGGTTTGTTCCTTTTCTTTTTTTAACATCATTATTTTGAGAAATAATTATCTACCTCCCAGTTGAATGAGAGAAATTGAAGACACTGAATAAAAAATTAAGCTGTTTCCCAGGGTAGGTGCTCCTTTTCTATAAATTGTAGTCATTAAGTTATTAACTTCATTGTTACTTATCAATATGTTTTACTGAAACACATCCACAGGTCAAATTGCAAGGTCTTTGGCCTGATTCATAGTCATGAGAAATGTATCTATCATGGATCATCAGTGTTGGTCTTTTGAAATAATAGAATCTGGTTATACTTGCCCACACAGTCATATTATGGTCTGTAGTAGTAGTAGTAAGAATAAGGAGTAGTGGGAATCATAGCAATAGTTTTTTGAGTTATGTGCTGAAGTGGTTACATCTAATTCATCTAATCCTCACAACCATTCTGTTATCCCTACTTCACAACTTTCTCTGAAAGTTAGAAAATTGCCTAAATAGGGATTTTATACATGTAGAGGTTTTGAATGTTAAATGATAGAACTTTATCTCAAACAATGGCCGAGATCAGTGGTTCTCAACCAGGGGTGGTTTTGTTCTCCAGGGGACCTTGGGCAAAGTCAGGAGACATTTTTGGTTATGGCTACTGGCATATTAGTGGGTAAAGGCCCAGGATGCTGCTAACCATTCTACAGTGCACAGGATCATTCCCCTACAACAAGGAACTGCCCAGCCCAGAATGCTAATACTGCCGAGGCTGAGAAATGTAGTAAAGATTGTTGAAATATAAATCTATGATTTAGGAGAGTTTTTTTTTTCATTGTTCAGAGCAGTTTTTAAATCTTTTTCCTGCCTCTGTGTCATTCACCTGGATCAGACAACCTCCATTTTAAAATCTCTTGTTATTTTGCATGCATTTTCTTTTTTGTTTGTTTGTTAGAATTCTGACATTTTTAATGACTTTCAACAAAGGGGCCAAGATAATTCAGTGGGAAATTCAGTAGTCTTTTCAACAAATGGTGCTGGGACAGTTGGATATATACAGCTTTGCATCCATTTTCTAGAGGAGGGCTTGAGAATACAATTACGTTGTGTGACATTTTCCCACAATATCTTAAAGGGTAGGTTTTTAAGAAAGGAATTTTTTAAATTTACAGAGAAAATTGATACAATAGTTTTGGCTTTACTAAGTTGCTCCGTGCCATATTTATTATTCACACAGACCCACTTATTTATACATATATCCAGCTGCCTGCTTCTACCAAGCTCAGCTAAGTGCAACCTCTGGTACGTAAAACTTAAGGTCATCAGAAGAGATAGTAAGTGAACTGTGCCTTTGGAGGATGCTGCTGCTTCTACTAAGTCAGCTCTTCGGTCAACGAATGACCGAAAAGACCTGCAAGACCCCCTTCACAAACTGCAGGGCATTTAACTAGAACTCAGTACTTCTTTTAGGAGGAGGAGGACATCTGAACTGAGAGACAGACAAAGAAAGGTAGACAAAAGAAATTGCTATCCTGTATCAAAATCTGTGCTTAAATAAAGCTTTAAGTTGGATTATTGGTAACTTTAAATTACAGTGCTTTTGTTTTAATCAAAATATAAAGAAAATCCCCATTTCAAAACCCCATTAGAATGTAAACTCCTAAGGGCAGAAACTTTTTCTGGTTTTTTTCCCACTGCGAAATTCCTAGTGCCTAAAGTGGTTCCTGGCCCATAATATACCCTCAGACATGTGTTTTGAGTGAGTAGGTAAATGCATGAATAAAAGAATAACCAACAGCTTGAGTTCATTTTATGCCTTAACTGTACTTTGGTTACTTCTTATCTCTGCTGTGGCAGGCATGCATACCTCAGCTATAAAGAATGGCACTAAAGGTAGATTTTTGAGCACTCTATGTCCTGTTATGCCAGATCCGGAACTTTCAATGTTGCCACTTTTTAAGTGCTTTAAAACAAGATGTGAAAAGAATGATAAGACTGTTCACAGGAAGAGACACTAAGAGAACAAGGGAAACAGTTAAATTTCATCAGAAATAAAGCCTGGAATTACAGACATGAAAAATTGTCCTTAGGCAGCAGCAAGTGGCTCGAGTCAACTGGAGGAGTAGGGATGTGCAACTTGCCTGATGAAAGATGAAAAATGTTTTAAAGGAAAGATTGATGAGAAATGATTACCCTTTCATAACTTGACTGCCCCCTTTTCAATCTTGTGGGCATCCCTCAGGACTATATACCTCTTTGGATGTATCTAGTAGAGCTGCATACTGATAGATGTGTTCATAATACATACAGACTGTTATGTTCAGTTTTAGGTGGTGATTTACTAAAGTTGGGACATAACCACTGATTAATGATAGTATGTCACCATGGACCCATGAGTTACAGTCACACAATTGATTTATTGCTGTTCACTACATTTTAGAGTTAGTCTGGGGGTACCACTTGTTTATATTTTACTAGTTGTTCCAAATACTTTACCTTAGAGCAGTACATGCTTCAAGGAAAATGACGACTGGGCCATGAGTTACCATTAGCATCTTTATGTTCTGGGAGAGCGTTGAAAATCTTGAGTATGCTGAGCAAGGCTGGGGTTTGTCCTTCTATTTTCTGCTTTCTTATTTGACTACCATAATTAATGCACAGCTGACAGCCCTTGATGATTCTCAGGGAGTTTGATCCTTTTAGGGATAAGAAGTATCTACACTCAACACTTAACAAATATATTAGCAGTACAAGTGCTCTTGCTTGAAGAAAATGACTACTTGATGGTGACAATATTCACATCCAAGATTGCTGGCTGCCCAGTATGTGGACAGGTCTTATCACAATATGAGATGGACACTGTTACTTGACAGTGTAATATAATGTTGCACTGTTAGTTTACTACTATGTAATAAACGAAAAGGTAGGTGCTCTCCAATGAATATAGCTTGCCAGTCTTACTATAAAATATTTCCCCTTGACTGCCTCACTCCCTGAGAAATCATCTCCCAAACAACCCATTTGAAACACTTATAAATTTTGTTTTGATCACAAGAGTACTATTAGATGAAAATTATAGTTATTTAGAGAGATCTTTTTCTCACTGTTGTACATTTCCTTTCATTTTTCTTATTAATCCATGATCACATCTGCAAACATGTACTTTGTCTGCTGCTTTGAACTGAATGTTTGTGTCTCCCCCTAAATTCATATGTTAAAGCTCTAAGCCTCAGTGTGATAGTATTTGGAGACAATTAGCTTTCGATGCAGTCATAAGGGTGGAGCCCCATGATGGGATTAGTGCCTTTATAAGAAGAGAAAGAGGTACTAGAACTTCCTTTCCATCACATGAGGACAGAGGAGAAGGCAACTGTCTGCAAAGCAGGAAGAGAGTCTGTATGAAGAACCAAATCTCCTGGCACCTTGATTTTAGACTTCCAGCTTCCAGAACTGAGAAATAAATGTCTGTTGTTTAAGCGACTAGTCTTTGGTATTTTGTTACAGCAGCCCTAACAGACTAAGACACCAACTCTTCATATTCTTACCAGTTTTATTAAGTCTCCTGACCATTGTCCAGCAGACAACACATACTGCCTTAATAATGTCATAATCCTGTTGAATATATCATCTTCTAAGAAGGAAAAAATCACCATGCATCACAGTCCTCAGAGTTTATTGTCTCCCTGTCCTATTTCCATATTTCCACAGTCCTGTTAACCATCCCCAGAGGATATTAAGATCATGTTCCAAAACAAGTCTTTAGGGAGTATTGTACCTAGGCATTCATTCATCTAGAGACAAATGTGCTTACAGATCTGTGGCCATTCTGCTAATTATTTGGTTTTAATCCTTCCATGTGAATATCTCTAAAAAGCTCATGCACAATCACGTGTTCTTTAGGTCCTGTACATGTGAAATGTCCCATGACTATCATTTGGGGATAGCTGATAATCAATTCTCTTGCCTTTTGTGATTCTCTCCCTAATTGCTTTGTGAACTAACTTTACTTATATACTTTGATATCTATGTTATTACAATATAGGTTTCTCTTAATTTTTAATAATAAATATGCCAAATACAACTCTGTATTTAAATATATTAGTTTATTGGACTCTTAACTATGTGCTGGCCTCTATTATTTTTTTTGCTTAGACTATCTCATTTAATCCTTCAAACAATCCTAAGAGACAGATGTTATCAACCCTATTTTAGAAGGAAACAGAGGTTTGGTGAAGCTAAGTAACTTGGCCAAGGTCATATGACAGCTGGGATTATAACTATCTCCAAAGCTCCTATTTTAACAGCTACTTTATAATGTCCCTCAATCTGCAGTTGTTGGGATGTCTTCTTTTGCAGATGAAGGCTGAAAGGCTTAATGAGGTAACTTGCTCAAGTTTATGTACTGATTAGTTACAGAGTAGAGATTCAAACCCTGATTTTATAACCCACAATTCCAGTACTTTTTCAGCTTCACTGTTCCGAATGCCCCATTATTCTCTGTGACTTACAAAGTGCTCCCGTCAAAACAATTTCATTGGATGCTTAAAGCTGCACTCCAGATTAGATGCAGGGATTGTGCCTCCCTTTTTTTGGATGATGAAACTGAAACTTGGGTTAAAAGAATTGCCTTTGTTTAAAATCAAGTAAGCAAATCTTTTGATCTTTAACCTAACCTTTTCAACATAGCCTTCCCTACGTGAAATGTGTAAAGGACAAAGCTTTCTATACATTTTATATAGGGAAATTCTCCCTTACCTTATGTCATTTCTACTTGTTTCTATAAACCAAAATATCACAAGTTGTATATATTTAATCTTTCCGACTCATTTTTAATTCTAGTCCCTCTCGCCGTAAGACAGTGGCTTGGATTTTCATATTGTCCACATTGTCCCCATTTTCTACACAGTAAATCCATAGCGCAGGAAATATCCCTTTAAGGTGGACAAATTGTGTTCCAAGTGATTTTTATCTTATTAGTCTGTTTTGTCCTTAATGTTAATATAGATGATAGTGGTAAATATGCCAAGAAACTGGATAGGACCTTTTTACTAGTTTACTTGTGTTCCTATACAGTAGCAAATTGGATATAACTGCTGATTTTTAGAACCTTTAGTTTGTTATGGAAACTAATGCCATGTTGGTGCTCTGTTGTGTACCATCTTGCTCACAGATAAGCTTCTTACGGTGCATCATTGTATATTCTGGATCCTATGTAGTAAAAGACAGAGTCTACTTTGGGCTTTTGCTTTGGAAAACCTTCCCTTTCGTGTAGCGTTTCTTTTCTTTAAGGCTTGATTAAACACCTACTGTCTTGTGTGATTATAGGATAGGCCTGACTATGAAATGATCTGTGGTGGCTTGCATTTTATGGCCTGAATTTGGAAATGAGGGCATGTTAGCTTTTCTATGGTTGTCTCAAAAGTGATTGATGATCTTCCCTTCTAAGTTAATGTTTCCTGCAGAAAAGACAGTGTTATGAAACACTAGGCCCTTGATTAACAAGAACTGGACTTGTTTAAATGGTCTTCCATGTCTCATTGGAATATACTGGACAGTATGTCATCTATTTTAGCAGAAATACAGTATCATACGCCTCAGTTCTGAAGAAGTTTCTCTAGCCATTCAGCCTTGATCAGCAGCTGTACAAGTCCATTTGGTTGATAACATTAACTCTTTTGTGAGTATAACTACAATGCATCCCATCTTTTACCAATTTCTCCTACTAAATCTAGGGCAAAGTCCATGCATCTTAGAACTTGGGGAGCCACTTTGTGATTCTAGAAAAACCATTTTGCTATATTATGCAATAGCTGTTCAGAATGGTACTTTGGATTTTATGTGTGAAATGGAATATTTTGGTCAACCACTGCACCAGTCCATTTTTTTTATATTCTAAATAAAAATATCTCTGTGTTTGGCTACAAGTAACTTTGAATATATGCACTGTTGCAATTACCAGAAAGCAATTATTATTGGATTTGAATAGAAATCTTGTAAGCATCTTGCCTCCAAGTGGCCCCTCCCTTCCTCTCTGGGTCTTTATATGTATCAAAAGAATGTTTCTAAGGTGGGCATTTATTAGACTGAACTTTTAGAGTACTAGTATTTTCTTCTGGCAGAGAAGAAATAATCAATAAACATAGTATATTGATAGTCAAGGGAAATACTAGCATTACAGTGTTATGATATCCCCCTGAGGAAAAGATATCTCAAAAATCTTCAAATGTATACCCCCTTCTGATTTTCTTCTAGAATAAGCATCTCACCGACAGTTTTCCTATGGCCATGAAATTCTCCCCTGGTTTGTCATTTTTATTTGTTCCTTTAAACCAAAGTACCTACAGTGGTAGTAAGAAAAGCAAAAGTAATAACCCTTCAGAGTTAAAAAGATCTAGACGAGGTCAAAGTCATAGTTGTAATAATGTTACATGGATTTCAAAGTCAGCTAGAGGTACAACCAGCCATAAAGGATACAGAGGAATGTGTATCTTTCCTGTATAAAACTGAAAACATCTTAGCATTGAAACATGAAATGCCTGAAGCTAAATGGTGTACCTCTTACAGAATGCTTACCTGTGGTTCAGTCAGCATTATTTTGTACAATAAAGAAAACAGCTATTCTGAGAAAATCGTTGAATTTCTGTAAGTAATCTTGCTGCTTTTGCATTTTCCCATCTGGATGCAGCTGAAAGTACCCATGGCAGACAAGCCTGGTAACACAGTGAATTTCCGGAAGCTGCTACTGAACCGTTGCCAGAAGGAGTTTGAAAAAGATAAAGCCGATGATGATGTCTTTGAGAAGAAGCAGAAAGAACTCGAGGCTGCTAGTGCTGTAAGTATTTTCAAGAAAGACAGTGCTTTTGCACTTTGAGTGCTATCAAATAGATTTTTCATGAATTTCATGAGCCGGCTACATCTTCCTGCTACTTCAGTAGTGCCTGTGGCCTTTTCTTCCTGTGGAGATATACTGTATTGATGTTTAGAGGAATGCTTTATTCTTTTTAGTGCCACATGTTAGAGCAACTAAACCTTCTAAGACAGGAATTCAGAACCTAGACTTCAGAGAATTCACTGAATTCCAAAGATCCCTTGAAATGCATGCGAACTTTTAGTTTTCTGAGTAGGTCTGTAGTTGGTGTCAAAATCTCAAAGGCTATCCCTTGACCCCTAGAAAGGGTAAGGACCATGAATCTAAGTGTATGTTTATAACATCTCTTGTGCAGTACCGTTTTCATCATCAAGATTCTGTTACTCTTCCTTCCACAACAGCCAGAGGAGAAGACAAGGCTTCATGATGAACTGGAAGAAGCTAAGGATAAAGCCCGGCGGAGATCCATTGGTAACATCAAGTTTATTGGAGAACTCTTTAAACTCAAAATGCTGACTGAAGCCATCATGCATGACTGTGTGGTGAAGCTGCTGAAGAACCACGATGAAGAATCCCTCGAGTGCCTGTGTCGCCTACTCACCACAATTGGCAAAGACCTGGACTTTGAGAAAGCCAAGGTAAAAGTCCAGAATCTCCGAAACCTCTATCTGGAACTCTTGTCGGTTGCAGAAGAACTCAGACTGTCAAGATAGGTGTCCATCTTGCCCCAGGAGTCCAGGCTGTGTATTTTTCTTCTTTTGTCCTTCTCATTGTCAGTGCTTGGCTAACATGCTCCTTAGCACATTTTCATTAAAGTCAGAAGTGAAGAGGGTCCCTAATTGTATAAAAGCCAGTTTATGAATTGTTCAGATTATTTATCCCTTGTCCTTTTTCTGCATGACTGTTTCACAGGTCATTTGTATGTATAGCAAATTGTGGGCAGAAATAAGGGCAGAAAAGCTACTACAGGCCAGGACAGAAGGTGAGACAGAAATGAAGACTCAGTAGCTTTCTGAAATTTATACTTTAATTAATGACAGAGTATCCAACCATAGTATAAGAAGTCATTAAAAATATTGTAATTCAAACATAACATGGTACTCTCTAAATAAGGGTAAGGAAACTAGAAATGCTTCAAAGAAATAATGTCAGAAATGTTTCATAATATCAGAATCAGCCAAGTTTACATTTAACTGTGACAGAAGACCCCAAGTGTCAGTGTTTTATACAAGATTGAGGTTTATTTCTCACTCATGTAAATGAAGTTCAGAGGTAAGGAATCTGACATTGGTTTGATGGGTAAGAGATCACAAAAAATTTCAGTTTCTCTGGCTTAACAGTTTGTCATCCCTAAGGTGTAGCCCTTGTCCTTATTGACCTCACAACAGAGAAGGTTGGAAAGGGGCAAGGAACACAGTCACCTCTCTTTTAAGAACGATTCCAGGGAGCTGCAGCATGACATTTCCATTTATATTCTGTTGGCCTATAATTAGTCACAAGACCATGGCCAGCTGCCTGGAATATGTAGCCTTTATTTTGGATGTCATGTTCAATGAAAAATTCTACCACATTGCCTTTTGGCTGTAAGTTGTATTCCTAGACCACTTTAAAATTCTACGCGGTAAAACTACTTTTGAATTCCTTACCCAGGAACGCTAATGATTTTTGTCTCTTGCAGCCACGTATGGACCAGTATTTTAATCAAATGGAGAAAATTGTGAAAGAAAGAAAAACCTCATCTAGGATTCGATTCATGCTTCAGGATGTGATAGACCTGAGGCTGGTAAGCAGAACAATAAGCCTACTGCTCCATTGTCTTTTTAGGAGTTGGCTTGTGGAGGATGTCCTGGTACTCACATGTGTAAAAACTTAATGCTTTTGCTGTATGACTGTCAGACTTGAACTGACAAACTTTATGAGAGAGCTGTGTGAAAGGACAAAGGGCGTATATACCTCCCTGTCTGTTACGTGTTTCTTCCCTTTATTCTGGTTATCAAACCATATTGCAGTTTTGAAATCAGCCATTCTGAATTCAAACTGTGGTCAATTAAATTTAGTCTTAGATGCTAAATTATCAGGAAGCCTCATTTTCAAAATGAATGTATTTAACTTCCCTGAGCCTTACATTTTAGTCTCTAAGTGAGGATGCTGCCTACCTTGTGGATGTGTTGTGAAGATTCAGTGTGGTGATTATGTAAAGTGCCTGGCTCAAAGGAGATGTTGATGTGTTCTTCTCTGTTGTTTCTCCTATATACTTTCTTGTTCTGCTGCTTTTTTTTTTTTTTTTTTCTCATTTCTCATACCAGGTACAGTTTTTTACCAATACCATATCCTTTCCCTTTTCCTCTCTTTAACTCCTTCAGGGACTATACTTGCAGCTGACCGTAAACTAGAGAAAGTGAATATAGGCCCTGCCTCTTCCCTGCCCTGCACCCAGACCAAATAGCATTGATGATGGTTCTCTGTCTTGGTTATCTAAGCCCAGATGTGACCTCAGGATCCTTTTTGTTATCAAAGCCACTACCAGTTGATCAGAATTTAGATACTAATTTAAACCTATTTGCTATCCTTGCCTCAAGCTAATATAAATCAATGTTTTAAAACCTCTCCAGGGAGATAGGGAGTATAGCTCAGTGGTAGAGCATATGCTTAGCATTCATGAGGCACTGGGTTCAATCCCCAGTACCTCCATTAACAGAAAAACAGAAACAAAAACAAAACCTATTCATCCATTCTTTCAACCACTGGTACTTGGGTCAGATGTTGAGACTATAGCTGGGAAGGGGAGGAAATGGAGAAATATAATTACAAGGAGACAACCTGTTTTGTGCTTAGTAGAGAGGATAACGAAAAAGTAGAGTGTTATGGCATTTTGTGTAAATACCAGAACCTTGATATGAGAGGAAGAAAAATGCTAGTCATCCCCGATTTAGAGCCCCAGTGGGGTGTGCTATGAACTGAGTAACAATATACCAGACTTAAGTCAAGGCTAAAGAATCTTAATATTTCTTGATTGCTGTTCTCTCTCCTCCTTTCAAAAGTACAAAATGATTAAAAAAAAATACACTTGGGCCAGTCTTTCACTCTTTTTATCCATCAGCTGTTGGAACACTCAGTATACAGTAGCTCAGAATTGACTGAGAAGAATGTAATTCTTTAGCTTTAAAACTGAAACTGTACATAGTGCCATCTGGAAGATGAAAAACTGCCGTAGTACCAGATTTTTATATGTATCTTATAGTTTTACAGCAAAATGTATAAAACAGATTTTCACAAATTTCCTTTTTATTTTTAGTTATCTGGCTGATAACCTTATTTTCTCCTTTTGTAGTGTAATTGGGTATCTCGAAGAGCAGATCAGGGGCCTAAAACTATTGAACAGATTCACAAAGAAGCTAAAATAGAAGAACAAGAAGAGCAGAGGAAGGTCCAGCAGCTCATGACCAAAGAGAAGAGAAGACCAGGTGAGGGGTGGAGTCCACCAGGCATTAGAGAACTTGGGAGTTTGAGGGACAGTTATTCAGAATTCTGTGTTTAGATGTGAAGTGAGATCAGAAGACTAACTTGTAGAGTGGTAATTGGTAAGTAAAGCACCTTACCTGGAGACTGGTTATTGAGTAAAAGCAGAGACTACAAGAACTGAACATGATCTCTTCAACTACTTCTAAGTCAGTATTCAGCAAGACTTGAGTCAGTAATCAAGAAGACTGAGCATCTTCTGTATACTCAGTGTTGGTGACAGATATAAAAAGAAGTGGAAGATACAGTTCCTTCCCTCTAAAAGCCTACTTCATCTGGGAAGTCAAAACTAATGAAACATTCGTCAAGCAAATGGAAGATACTATCAATTATGAAATGTATTCTTCACTAAAACTGTTAACATTTAGAGGAAAAGAGATAGAAATCTGGAAGAAATTCTTAACTTGAGGAAGGGACACTTGAACTGGGATGGAAGATATTTGGAAGGAAAGGGAAAATTTTGGTCATGAAATTAAAATGGACATATGCTATAAAGAGGAAGAAATAAGCCTCGTTAGAGTAAAATTTAAGTGTTCAGAAAGAATGGGAAAATGTTTGTCTGGAAAAATGGAGCCAGATTAAACTTTTGGCTTGATTTGACATTAAAGAGCCATTGTATGTTTTTGAGCAAAGGAGTAATATACTAGAGGTATGTACATGTCTATTGTTCACATGTTGAATCAAGGGGTACACTGAACTCAGAAATGTTACTGTTACCTGAAATGCTAAGTGGAAAGAGGTAAGACTTGATAGTGATAAGAATAAAAAGAAGTAGAAAAATATATGAAGGATGAAATAGAAGGCATTTTTATACCTGAGAAAATAGAAAGTCTGTTGACTAAATTTTGAAACAGTTAGAAGAGGAAACCTTTTTCAAAAAGGAGACGGTCGTTTTCTTTTAAGCTTATCTGAGATGACATTCAAATGAGAGTGCTCATTTTGTCCACTTTGCAATTAAGTGACCAGAGTGGTGACTGGGTCATATTAGCATAGTGCTTGAGAGCATAGACCTGGAGCCAAACTGTCTAGGTTTGAATTTCAGCCCTCCCACATCACATCCTAGCTGTATGACCTTGCACAAGTCACTTAATCTATAAAATGAATCTAATGATAGTACCTAGGATTTGTGAGAGGATGAAATGAAGTAATATAGGTAAAGTGTTCAGCATAGCAGTTGGCACATAGTATATACTTAGTAACCATTAGCTATTTATCACAGACACCATAGAGCTCATAGTGAAGTTCTGAGAGATGAATCCTACAGGGAAGAAAGTGTACTTTTCAGTTTCATAGAGTACCACACTTACCTCCCTCACCCTAATACCTAGCACAGTGCCTTTCAGGTAATGACTTTTATATATTATTGCAGTAGATTGAGAGGGAAAGAGATATGAAAGCCTAATCCATGGAGGATGTCTACAGATGACTAAAGAAAGAACTCTGGGAAAAGTGACAGATAAAGAACAAATTGAGAGGAAGGCATATTGGATATAAGTGTCATATAAACAAGGAATAAGCAAGTCTGTTCATGATCATTAGTATCATTTAGCAAACCGAAAATCAAGAAGTACGTGAGGATGGGAAAAGCTTTTGGATAGACAGTTTAGTGGTTTTTCATTCATTCATTCAATAAATATTTATTGAGTGTAAGTTACTTAATAGGAGAGACAAAGTCCTTTTCCTTATGCAGCTCACATCTTATGGGGCGTTAGGGGGAGACACATACTTAAGTAAAATATATAATTTTATCTGATAGATATATTCTATAGAAAAAATAAAACAGAGAGGGAGTGAGGGTTGCAAGGTTTGCTGGGTAAAGGTTTGCAGTTTTAAATGGGGAGGTTGGAAAGCCTGTTAAAGTTGGTGTTGTTTGAGCAAAGACTTGAGTGAAGCAAATGAAGGAGTTAAGTCATGTGGATATTTGGGGCAAAGGAAATAGTGAGTATGAGGCCCTGAAGCAGCCTTTTTAAGGGTCAGCAAGTAGGCCAGTGTGGCTGGCGCAAAGGGCATAGGGGAACAGTAGTAGAAGATGGGGCCTAAGAGGCAGCGGGTTAGATTATTTAGAGCCTGCAGGCCATTTATAAGGAATCTGTCTTTTTCTCAGAATGAGATAGGTAACAGGAGTGTTTTGAGCAGAGAAGTGACAGGACCTGACTTGTCACACGTTACTAGAGTCACACTGACTCGCCGTGGTGAAAACAGTTAAGAGTGAAAGCAGGGAAGCCAACTCCTCTACCAGTCGAGGAGTGTTGCTGGCTTAAACCAAATTTGCGGTGTTGGTAGTAGTGAGAAGGGGCTAGGTGCTGAGTATATTGTAAGGGTTGAACTGACAAGATTTACTGACAAATTGCTGCGAAGTTTAAGAGAAAGAAGAGTCATGAATTTCTGCCTAAGCAGCTTGAAAGTTTGGAGAAGCAGGTTTTGAGGAATGATTGATGCATACTGTGTCATACGACACCATTTAGTGAAATAAACTTTGGGATAAATTATTTCCATCTGATTTTTCCAAAGTGGTCTAATCATTAGCTCTGTAAACACTAGATTTGACCTACACTTGTCTAGCACTAAATCTCTGTTCATTTGTATCAGTTAATTTCTTCTAAGTGAGTAATGTTTCATGAGAAATCGATAAAAGCAGAGTGCTTCTACTTGATATTTTCATGTTGTGGGTATTAAAAAGACTGTCAGCAATGCTTTAACAATTTCTTTTGTCTTTTTCCTTAGTTTTGATTAGAGCTGCTTAATTGAAAACATACTGCTCAGTCTTTCATTGTCAATCTGATCTGAAACAGATGAGAAACTGGCTCTGTTTTCCCTGCAGGTGTCCAGAGAGTGGACGAAGGTGGGTGGAACACTGTACAAGGGGCCAAGAATAGTCGGGTACTGGACCCCTCAAAATTTCTGAAAATCACTAAGGTAAGTGTGTCATTTTAAACACAACTTAAAACAGCCTCAAAACATGACTCTCAAAATTACTTCTCATATCAAATAGCCATATTTCAGATTTTATGGGGTGGTTGTTTTCTAACGCAGATGTATTTCTGCAAGTCAGCATCAGTAAGTGTGTTCTTACATACTTGTCCTAGAGTTCATTTTATTTCTGTGAGGGCTTACTAAGGAGGACAAGGTTAATTAGGAGGTCTGCTAAGGTTTACTGAGTGACTAGGTTAATTCTTAAAGGTATGAGATGCTTAATATAAGAAAGATGATAACAAAACTTAAAGAAGCAGTAGTCAATTGCAAGTATGTTCTTAGTTCTGGGGAAGAAGCAGCTACCTGTTAAGGTCTAACCATGAAAGGAATGAAGGGTTTGCTATATCCAAGGCATAAAAAAATCTACCAGAAGATCTACCAGAAATTATTCTGTGCTAAAGATTTAATATACTCTACTTTCCTCTCTTGAGCATCCATGGACACAATAAGAGGAAGGAATTTGCTCCTAGCAAATGTTTTCATCAGCAGAAGTTGATCACTATAAGCTGAGTGAAGAACCTTGGAGAACATAGAGAAAGCAGAATTACATTTTGTAAAAGTGAAAACGTCTACAGCCCTCTAGGTTTTGCAGATCATTTGCAAGTCTAGTTTGATCCTTCCTTATAATATATTTTCTATAGTTCTGAAAATTGGCAACCTGCCAGTAGAATACTAAAGACAATCTAAAGCTAATGTGAAAATACCAAATGGAAGAGCATGGGTTATGTTGTTTGCATCTGTATGGTTTATCAGAGCACTGCTTCAGGATAAACATTCTCTCTTGATGTCAATCAGCTAGGATTCTGTTGTCTAAGATTCTGGTACATTCTTCCAGTTGTTTATGTCTCAGAGAAGGAATTCCATTGCTGAATACAGCTTGATTCCAATCCACTTCCATTTCCAGCAAGACAGTTTTAACCAAAATCATTTGTCTGTGTTTTAAAATATTGATTCTGTGCATGGGCATTATAAAAAGGGATTGCTGGTATTAAGCCTACATGACTTCCTTAATAGTTTGAAAACTATGTAAATTTTTAAAAATTAGTATATATTCAGGTAGTTATACTGTAGGTACTCTATATAAATATCTTAATAAAAGTTCAAAACCATTAAGCAGATTCATTGTTAACTGGAAGAGATTTGTGTGAAGGCATACCATGTAGCAAGACTACCTTTGCTATGAAGAGCTGCTTTATAGTTTTTGTGTTTTGTGTTTTATAATAACTTGTCTTACATTGTAATTCTGTTCATTTGTACTGAAGTTGTGCTCAAAGGATTAAATCTGAGAGATATCAGGTACCTTAGCTCCCTGTCTGACATTCTGTTCTCTTTTTTCTTATTCCCCATTATTGAGTATTCCTTTTCTACCTTTCCATCCCTGGCCCCAACCTATTTTAGACTTTGCAAAAACGTAAAATCTGTCTTTTGATCTGTTTTCACACAGTCACTTGAAGAGATTAATGAGTTAATTTTGTGGTACTTGTGTTTTTTTTTTTTTTTAATTACTGGGCATTATTGTAAGAGAGAAATCATTAGAAACTGCTTACGTTTAGCAAACTAGCATACCATCTTAGAGGACCTGAATGCTTTCTCCAGACCACTGGTTTCTAACTGTGTTTTGTGGAAGCCGGATTCCAAGGAGTCCTTCACAGGCCATAGGAATCTCATTTTAATGTGAACAGCTCCAATTTATGTTTCTTAAATTAGCATTCCAAGAATAATTTTGTTGCTGAAATTGGTTTTATTGCACTGAAAAAAAAAAAAGATAAATAATTCTTCCAGAATATTTCCTATAGTTGACTTGTGGTCCCTTGTATTACAGCCCACAATTGATGAGAAAATT
Source organism: Camelus ferus (assembly GCF_009834535.1). Lineage (NCBI taxonomy): Eukaryota > Metazoa > Chordata > Mammalia > Artiodactyla > Camelidae > Camelus > Camelus ferus. The sequence goes on along the minus strand of NC_045708.1, from coordinate 14,255,276 downwards.
CAGCTGGTACCTAAAGCACAGCTGGGCAGCTGGGGGAAAGGCAGCAGTGGTGGAGCAAAGGCAAGCGAGACTGGTAAGCACAGAGTGTCCCTTCTTGGGAACCTGGATGTGGTCTGTTGCACTCACCTTACAGTGCATTTCACAGTCATTTCGTAAATAATTTTAGGAAAAGATCTATAGACTAATCATGCTCAAATTTACTGGTGTTCTAGTCTAACATAATTTGAGGGTTTCTTCCTCAGGAAGAATTCTTAGGTATTTTGAGTATTAAAAACATTTTTTTAAATCATGGTTATTGGGGGAAAAGAGGTGGAAAGGGATAAATTTGGGAGTTTGAGATTTGCAAATGTTAGCCACTGTACATAAAAAGAGATTTTTAAAAATTTCTTCTGTATAGCACAGGGAACTATATTCAATATCTTGTAATAACCTTTAATGAAAAAGAATATGATAACAAACATACGTATGTATATGCATGACTGGGACATTGTGCTGTACACCAGAAATTGACACGTTATAGCTGACTATTTCAATAAAAAATAATAACTTAAAAACATTTTTTTGAGTTCAGTTAGGCTATTTAAAACTTTAATCTCTTAGGTTCCTTTGTTATTGTTCAAAAATTCAACATAATTAGAGAAATTACTGGGAACCCAAATTAAAAGGGAAAAACTCATTTTGCTGCGAAAAACTCATTTTGCTGTGAAAAATAATCTTAATACCCAGAAGCATTTAATTTCAGGGAGTTGTAAAAGAAAAAAGAATTAGATTGAAATATTTTTCAAAATCTTTATCCGAAGTAGATTTTGAGAGATTTGACTTTAAGACTGAAATGTTTGGACCATACAAACACATCTTAAAAACTAAAGAAGCCCACCCAGTGGAAAAAATGTAAACTTCATTGTTAACCTTCTTGCCATATTTCTTCTCTTCTATGTAATTTTGACCTTTTTTAAATTAAAAAAAAATTGTTCACTTAAACTCACATCCGTAATTTTACATAAATGACATCATAGCATTTATGTTAGTTAACTTTTTTTAAGTGAAATTCTTTGTTTTGTTTTTGCTTGCCTCCTTCCTTCCCTTATTTACTACTCTCCCTCCAATTCCCTACCTAGGATAAATTAATTATATTGTTAAAAGAGCAAATGGTTGTAATGAGCAAAGATTCCTAAATTCTTTTTTTACATACAGATTCCTTCTAACAATGTGCTTCTAAGAATATGGTCTATGGACCAGGAGATTGACATTGCCTTGTATTAGGCTTATTAGAAATGCCTAGTCTCAGGCCCCACCCCAAGGAGGCAGATCAGTTAGAAGCTGCATTTTATTCATGTGATTTGTTCTTTTTTCAATCCTCAATACCTATAGATGCCTTACGGTCAAGTGCTTCCAGTTTAAACAGATTCTCTGCTTTGCAACCTCCAGCACCCTCAGGATCGACGTCATCCACACCTTTAGAGTTTGATTCCCGACGGACGTTAACCAGGTAAGAAGCGCCATCTCCATGTTAAGTCAAGACTGACTTGCTTGTCTAGTGGGTCTGTCTGTCCGTCTGTCTCTTGAGAGAGACACACACACAGACACACACACAGGGAGACACACACACAGGGAGACACACACACACAGAGACACACACACACAGAGACACACAGAGACACACACACACACACACACACACACACACACACACACACACCCCCACACCCACACCCACACCCACCCACCCCTACAGATTATGGTGATAATTCCTATGGATGTATTCCTTTCAACTCTGAAGTTGATCTCCTCTAAGGTGAGGAAACTATAAATTTGGGATGAGGTGGAAGGGAAGCAAGTTACCTGACAAATATCTAATAGTTGGCTCCGCTAAGAAAGCCAGGGCCACCTGAAGACACCTGGAGGCTTGTAGAGGGCTCTCCCAGCTAATGGCTCAGGGTGCTCTAGATGAATCTAGCCTCTCCTGCTGTGACTTACAGGCTATGACAGCCCACCTATATATTTGTCACACTGTTCTTCCTGTTATAGTTGAGGTTGTCTTTTTTTTTAAATATTCTTTATTCTGTTTTTTGTTTGTTTTAAATATTTTTTATTTTTAATGGAGGTACTGGGGATTGAATCTAGGACCTTGTGCGTGCTAAGCATGTGCTCTGCCACTGAGCTATACCCCCATCCCCTCAGTGTTTTTTATTTTTCACTACTCTCTGTATTCTAATATCTTTCTACTTCCATTTTTGTAGGATTCATACAAGTGTTCTGTTGACTGGTTTATGGAGAGTGAATGAGAACATGTGGTATAGTGACAGAGAACAAAATTTTTGATATAAACACTTTTAGAGCTGAGTTTCTTTAAACTCTCAAACTTTGTTTTTTATTATTATTATAATCAGTATGGCTAGGTAGATTTTTTAAACTGTGTTACTGCTCCCTTGGCTTTTGAAGCAAAATAGGCTTAGCACAGGTCAACTTTGTAACAGTGATGTAGACTAGCATTGAGCATCAGTTGTGCTATTTGAGGTCTTTGTGGCTCTTTGCTCGGCTATAAATTTCCCCTGATGGCTCTGCTTTTTGAGTACTGAGTGTTTTTTCACAGTAGTTATATACCGTTGTGATGCCTCTAAGTCTTTCCTCTTTTCTCCTTTTCAATTTGCTGATCTGCCCTGGGCCAAGGAATTGTTTGTCTAGCTGGTTAGAATTGTCTGAAAGATGACTAGGGAGATAGGAAGATTCTCTCTTAAAATGAATGAAGTGTGTGACTGGCTATTCAAAAACTGCTTCTACTATTTGGTTCTCAGATATTTTCCATGTATTTGAAGTTTCTGAATAAAGTATTATTGTAAAGTTTCTAAGATGGTCATACCATGTTCTTTTGGCATCCTGCTTTCCTTTCACTCATTTAGCTCATACGTTCATTACTGTCTTCTTTTTTCTTAAATGACTTTTTAAAAATTAAATATTAAGGAATCTCTATTGGCATTTACAGTTTTCAAATGGTATCCCTTTAACACTTAAGAAGTTAAAGCACATCTTAATATCCTCTTTAAAGCACTGATTTTACTTGTTTATATAAATAACTACATTTTGGAATATAATTGGTGCCTCACATCTAAAGTTATCTGTGAAAAATTCTTCTGCATATTTCTAGAACTTCTTAGTGTTATTTTATGGTTTGAATACATGGAGGATGAGGTAGTGTTTATTTTGAAAAGTGTTATTTTGTCTTTTAAGTCGTGGAAGCACAGGCAGGGAGAAGAATGATAAGCCCCTTCCATCTGCAACAGCTCGTCCAAACACTTTCATGAGGGGCAGCAGCAGTAAAGACCTGTTAGACAATCAGTCTCAAGAAGAGCAACGGAGAGAGATGCTCGAGACCGTGAAGCAGCTTACAGGAGGCATGGACTTGGAGAGGAGCAGCACTGAGGCTGACCGAAACAGGACCAGGGAGTCAGGTGAGAGACTTGATATGAACAGATGCAGATGAAGATTTGGGCCTTAAAAAAGGAGACTTTGTGCTTGAGTAGATTTCGGAATCAATACATGTCAACAATATACACACCATTGCCTTAAAAGTTAAAGATATCTTCATAGTCTTACAGTTCTCACTCCTCAAGTATCCCGTGTTCAGCAATTTGTAAATTTTTCCCTTTCACTATTAAACGTGATGATTATGAGGTTCTCTTGCTGTATATTAAGCAATATTAATTTTTTACAAGTTCCCTAAATTATACCCCACTGTGCATTAGAGCATATATCCTTTGTAGAACCCCTGAAGTACATGAAAATTCTAACATTATTGAGCCACTAAAAGGCAAACCAAAGAGAAAGTATCAGATTGTCTTTTGTTACCTTCATCTTGAAGCCTCTGTGGTATTTAACATATGTGTGCTTAGAGGACCAACTCAGATAATGCTCTAAAAATTGCCTCATGTATTTAACTTGTCTATGTTTCAGTTTTCTCATCTGTTATCCAGGGATAATAAATGAACCAACCTTGTAGAGTTATTGTGAAGATTAAAAGTGAAATTAATACCTGTAAATACTTAGAACATTACCTGATAAATACAAAATTTGCAAAAGGTGTTAGATGATGATGATGATAACGATAGTAATGAAAAATGGTTTTAAATCTTAATCCTAAAGTCATACTGGTTCTGTAACATTTTCATAGCTTTCAGTTTTGTTTCACTATTTAAATTGTGTCTTCCAACTGATAAAGACTTCAAATCTTTTAGCTTTAAGGACATGTGGCTCTTATCTGTGCTAGGTATTTGGGGAACATAACAAGATAGGATATGAAAATATCTTGTGTGTAATAAATAATGTAGCACAGCTGCCCTCTGTATGTTTACTGTCTGGGTCATTTGTTCATTCACCACATGCACCTGAACACCTGGTGATTTCTGGGCACTCGACCCCTGCTCTGGGCCTTCAGTCTGCTGGATCAGAAAGAACTTTATCAGATAACTCCACAAGAGATTAAATGAAAGTACAAACTAGAAGCATGCTATGAAAGAAGGAAATATAATTCTAAGAGCGTACTTAACAAAGGAACTGACTAGAATTGACAGAGAAGGGTATTAGGGAAGGCTTCCCTCTGGTCTAAATGACCAACAGGAGTCAAAAACAGATTTGAAGGAAGGAACAGGTGTGGAGCAGAGAGAAAAAGCATTCCATATAGGAGGAGCACCGTGAGCAAAGTGTTAGAGTATCAGCAGGTAGAACCATGGCGTGTTCAAGCAACTGTACCCTATTGTGCAGGTCTCGTGTGCTCTTTTTCATTGAAGCCATGGAGAGGAATCAAAATACAGAAAGGAAATGGAGTATAATCTATAGAAATTTTGAATCATTATGTTGTGCACCTGAAACTAATATTATAAATCAACTGTACGTCAGTTAAAAAAAAAGAACAAAAAAGCTCTAATTATAAAAATGTATCATATCCCTGTATCTTTCAGTTGCTGTAGATTATGAAATTACTTAGTGTATATCTATTCTAAAATAAATGTTTCTGTATTCTGCTTTTAGGTGGCTTGCTCTGTCAAATCTGTATCTACTTTAATGCTTTTACTAAAAAAAAAATAAAGTAACAATACATAAATATTATCCACCATAATCCCACCGTTTTAATGATAACTTTTGTCATTTTTACTTTCTTATTCTTTTTAACCTCACTAGTAGTGAAACCAGAGATTCCAGCAACATCAGTCCCCGATAAGCCTACATTATCAGAGGAAGAGATGGAGAGGAAGTCCAGATCTATCATTGATGAATTTCTACACATTAATGATTTTAAGGTAAATAAAAAATTTTTTTAAAAAAGTAACAACAACACAGAAAGCCCTATGACAAGAGATACAGTGACTTGGTTCTGGTCTGAATCAGTTGGTATTGTGAACTGATGAGATTTAGAGGGAGTAATCCAAGTTCTGTGCAGTTCAGTTTGCACAACTCTGATGCATTTCTGCCAAGTACTCTCTTTTAAATTGATACTGTAGTTCATAAGCTCAAATGGCAGGAAGGGAAAGTGGGTATTAATCCGTTCCCACTATGGAATAACGAAATTGACTTTGGTATTAATGAAGACAAACAACACATTATTGTTATGAGGTATTTTTGGCTCCCTATATATTACCTGTCATGATCTTTACAGTCATTTTATCATCATTCTCAAATTAACTTTAAAGTACAACTGACATTACTTTTTCTTTATTTCATAAGTGGAAAACTGAGGCACAAAGGAGTCAGTCATTTCATTGTAAATTGGTAGATTTTAAGATCCTCATTTTAAGATGGTAGTGAGTAAGGTACACATACTACCTGACTTCATGAGCCCTGTAGTCTAAAGGGAGAGACAAACCATGAACAGATAGACTCCACAAAGAATTATTCAAATTGTAGTTATAATAAGTGCCAGTAGACCTAAGGGGTCTTAGGAGAGATCATATAATAGGGCCTAGTTTAGGGATTTGGAGTCAGCAAAGGCTTATCTGTTAAACTATTTGTCACATATATTAACTACTTTTGCGTTGACAAAAGCTTGCTGAAATTACCCAAAATTTAGAAGTAGGAAGAAATTTTGATGATGAGCAAGTTGGAGAGAAGTACTTTGCAGAAGCCCTTGAAAATGCAGCAAATATAAGTGAACATTAACTGCAAAGAGCTGAAGAATAGACTTCATATACTGTGGGGTTTTTTTTTTTGTTTGTTTTGTTTTGTTTTGTTTTGTTTTAGTTAGATTCCTGGAAAATGAGGAGTATTCTTGTAAATTGGCAGCACAGATTTTTCCTTGCATGGAAGTAGGGAAATGTGAAAGACTTACAAGAAAGTGGAAGGACTAAGAAAGATGAAAAGCAGAAACAATAAGAAGAAAGCAGTAGAGATTAGCTTTAGAAATAATTTGAAGGATATACAAAGTCAGTGAGCAACAAATACTTTGAAAGAGGAGAAGTATGACCCTGTAATGAACCCTGTAATATTACACCTTAGTAACACTTAAGTGCAACGGGAGGATCCTTTGAAGATTCTTTAGCCCTAGGCCAGGCCTGCAGTATGAAGGGACAGAGTCAGTTATGACTCATGAATTTCATCATGCAGTGTACAAGGCAGCTTCAGAGTGGCAGTAAGAACCAGGTAATAATGTTGGGCATAGTGAAGGCTTACTCTGTGCTAGGTGCTGCTGTTCTATGTATTTTGTATATATTAGTTTATTTAATTCTCATAACACTCTCTAGATGTTAATGTTATTATAGTGGCCATTTTTACAATAAGGAAACCGAGGTGCAAAAATACAGAGTAACTTGCTCTAGGTCATACTGCTGATGAGTGGCAGACTTAAGATTCAAAGTCCACTTCTAGTTTCAGAATGTAAACTTTCTATACTTTTTCTTACTACCTTTGGGGTATTAGTGTGCCTTGCTAAAGGCTTACAGAGCTTATCCTAAAGAAGTTTTTTATTCTAACATTTTAATAGGTGGCATTATTATTGACAGTAATGCAAATTAATACATATTGAGCCTTTGTTTTGTGTTCGGCAGCATATCAAGTGCTTGTGTACACATATTATGTGCAATCCTCACAGTAAGTCTATGATAGGAAGTCAAGGCTGAGAGATTAAGTTACACCCCTAAACTCACACAATAGTAAGTAAGTGGCAGAGCCAGGATTCAAACCTACATTTGTCTGACTCCACAGTCTGTGTTTTTAGGCTCTGTGATATGTATTTATTGAGTACCTGAGATGTACCAGACACATTTTAAGGACTACTGCCTGAAATATTGTAGTATATTCAGTGAAGAACATAGTCTGCTTTTATGGATCTTATGTTCTGGTGGGACAAAACTGCCCTGAAAGTAGGTAATAAGTAAACTACAACTACAAAAAGAAAACAATGTTTCAGTGCAGAGAAGTAAAATTAGGTGGTATCATAGCCAGTTACTGGGCAAGTCACAGAGACTAGATGAGGTGTCATTTCAGCTGAGAGCTCAAAGGAAGAATCAAACCATTAGAAGATCAAGGAGAAGGGCAAGATGCTGAACTGCTGTGACACTGGAAGTACCACAATAGAGTGGGTTGGTGCTTATGCAGGTTCAGTGAATAAATTCTCATTGGGAGACTCAAATACTGAAGACTGAACTCTCTCCTGAAAAGGCATTATAATGATGATGACAGACAAAATGAGGTAAAAACCCACAAGGATAAAGAGCATTTAAGGAATAGACAGCAGCACATTCTGGAAGTTGGAAATTAGACGGACGAGTGGTAATTTGCTTAGCAGACGATGATGTACATGAGGTGCAGATGGGGCTGGCAGCAGGATTGATTGGTTAAAGTGTATATAAGAAACAGTTTTGCATGACAACTATTTCAAAAATGCAGATGTCATGAAAAGAAAAGAGAAAGGACTGATCTAGATTAGAGTCTAAAGAGGCATGATGACTTGTGACGTTGGGTTTTCAGTTGGATCCTAGAACAACAGCAAAGCTATATTGGACACTTGGGGACAGTTGTAGAAATTCGAATATGTATGGTATTTCAGATAATATTTTTATTGACATTATTATATGAACGTTAAACTTCTCAGATATATATAGTGAAAGAAAACTAATAATTGATTAATTTGAAATAAAGGTATATAGGTGTACTTTATGTTACTCTTTAATTTCTCTGTAGTTTGAAACTTTTTTAGATAAAAAATTGATGTGGGGGAAGATGTTAAAATAAAGCAGTGGTGAGACACCTAGACATGCCTTACTCCCTTCTTCAGTCAGGAGGCTCCCCTTCTCACATGCATCTTCCCCCTTAGAAGAGTTACTCTTTTCGGAAGTTGAACCAGAGGATTTTGGACTCAGATAAAGTTGAGATAGCTGAGGGCAGGGAGGCACACTGCTGTATTGGTGATTCAGTGACCCTGGCTGCGAGGCTTTTATCCTCCAGATCAAAGATACAGACCTAGACAGATCATCCCTGGTTCCAGTTTATAAGCCCCACACCCCAAGATCTTCCTAGAAGGTTTTTAGTACTTAAGCTAACCATGTTAACTTTACTATTTTTTAGTGAAGATTTTGCAAATATTTACATACCCAAACTATTCTTCAGTTGCCACTAAGGCCTTTGAATCATGACATTGAATTTCTGTTTCATAATATATACCTTTTCTGGTTTTCCAGTGATCATAAGATAGGTAAATATTGTATAGAAAAATACTTTGTTGACTCTGGTCTTTTGTGTGATCTTTAATAGAATTGTTAACCTAAACACATTGGCCTTATAAAGATACACTGTTCTTTTGTTTTTCAATATGACTAATAATATTGTCCATATTAACCTACATTTTACTTAGCTGTAGTAATGTTTAAAAATTTATATATGAAAACTCAGTTGAATAGCTACTTACTAAGACTCTTGCTATATGTCAGACACTGTGATAGTCACCTGTTAAGAATTATTAATAAATACTTAATAGTACTGGAAATATTTTCAAATTTTACATTATTTCTGATGGTATGAAAAATATCACTAGACCCTTGTATTGAAGAGGAAGTGGTGCCAGATAGCTTTTTAGCCAGGAGTTGGTAGATTTCTTCCTAGTGACTTGATTCAGTTTGCTAATACACTTTCCTAAAGAGGAAATGGAGCATAAACATCCTTCTTTTGTATTTCGATAGTTTACCTAAGTATTTCTAAATGTAAATTTTGACATCTCTTACCACTGCTCAAAGTAGAAACCACATGTCATCCCCAGTATTTCTCTCTGTCTTATAATGATTTTCATTACCACGTTGATACACCCTAAGCTAAATAAAATGTCACAAATATTACTGACAGTTATTCAAAAGTATGTTATCTACTTAAAATCTTAGTTTTTCAATCTTACACTTACCAATGTTTCTTAAGATGACAATTTTGTCCACTGAGGAGCTAGATAAATCTGCTTGCACCCAGAAGAGAAACCAGCATTGTTGAGGGGACAGGAAATTGCACATTTCATCACAAACCATTGAGGAAGTAGCATCTTAATGAGAAGGATGTACATTATCCAAGTTTGAGCAAAAGAGGTCTCTTAAATATTTTAGAAGGTGTTTTATTTATTATTTACTGCAGTATAATTTTTATAACTCACTTTCCTCTTTGCATCTTAATTACAGTTGTATATCAATATTATATTGCTTTATTTAATAGAAAAATATATATATATGAAAACTGTCTTGTTCATAGAACTTTCTGCTGACCTTGTCATAAGTAAAAGATGTTATGCTTATTTTAATACTCTATTTTGGAGTAAGCTTTTATTTGCTATTTGAATAGGAAGCCATGCAGTGTGTGGAAGAGCTGAATGCCCAGGGCCTGCTACATGTGTTTGTGAGAATGGGAGTGGAATCCACCCTCGAAAGGAGCCAGATCACCAGGGATCACATGGGACAATTACTGTATCAGCTGGTACAGTCAGAAAAACTCAGCAAACAGGACTTTTTCAAAGGGTCGGTATCCTCCTCAAGAGTAGTATTCAGTCACTAGGCTCTTGAGTAGTAGTTAATTTTTGAAGTACATATCTTTGTAAGTATTTAACTGTTTCCATATATTAAAATTGTGTCCACCATAATATGTTGATAATATGTTGGTTGATATGATGGCATTTTATAGATTGTGCTGGGGCATCATAATTATTTTCTGGTCTTCTATATCTTATTGTTAGACATATATTATGATGTAAGTAAGGTAGCAGAGACCCCTTGATCATGGCGAAGTTCTGAGGCCCTCTTCAGCCCATTTACATGTAAACCCCTGCATGTTCTCTGAAGAAAAAGCTTTTCTTTGTGAAAAAAATTCTGGAAAATTAACTTAAACTTAAAAGCTTTATCCTTTCAATAAACCATGGTTCATTTTGGCCAGGAAATGCTCATCTGTCCACCCTACCCCGCAGAAGGATAGATAACTCCCAGTGGTTAATGATTTAGTCTATTCCAAGTTGGTTTCATTATGATTTCTATTGATGGTGTGTTTGATGAAGTCTGGCTGTCGCTGGTGTTTTATCCTTATTTGATCACATTCTGATTATCTTTGTGATCACAAGTGCATAGATCAGGTTCTTTGTGATACAATCACAGAATCTTCTCCAGGCTTAGGTTCTAAAATCAATATTTCAGGCAAAAACTGCATGTGATAAAAAATTTTGCTTTAGGAGCCTGTTGTGCCAATGTAAACATAGAACCACACCCAGCACTGGCAGGTACCCACTCTCTAAGAGGACAGGACCTAAGACCCCCTGACAGATAAATGTCAGATTTGCATCTCCCATCTCATACTCACTCGATGTATGCGCTCATTGAGTGGGATGGCAGTTAGAATTCTGCACTATTTATTTTTCTCATTGTAAATTTTTTTTGCCAAGCTCATATTGTGTTCTTATAAGTACACACGTGATGAAATGCCACTATATATCTTTCAGATATAGCCAACCCGTTAGAATAGTGTAACCATTAAATACTAAGGTTGAATGTACTTAGGAATAATTACTCACTTGATTTTGTGAGGAATGATGACATTGTCCTCAAGGTTCCAAAAAATATATACCACTTATTCCTAGGATCATTAAAAGTCATCTTTCAGCAATAAGCTAGATTTCTCTCGAATTCAGTGACTTGACTAGATTAAGGCCATCTGACGCAGTTAACTTAGTAAGAAACTTTGGCAAAAGTTGCTGTGGTTGTTGGTCTTCAAGGCCAAGATGTTTTCTCAGTTTTAAAAGAGAAATCTGTGATTCACTCCAGTAACAAGCCAGTGTAAAATAATAATAGCAAATGAGGGTATCTACATCCCCACAAATTGAGGTCTGCCCGTAGCCAAATTGAAGCTATAGTTTCAGTAGTAACTATTAATTTATAAATATTTGCTTTTTACCCTGATATGATATATTCACCAGAAAATTTTGGAAATGAGAATGCTGGATTACTATTTATGAGATTCTGTCTATCTTCATACTATACTCAGAAGTTGATTCATATCTGGAAAGCCCCCTAGAAGTGTGTTCTAGATCCATTGACCTTAATTGGACTCATGAGGTGCTAGCTTGGTTTCTAAGCTATCTCACAGACGTTTTCATTTCCCTTCATGGGATTCCCTGAGGAAAATATGTCATATCTAGACATGGCGTCACACTTTCATTGGTAGTGGTGCTGCTGCTGGCAATACTACCACAACCACAACCTTTTAGACCAAAAATGAGATAACACTTCTGTGTCCCAGTAACTACTTCATCTTTCTCTATCCCTATTTCCTTCTGCAGCTCTAATACAGTGACTCCAGGCCTAGCTTTTGATATTTAGTTAGACCTAACCAGGCCATTCTTAGACCAAGAGCCCTATCAAAACCCCTATTTCTTCCTAAATGGAGAGGCCTGGCAACTTTTTTCTTAAGATGGAAATAAAGTGATAGCCCCGTGTTACTATCCACCAAGAACCTTCTTGCAGGTAGATCATAGTTTCCCAATTATTTCTGAAGCCTAACTTATAAATAGTTCGTATTGTCCAGAGAGGCCATTTCATTGGAGCCATGGAAATGTCCTGTCTTTTGTCTCCCTAGTTCAAGCATCTGAAGATCTCTGTCCTTATGTAGCATTGTAGGGGAGCATCTAAGGTCAGCTTCCTTGGATGCTGATACTGTTTAGATGCCAACTTCTGAGCAGTCATTACAGCTGTTTCTGCCTAGCTCCCCAAGCCAGTGATGATTCTGGAAAACAAAGTACAAGACTTCCAAGTTACTGGGCCCTGGTCAGCCAACTATGAATTTGCTATTTCTCCTACAGTTCCTTTCAAACCATACACTACTACTTAAATAGTGGGGTAGACTAGACAGAAGTTTCAAATAAACTCATTGTGTCAGGTTGTTTATAAATAAAGCTTAGATCTTTTGGAATTTTCCTTAGAAGATGTTACATCAGCATATCACCTCTGAGCTGAATGTAAGACGTACATCCACAACATCAAGCCATCTTCTTGGAATTTTTAGAACTTGAATTTAAATATTTATGATGCAAATTAAATAGACAGGTGGATGCATTATTGTCCGGGTAGATACATTTCAAATAGTGTGGTACAGTCATTTTATAGCATGGCTTCAGAAGGCTTCTTTTTAAAAATTGTCTAGTAAAGGTAGTTGAGTTCACTATTCACCACAGAATTGAAATCTCTTTGAAAGTGTAATAAATATAAAACAGGATGACTTTCACTTGTAAAAATGAGGGCTGACAATAGACATAAAATATGTGCCCTTTAGGAATCTTGATATATTAGTATTTCACTTTGGAAGGTGCTTGTTGGACAGGAAATTCTTACCTCTTCCTTGACCACTTTTTTGGAACTTTTATTGCCACTTAAGGCAATTCCACATTGATAAAAAGATACTTTTCAGAGCTGATGCGGACAAGCAGACTAAGTTTTTTATGTAAAATTGTAGAAATGCTAGTTAACAAGTGAAGACCCCTTTTGCTCGCATAGATAAGATTTAGCTTAAATAGTCTTTTTTGTAGTATTCCTTTGAAGATGATACTGGAGAATAAGAAGGCTTTTCATCTTCTTTTTATTTATTCGTTCCTTTTACCTGTTGTCAGATTCTCTTATGATCAGTCATAATAATACATGATCAGTCATAATAATACATGACCAGTCTGATTTTGAGATGTCTTCACTATCTTTTCTTTCTTTATCTACAGTAAGATTTATATTTTTATTAACTTATAATAGTGCAAATTGTAGAAGACGCTGCTGATAATATAATTTCCGATTGTGGTAGATTATTTTGTCTTTTTAGCAGATTTCTGATGAGAACTTTACTGAATTTTTAAAAAATTTCTAACTTTTAACAGTTTATTACTTCCTTTAATTACATGTTAGACAGGAACTCAATATATATAATAAATGAAAGTAGAGTTCCTGCAGTTGAAATGAAGAGGAAGAATGCTTAAAGTCCCACTTGTGGACTTCACCAAACTGCAGTTTGTGAGTGTAGTGGTCCCTCCACACCAAGAAGCAATGTATGATATAGCTCTATTTCATTTATTCAGCCAGCAGAAATGTATACTATACAAGGCATTGTTGTAGGCTAAGTAGTAGTCCAAAGACGTATCTAGCAGTGCCTGCACATCTAGGATTTTTTTTAATCATACGAAGGATTTAGGAACTATAAACCTGAAAGAAATCACTCTCTTACAGGGTTGTTCTGCAGATATCCTATGTTCAGCCAAACAGTGTGTTTTAAATCAGCACTATGGATTTGATCAGTGATTGTGTTCTGTATGCTCTGACCATGATAAACTGACCTGTCAGGAAGTTGAAAGCTGGGGCAAGAACATGGGTATCTTTTAGTTGTAATATGAGATGAAAATAACAGTATACTGCTGCAAGACCAGGATGGCTAGGGTAGTCTCATGGGCTCCTTAAACAGTTTAATAATCTATGCTACTAACCCCTGGAATGTGAATAAGCATTATAGGTAATTAACCCAGAAATCCTGGAGTTCAGCCAGATTATGTTCCATCATTGGCACATTAACTGAGCTGAAAGTGCACATGAGAGAACTGTCAAGAATCTGTTGTATAGCAAATAGATGTCAAGTAATTGCAAGCTGTGAGGTGACAAAGTTGGCATTAAGGATTCATGAAGCCCAGAGTTAGATAATGTGGCTAAGCTGCAAACTGTTTTGAAATGGCACTTTCAAAAAAGTGACCCTACCTTGTAGTGGTACCTCTTCTTAAATCAAAAATTTTAGTGATGTGTAGGCCTCTGACGTAGGTAAAAAGAGTAGCACACTCTGGCAGGAAACTGGAACTGCAGTGAAAAAGCACACATTTTATGTATGCAGAGATCCAAAAGGAAATGTAGACTAATACCACCTGTCCTTGACCCCTTCATTCATTCACCGTTTCCTTCTGATGACTTGTATATCCTTGTAATTATGTATATGTCTCCTGTAGTTAAATTCACTTTTCTTTTTGTACCTTTTAATATGCTTTATATGGGAATAAGTAACACAGTGTTGAGTTATGTTCTTATACTTGTAAATGAATAGCTATGTATTTCAGCGTAAACAAGACTATGGTGATAATTTTGTATTTGACTTTGCTGAATTTTATATTTAAAATCCCATTTTTTGTTTGTTTATTTGTTTTATGAAAGAGAGGTAATTAGGTTTATTTATTTATTTATTTATATTTGGAAGAGGTACTGAGGGTTGAACCCAGGACCTTGTGCATACTATGCATGTACTCTACCACTTGAGCTACACCCTCCCCACTAAAATCCCATTTATTTTACTTCACATTGAGAAATATTTCATAGCATGTAAGCCTGAAACCATTAGCTTTTCTTTAGAGGTTGAATAGTTTGTAACATGTCATGATAATGATGTTATATAGTAATGTTGACAGGCTCTTTTGTATTCATCGAGTTTTTCCCCCTTGTAAGCTCCTCAGTGACAAGGATTTTTTTGTCTTTTCTTCTGTTTGTATCTGGTCTGCATTACACTAAGTTTTTAGTCAGTGCTTCTGACTGATTCAGAGGATGTGAGTGGTGACCTCTTTATAGTGTGGGGTAGAATTGAATAGCTTGTTACCCTAGAACTTCCCATAATTGCCTCATTTTCATCACTGAAGTCTTTCAAATGTCACTTCATACAGAGGTATTTTCTGATTACCGTCTAGGGATATCCTAGCACCATAGGTCATGTTCTTCAGAGTATGAGCCCCATCTGCAAATATGCTTTTGTTTGTTTTCTTTTTCGCCCTGCACTAACATAATCTCTTTGAGAGCAAGAACTTGTTTACTTTATGCCTAGAACAGTACCTAACATAGCAGCTGTTTAATAGGTATTTGTTGACTGACTGATTTTTGGTCTCTTTGTTTGTTTTGAATTATATTTGCATGTGAATTATTTTCCTGTTCTTTTTTAGTTTTTCAGAAACATTGGAATTGGCAGATGACATGGCCATTGATATTCCTCATATTTGGTTGTACCTTGCTGAACTGGTGACCCCCATGTTAAAAGAAGGCGGAATCTCCATGAGAGAACTTATCACGTAAGTTGTTCTGGTTTCTCTTGATGTGTATGTAGTTAAACTGACACAAAACTTACCAGCTGGCTTTTTAGTGTAGTGCTCTTTCTTTAGTGCCTTTGGAGACTCTGGGACACAGCCTGTGGCTCTTTAAGACTTTTGATTTCAGTACAAAAATGTTATATTTTACTATATTGGAGAGATGATGGCGATATAATAGTCCTGTGGTCCATTAAGGTTAGCAGTGACTATAGATGTGGCTCCAGAATCATGTAACTAGAAGGTGATTGCTCCTGGAAGCATAATGTTAATCTGACTTCTGTGTCTGTCTGTCATTGTTCCAATGTGGTAAGAAGTTGTATTTCCATATAGTAACTTGTCAGACTGTGGCACCTGTGTAGTATGTGCTCTGGTTGTTATGAAAGGAAACTGAGATCTTAGGCATTCCTAGGATTGGACTTGAGTAGGAAATTGTTGTTACATTGTATAGACTAGTATTTCCCAAAGTCTCCTTCAAAACATTATTGTTTCCCCCAAAACTGTTCACATAGTGTAACTCTGCATACTATTATGTCCCTTTTCTTTGAGATTAATAAAATGTGTCATAGCAAATTAAAGAATATGAGAATCCTATGGTAAAACAAAACAACAAATAAAAACAGTTTAGCTTTGTTTAATTCAGCATTGCTTCACTTAAATTGACCGTAGAATCCTTTTTTGAGGAATAATTATTGATATCCTGTGGAACACAGTTTGGGTAATAGTGATTTGGACTATGAAAAAATTGATTTCTTACTCTTTCATCCATATTCTTAAGAAAATCTTCCTCTCTTAAGAACAATTCATAACTAAGTTTCACAGCTTCCCGTTACCTAAGGTGCTTCTCTCCTCTCAGCTTAAAGTGGAGCTTATATAAATTACCAGATTATTGAGTGAGACTGGTCTTTGCATTGCTCCCGTCACTGAAGCTGTTAAAGAAAAAGGAAAAATCCAGGAATTCTTAAGTGTCTGAACTATTTCTGCTGAAAATTATTACTGAGAGCATATTCTGGATAGCTCTGGCTCCCCAGTATTATTGAGGTTGCACAATATTATCCTGGCACATATTCGTTGCCTCCTGTTCTACAACAGAGAATTATTTCAGAGGTACTTACTCACTACTCCTGTCTTTTACAGAGAATTTAGCAAACCTCTGCTTCCTGTTGGAAGAGCTGGAGTCTTGCTTTCTGAAATATTGCACCTTCTATGCAAACAAATGGTGAGTGTTAAACTGAGTTTCAGACTTAGCAACATATTAGGAAGTGTAGTGATTTTGATCTTGGGTTATCTGTGAAAAGCTTAGGTATCACTGTGCAAGTAATTTTGTTAACTTTTAGTATTTGGGTAAAAAGAGTGAAGTCTCTTGTTCAGTCTGGTTTTTTCCAGAGGTATATTTGTCCTTCTGTTTCCTAGTAATTTTGGAAAGAATTATCTAATCTCAACTAGATCTGGTATAATTCTAAAGAATCTCAAGATGTGTTTTATTTCTGGCTAGGGATTTTATCTTCTCTTGAAACAGAATGGCTTTATTATTTATACTTTTTAATAGATTTTAATTAAAACTGCTCTCAGAGAAAGATAGGATTCATAAAATGATTAATTTTATTATTTTTGGATCACAGGCTAGGTAATCTGTTTTGAAACAGGTGGTGATTCTGCAGGATTGTGAATTTCTATCTTAAAGTTACATTATTTTAGTTTAATAAATACTGCATAATTCTCTGCAAAGCCCTATGCTAGGATCTGAGTCTACAAAGATAACTAAGCCTTCAAAGAATTTATAGACTGAAGAGGGAGACAGATATGTATAGACGACCAGGGGTTTCAAAAGAGTATGTCAGTGCTGTATTAGAGGTGTAGGAGGTTTGGGAAAGTGGTGTAGCATCACAGAGGAGATGTAACTCCTAGGGTGAGAAACATCAAAACAGAACAACTCACATGTGAAAATTCTGGAGTGATTTCTGACTTATTCAAACCAGAGGCAAAGATATTGGGACAACCGATTTCATTGTTTTGTAGGCATTGATTAATAGGGGGAGGATATAGCTCAAGTGGTAGAGCGCATGCTTAGTGTGCACAAAGGTTCTAGGTTAAATCCCCAGTGCCTCTTTTAAAAAAATATGTAATAATAAATAAACCCATTACCTCCCCACTAGAAAAAAATTCAGCATATTGTTTCTCCCTCTGAGTCTGCAGAAGTACTTTTTTAAAATTTACAATATTATGCAACCATCACCTCTTTTTAGTTCCAAAAATGGGTGTCATTTTAAGTCACTAGGTTTATGGTAACCTGTTACACAGAAATAGAAAACTAACACAGATTTGGGGGCCTAGTAGACACTGCTAGAGAGATGATAGATTAACTCTAACAAATGAAAGGCAATGAAGGTGACATGAATTAATGTACATATAACACTTAAAAATTTTTTTGGATAATTATGTTCTATAGCAATTAAAACAAAAGGGAAAGCAAAGGGAAAAGATGAAAACTCGAATTTAAAAAGATAGTTGCACCCCAGTGATCATAGCAGTACTATTTACAGTAGCCAAGACGTGAAGGCAACTCAAATATCCATCAACAGATAAATGGATAAAGAAGAGGTGGTATATATACACAATGGAGTACTACTCAGCCTTAAAAAAGAATGAAGTAATACCATTTGCAGCAACATGGATGGACCTAGATATTATACTAAGTGAAGTAAATCAGACAGAGAAAGACAGATACCATATATCACTTATATGCAGCATCTAAGAAAAATGATACAAATGAACTTCTTTACAAAACAGAAACAGACTCACAGACATAGAAAACAAATTTATGGTTAACAAAAGGGAAAGGTTAGGGGGGAGGATAAACTAAGAGTCTGTGATTAACAGATATACACTACTATATATAAGATACACAACAAGGACCTACTGGATAGCACAGGGAACTATATATAAGATCTTGTAATAACCTAAAGTGGGAAATAATCTGAAAAAGGGTATATATATATATATCATAAATGTCATCGGTTCATAGTAAATTGCTTTCTCTTTTGTTCTAATAGCTATAGCACATAACTATCTAGAAGTCCTGCTGTGTCACATTTGTGGGATAGTTATAGATAGGTATACTAAATAGCCTTGTCTCTAGTTCTAGTTGATTGTCTATTTGTTATTAATACTCCTTGCTTGATGGCACTAAAGATTTTATTGAACCCTAATTTGTAAATCCAAAGTTTTCCTCTCCTCTCCTACTTACTTGATTCTAGTCCTTCAAATTCAATTTCTTGTTAACTTGTATTTGTAGAAAATTTTAGGCTTTGAGGCTGCAAGTGTCATTTAAGGAATATGTACTAGTTATTTCATAGACTACTTGGCTAAGGTGTAGCTGATAGCTCGGCAGAGCCAAGATTTAAACTCAGGCTCATTCCAGAGTTTATGTTCTATGAGAATTTTGTTTTAAAAAATTTTCTTTATCACTGTGACTTTGTTCAGGCAGTGGACTTGCACCTCGTCATCTGGAAAGCTGACAACAGCTCTTCTTGGGCTCAACCTTGAGCTTCTTGCTCTTGAAATAATTGTCATTCCTGGTTTAGGGGCAAAAACTTCCTCCTTAGTCATTCTCATGTTAGATAGCATAATCATGATCTGACATGAAGAGGGATTCTCGGGAGGCTTACTGAATGGCTTTAATAGCAGGTACATATAGCACTGTCCAGGATAAGAGACGGTGTTGAATTTATAAGCTCTGCATTGGACTCATTACATGATTATACTCAAAAACCCCAAACAACCAGTTTTCAGATCCTCAGATTAGTCATCTGGTAAAATAAATTATTGAACCTTAAGCTATTGAACGTTTTACTACTACATGTATGTATATCCAGACATCTCAGTTTGAAAGCTAAGGGGGTCTTAAGAAATTAACTTCATATCAACAAAGAATAGTTTTGGTTTTTCAGTCTTCACAGTTCTGCACTATTGACTTCAAGCAAGGCTTTTTTTTTTTCTCCTTCCAATGTAAAAGTAAATGGATTGGACTTATCTCTGTTTTAGAGCCATAAGAAAGTAGGAGCCTTATGGAGGGAGGCTGACCTCAGCTGGAAGGACTTTTTACCAGAAGGGGAAGATGTACATAATTTTCTCTCGGAGCAGGTGAGTAAGAGCAAGGCTTATGCTTCCTTTGATAGCAGTTGGTTTGTTACTTAGAGGAAGTAAAGGTAATTTTTTAGTATTCCAGTTGTTAAAATTAGACCAAAATAGGAATCATGCTTAAGATGTCATTTCAAATCCATACTGTAAGGCCACTTGAACTATGCATTCACTAGATGATAGAAAAAAAATTTTTTTTTTAATTTTAAGGACTTAACCCCACTTAAGAACAAGCTACATATCTCCATGAACCAGAAATGAAATTGATAAATAAAGCAGGGGTAATAGAGCTAAAGCTGCAAGTCTTCTGAGCTCTGGATCTGAAAACAGAGATAGCCAGAAGTTATTTCTCTGCAGTAGTGGGGACTAGAATGCCCCTTATAAGGAAGGAGGTTGGAGACGGGCTTACTGCATGACACTGACTGGGAGCACAATAGATAAGTAAGTACAAAGAAGTAGATACAGTCTTACAGTCAGAACCTTAGCTAAAGTGACAGAGAAAACAAACAACACCCTCTCAAAATGACCCTGCATATCAAAATCCTGAGGAAAATTAAAGCTAAGACAGCCAACAAAATCAGCAATAAGAAGAAAATCACTCTTAAGTAAAAAGAAAATAAAGCGATCTGTAAAGTAAGTATATTTTAAGCTGGATAAAACATTAGGTTAACTATGAACTATAGCTTCCTTTTGGTTGTAGTCTAGATACACTGGAGAGCATTCTTGTCACAATAATGAGAACCTACATAAGGCATAATTTATACTGCATGGCTGGGCTCATAGAAAGTGGAAGAAATTTCCAAGTAACAAAAAGAATAATGAGAGAAAAAAGATGAAATCTGAACTCTGAGCAGTAGGCACACATGTAGGGGATATTGTCCAGTACCATTGTAAGTGCTGCCAGAGATCTTGGAAGAAGTTGAAATGGTCCTAGTTCAGTATTACCCTGGCTCCAAGAGGCAGCAAACCAAAATGCTCTTTGGAGAAAACATCCTCAATTTACCTCTTATTTTCTACAAATTAACATTATCTAAATACAGGAGTTAACACTTAGAATTCATGTAACATATTAATCATGAGAGAGTAAGCAGACAATAAATGCAAGATTTAGACTCCACAGGCTTGAGATAATGGAATTATCACCCAGAATATAGAATAACACTTTTTTAAATGAACAAACATGAAGAGACTAGTCAAAATGACTGAGCAGAGATTGAAAAGAGAGGAAAGAGAAACTAGGTGGAATACTAAGAGATATTATGAAATTTAGAGGATAGAATGGGAGTCTAGCATGTCTAATTAGTCTCCCAAGGGGAAAAATAGAGTGAATGAAAAAGAGACAGTATTTGAAGAAACTGTGGCTGAGACTTTTCCAGAATTAAAAAATATATATATGAATCTATATTTAAAGTACATGTATACCACATAGGATAATTATATTTTAGTGAAACTGCATACTATCAAAGACCAAAAAAAAAAAAAATATTTTAAAGTAGACGGAAAGCAGCACATTACCTACAGGAGAAACAGACTTCGCAGTAGCAACGATGAAAGCCAATTGTTACCAAAGTATACAAAGATAGCAATGAAAGATGGTAGAATAATCTTAAAGTGCTGAGAAAATAGCAGTTAATCTAGAAATGACTTCCAGATAAACTAACCTTTAAGAATAAGAGCAACATGTATTTAGAAACTTACTTCTAAATAATTAATGAGTCAAACAAATTGAAAAGATAGTTTAAAAAAAACTGTTTTCAACTGAATGACAATGAAAACACATCAAAATTTATGGGATGCAACTAAAGCAGTACTTCAAGTAAATTTTTAGCACTGAACAGTTCTATGTAGAAAAGAAGTAGGGTCACACATCAGTGACTTCACCTTCAAGCTTACAAGATTAGAAAAAGAAGAGCAAATAAAATTCCATGTAAATGAAAAAAAGGAAATAACAGTGAAACAGAACAAAATAGAGAAAAGTCATTGAAGTCGAAAGTTGGTTCTTTGAGAAGATAAAATTGATAAACCTCTAGCCAGACTAATCAGGAAAAATGAAAAAAAGAAGTTATAAATTTCTAATAAAAAGAATGAGAAAGATGACATTGTACAGATTCTACACATAATAACAGGTAAGATAATTTTATGAATAATCTTTATACCAACAAACACATCAACTTAGTTGAAATGAACAAATTTCATGAAAGACACAAACTACTGGAGCTGACTCAAGAAGAATAAATAAGCCTAAGTATCTTTTAAAGAAGTTGAAGTGGATAAAAACATCCCCACAAAGAAAACTCCAGGCTCCAATGAGTTCGCTCGTAAATTCTACCAAACATTTAAAGAAGAAATAATGCCAATCTGCAAAGAATTCTACATCAGTTCTTTTAAACACTGAACAGGAGGGATTGTTTTCCAACTCATTCTGTGAGACTAGCATTAGTTTGGTAACAAAACCAGATAGACATTTCAAGAAAAGAAAACTATAGACTACAGTATTCCTAATTAACAGAAATTTTTCTCAACAAAGTTTTTGCAGACCAAATTCAAAATATATTAAAAGAATAATACATAACCAAGTGGGTTTTATCACAGGAATGTAAGGTTAATTTACGTTTTTAAAAAATCAAGTCTACTCTAAATAGAAAAGAAGCAGGATGCTACAAAAATGAGAAACTCATAACTGGAAAGATGATAAATATCATGAATTCCAAGTAGAATAAACACAAAATTGTGAAAGAAGACATCTAAATCATTAAGAATGGGAGAGGGAAGCAAGGAAATACAGAGTATTTTTTTTTTCTTTTTTAAATTTTTTGTTCTCCATAGGATGGGTTTGAGATTATATTACTATCTGTTTAATACAAACAGTTATAGTAATGGGTTAATAGACTTACAAAAAAGGGTAGCCACAAGCCAAAATCTTACAAATGAGTCACAAAAACTAAATAAACACCAAGATAATACAAAGGAAAATTACTAAACCACCAAAGGAAGAAGAAAAGAACAAAGAGGAAATACCAAATCAACTGCAAAAATAAGTTCAAAATGGCAATAAACACATATCTATCACTAATTACTGTAAATGTTAATGGACTAAATGCTCCAGTCAAAAGATGTAGAGTGGCAGACTGGATAATAAAGCAAGAACCTTCAATATGCTCATACAAGAGACTCACTTTAGGGAGAAGGAACCTTACTTCAAAATAGCACCTGCACCCCAATGTTCATAGCAGCACTATTTACAATAGTCAAGATATGGAAACAGCCTAAATGTCCATCGACAGATGACTGGATAAAGAAGATGTGGTATATTTATACAATGGAATACTATTCAGTGATAAAAACCGACAACATCACGCCATTTGCAGCAACATGGATGTTTCTGGAGAATGTCATTCTAAGTGAAGTAAGCCAGAAAGAGAAAGAAAAATACCATATGAGATCACTCATATGTGGAATCTAAAAAATTAATTAATTAACTAAATAATACAAAACAGAAACAGACTCACAGACATAGAATACAAATTTGTGGTTGCCAGGCGGGCGGGGGGTGGGAAGGGACAGACTAGGATTTCAAAATGTGTAATAGATAAACAAGATAATACTGTATAGCACAGGGAAATATATACAAGATCTTGTGGTAGCTCACAGTGAAAAAAATGTGACAATGAATATATATATGTTCATGTATAACTGAAAAATTGTGCTCTACACTGGAATTTGACACAACATTGTAAAATGAGTATAACTCAACAACAAAAAATGTTTAAAAAAAATCAACATGTGGATGTTGTGGGAAAGAGGGTGGAGTGAGAAACTCCAGAATTAATCCCTCTACTGAAACAGCTATTGAGCTGGGGAGATCTGTTGGGAATCAACTATTTTGGAATTATGCAGTCTAGTCAAGCACATGCACTACCAACACCAGGAGATTGCTTGATGAAAAAAGAGCATGGTAAATGTCAGGGATTTTGGCATTTTGCATAGAAAGCTGCCAGCCCTGTGGCAGACAGCTGATGAGACAGCAGCACCTTTTTTCTGGCACCAGGTTGAGCAATAAAGACCGTGTTCTCCAAAGATTGATGTTGTGTCTTTTCATCTGCCTGGTAGTTTACTGAGGGTTCAGTGCAGGACTTTGCTGTAGTTTTGTCTCCTCACTCTGAAGCAGCTTCTTGGATGGGGCCTGTCAAAGGACTTAAACAGAGCACATTTGTGTCTTTCCCATGCCCCTCTCTTTTTTTCTTGAATCCAGGCTTTCACTGAAATCTCTAAAAGGTCACTGACTGACTGCAGACATAGTGGATCAGAGACTTCAGTGATGATACACAGGAAGAATGTAGTCCTTGTCTAAAGTCAGTAAACAAACTGATGACTGCAACATCAGCAGTTCCTGGGGAAGGGAGAGAATCTGATGCCCAGACTTACCACATTACACTGTGCAGTTTTCAATTAAAAGTTATAAAGCATAAATATAACAGGAAAATACAGCTCACTCACAGGAAAAAAAGAAGCTGACAGAAAGCATCCCTGAGGAAGCCCAAACATTGGACATACTAGACAAAGAATTTAACTCTCTTAAATATGCTCAAATTGCTAAAGAAAACCATGGATGAAGAACTTCAGAAAGTCAGAATGACTAATGAACAAGTTGAGAATCTCAGTAAACAGGCAGAAATTATAAACAGGAGCAAATAGAGATTCTGAAACTGAGAAGTTACAATGGCTGAAGTGAAAAAATAACTAGAGTTAACAGATTTGAGCAGGCAGAAGAATCAATCAGCAAATTTGAAAAAAGCGCAGTTGAAATTCCTTAGTCAGGAATCACTGATTCAGCATTAATTTGCTGCAGTGAAACTCCATCTTCAATACAGTTACGCTCTTTTATTGTTTTGTTAATGAAATTTCCAGTATTATGTGAAACTGAGTACAACTGAATTTTTAATAAAAATTCCCTATAGTTAGTTATTTTTAAAGGAAACTTTAAATTATAATAATAGATACTGAAAAATTAATCCAGTTAACATATAAAGAGGCTTTGAAAGAAGAAACTGCTCAGTTTGAGGAGCAGAAAGAAAAAAGAATCAAGAAAAATGAACAGAGCGCAAGGACCTAGGGAATACCATTGAGCATATGAGTATATACATAATGGAGTCCCATAAGTGGAAGAGAGAAAGGGGCAGGAAAAAATGATTTGAAGAAATGATGGTTGAAAACACACTGGAGTGATATCGTTAAAGTACGGACATTTAAAAACTGTTTATATCTGACAAACAGGCCCTAATGGAACTTAAGAGCCTTTGCACAGCAAAGGAAACCATAAACAAAACAAAAAGACAACCTACGGGCTGGGAAAAAATATTTGCAAAAGTTTCAGCCAGCAAGGAGGACTCAATTTCCAAAATATACAAACAGCTCATACAACTCAATAACCAAAAAAAAAAAAAAAAAAAAAAACCAATCAAAAAATGGACAGAAGATCTAAATAGATATTTCTCTAAAGAAGACAAACATGGCCATTAGGCACCTGAAAAGATGTTCAACTTCGCTAATTATTAGAGAAATGCAAATCAGAACTACAGTGAGGTATCACTTCACACCGGTCAGAATGGCCATCATTAAAAAGTCTACAGATAATAAATGCTGTAGAGGTTGTAGAAAAGGGAATCCTCTTACACCATTGGTGGGAATGTAAATTTGTGAAGCCACTGTTGAGAACATTATGGAAGTTCCTTTAAAACAACTGAAAATAAGAGTTACTATATGATCCAGCAATCCCACTCCTGGGCATATATCTGGAGAAAACTTAATTCAAAAAGGTACATGCAAATACAAATTACTATATATGTAATAAACAGCAAGGTCCTACTGTATAGTGCAGGGAACTGTATTCAATATCCTGTAATAAGCCATAATGAAAAAGAATATGAAAAAGTATGTGTGTGTGTATAAAATGGAATCACTTTGCTGTACACCAGAAACTAACACAACATTGTAAATTAACTATACTTCAATAAAAAATAAATGAATAAATGAATAAAAATAAAACCTTTTTATACCTGGCAAAATTTCTTTCAAAAATGAAGAAATTACTGACATTCCCAGGTAAAAGCTAGATGAGTTAGTCACCAGTAGACCTGCCCTACAAGAAATGCTACAGGGAGTCTTCAGGCTAAAGCAAAAGGACACTAGACTGTAACTCAAAGCCATACAAAGAAAGAGTACTGGTAACGATAACCACATAGGTAAATGTAAAAGCAAGTGTGACTGTGTCTTTGGTTTGTGGCTGTTCCTTTTATTTACTATGTGATTTACAAGATAAATCCATAAAATAATAATTATAAACATATGTTAATGGGCACACATTGTATAAAGATGTAATTTATGAAAATAACAACATAAGGATGGTTTCTCATACAATTCCCAAAAGACCTGGCAATTGCACTTCTAGATGTATATCCGAGAGAAATGAAAACATACGGCATCCTGGTTTGAAGTCACATACACCTGGATTCAGATTCCAGTTTTCTACCACTTAATGTGACTTTAAACAAATTACTTTATTTCCCTAAGCCTCAGATTCCTCACGTATGGAATGTTGATAATACCTACCTTGTAGGTATTAAATGAAATGTTTTAAGAAGCAATGAGCACAGAGAGGTACTCAGTCAATTATGGATGATGATGTTATTAATAAAATGTTTAAAAAGCAATTAGGAAAATGAGGTTCCAGAAAATTTGGCCTTCCATATCCAGACTTTAGCTTTCTTCTAAAAGAGTTGGTTTAATGCCTTTTTTCTTAAAACTCTAGTATGTTCTGCAAGAGGTAGTGATGAACTGATCCATAAATTTGAACCCGCCTTCTAGTTCTAGGAAGATCAGATAACATATACAGAAATACAGGGTTTCTGAGAAATGTTTCTCTCTAGTGACCAGCATAAACTTTACAGCTCACCACTGATCCCCTTAGGCAGTGGTAAAGGCTTTCATTTTCACAGTTTTATGTCATATTTTATTAATGAGCAATGTACTTCATGTTTGACTTCATTCTTGTTTGTTCATTGCTCTCAGACCTTCAGTTTATTTATGTAAGTTTGGCATAGGGTTAAAGAGGTATTCCCTGTGTAGGTGTTATAACACCTTGGAGTGTTAGAATAAATTTGGAGGATGTTTCAAGGTTATGAAAAATTGATTGCCTATTCTTAAAAGAACGTACTGCCATCATCTTGTGCCTTTGTATGGACATTGAAGTGTGGTGGTTGAGGTATTTCTCAACATTGAATCAGAAAAAATTATGATATTGAATCATGTTTCTGAAACTTTATAGGAATGTATTGTTTAGAAATGCTATATAAGTAGTAAAGACAATTAAAACAATAGAGTGAATTTTTTTCCACAAAATTCAAGATAATTTTTTCTTTGTGGATCCAAGGAGGGTATAGGAATATATCAGGGTCTTTGAAGTTATTAGAGAAAGATTTATATTAATAATCTTTAATATTTTATTTTTACGGTTTTTGCTTAGAGAAACTTCATAAAGCAAAGCATACTTACGTACCTCATTGCCTTACATCCTTGAAAATTAAAAAACATTTTGATTATTGATCTTTTCAAACAGTTACGCCATCATTTCTCACACTTAGATTCCGAATGGTCAGGAAGTACTTGAAAGACTAAACAAAACCAAAAACTATAGAGTTTTTGACAGCTACTCTTGGTGATATTAAACCATAGGCTTCAGAGAGAGAGTTGTATTGTACTCTTGCTAGTACTCCTGCCCTGCCTTAGAGCTATGTCACAGCTAAGAGTAAGACGAAAGCACCCAAGGGTATTATGTTAAGTAAACTAAGTCAGAGAAAGACAAATACTGCATGATTTCACTTACAAGTGGAATCCAGAAAGACAAATCAAAACCCATAGATTCAGAGAACAGGTGGTTGCCCAAGGGGAAGGAGATTGGGCAGGACTTAAAGAGGTGAAGGGGATCAAGAGGTACAGTCTTCCAGTTATAAAGAAGTCATGGGGATGTAATGCACAGCATGGAGAATACAGTCAATAATATTGTATTAATTTTGTATGGTGACAGATAGTGACTAGATTGATTGTGGTGATCATTTCACAGTGTATACAAGTGTATACACTTGAATCACTATGTTGTATGCATGAAACTAATATAATATTGTATGTCACATGTACTCTAAAAGAAAAGACTGAAGCTCAGAATGAATTGGAAGGAAGGTAAGCTTGTTTGTTTTTGAGGAGAGTCAGAGGTACACATTAAAAAAAAAATGGGGGAAATATTTAGAAGGGTAATGGAGTGAAAATCTTTCAGAACTATGAATATAAAATAGCTTCTGCTGATCATTTTGACCCCATGTGAAATAGAAGAGATAGCCCATGACTTTGTTTTCCTCTCAGGGTGATAATAATATTGGATCATTATTAATATGTTTAACATTATATGTTTCAGAAGTTGGACTTTATAGAGTCTGATGGTTCCTGTTCCTCTGAAGCACTTTCAAAAAAAGAACTCTCTGCTGAAGAGCTATATAAGCGACTCGAGAAACTTATTATTGAGGACAAAGCAAATGATGAACAGATCTTTGACTGGGTAGAGGTATAAAGACTATGTCACCTTCCCTGATATCTCTGCAAGAAAGATTCTTGTGGGATCCACTTAATTCACATATTTACCCTTTCATTTAAAGGGAGTTTTTAACTTTAGTGAAGTTAGCTGTTAGTCTTACATGTATGTATACTTGAAACTCAACGCTTTTTTCCCCATTTTTATAAGATTTGTAGTCTTCTAAAAAGTCAAGTAAAAATATTTCAAACATAATCTATTTTTCGGGATCTCTCATTAGTTTAGGATATACCTTAACATTTTACCATTCAAAAACTTGCATTTCTTTCTAAATGATCTCACATTTTAAATACTATCTTGGATAAAATTAATAAGCAATATGTAGTTATTAAGAAATGTGTTGGCTTACATTTTCATAATAATGCTCCCTTCTGAAAATTTGATACCTTGTTTTTCTGTGTTGTGGAGTCTATTGATCATGCCTGTTTTTAATCTGCTACTGTATTCCTCTACACAGTAACTTTTATTTATGTAGATGTGTTTTATTTGTGCACATTTTCATGGGATCATATAGTTACCCAAGTTGAAAGAAAGCCATGGAGGGCTAATCTAGTTCTCTCCCTCTTGTGTAAGTCCTGATTTGTAGTCCTTCTAATGGTGTGTTGTTTCTTTAACCATTTCTAGGCATTGAGAAATAACGAAGCTTCTGATAAGTTGGTTTTTAATCTGTTTTTCCCCATGTCTGTAGGATAAAAAGTCTGTCTTCTCACCTAATTGGAAATCTTTTGATTAACTTTAATAGTCTGTCATTATATCCATATCTCTGTCTCTAGGTTCTTTTATTCTTTCTTGAAATCTTGATGTCCAGACCTTGTCTGGTCACTCTCATGCAAACATAACCTGGATTTTCAACATCCCTCTCAAAGTGACATGTGCAGACTGAGCATGATCACCAGATGTGGTCCAACAGTAGAGTTAGGTGGTGCTTTTGCATTTTTTGTTTTGAACTTTGTGCTTCTGGCAGGCTCACCACACAGAGCTCAAATTGCTCTTTCAGTCTTGCAGTACCTATTTCTTTTGTGTTCTGTAGGCTAGCCGTCTCTCCCACCCTGAACTTAGTGCATTTGGTTTTTGAACCAAACTGGTACTTAAAAATTTATTTCTGTTTATGTTTATCTTCTTAAATTAGACACTTTTTTTTTCCAGTCTGTGAGAAATTTTAGATTCTGATTTGGTCTTAAAATTTGCTTGCCATCTTTTTCACTTTGTATCTTCTTTGTATTTCATTAACATGTCAGCTTTGTCCTTATCCAAATTATGGGTAAAATTTATGGATAGGAGAGGGCCAAGACAAAGCAGCATACTTTCAAGGATCAAATCTCAACCCCACCCTCATGGACACTTCAGCTGTTAACTTGTTTATTATTTCACATCATTCTGCTGTCTAGTTCACCTTTTCATCTTGCCCACAAGGGGATATCTGTGATTAGATAATTTGTCAAATGCCTTGCTAAAGTTCAGAGAAATTAAGGCTATATCCATCTGAGCTGCCTTATACTAATCATATGAGAAAAGGAAAAAAGTTAGTTTAGCATGATTTATTTTTCATGTACTTATTTATTCGTCTTAGCATAACCATCTCTTTCCTCTCTAAGACTTTTAAGCCATTCATATGATAGTTTGTTGTAGAATTTAGCATAGAATCAGCATCAAGCTTTCTGATATATTATTGACATTAGGTACCTTCTTTTATGTTTTAGAAGTCAGGTCAGTGCTTACATATTTAACATCATTCTCCTTCCTCATGGTTTTTCATAAATCACCATCATTTTGGCAATTTTGGTCTTCTATTTTCTCATGTATTGCAAAATTATGCTGTTTTTACCTCTTCACCCATGTTGGGCTTCATTTTTAAAGTATTAACATCTACTCTGCCTACTGCAGGCCAATAATTATTCTCTTTAAAGAGAAGACAGAGGGTAAGTTTTACTGAATATAAATTATACCTAATAAAGATGACCTTTAAAAAAAAGAGCAAGAAGACAAAAACATAATTGTCACTGAGTTCACAGTGCGTATAGGTGTTTGTTGCTCCGTGTCTGATACCAGTACTATGTAAATCTGATTTTGCTTATTTACTCCAATTAGCAGACCCATTTTCCTTCTTGTTCTTGGCCTGTTTTCATCTTTGCTTAATTTGTGCTTTAGGATTCTTGACACTTTTAATAAGGTCTTTTCTACTCTTGAATATTAGAATAACAGTATTTGGCTTTATTTGGTAGAAGAAATACGCAGTTTGTTTCTTTAAAACGGAAGAAATAGTCAGATGGTTTGGAAATGGTATTTATAATCTAATTACATTTAGCTAATTTGTTTATTTTTTTCTCAGACTCCATTTGAGATCTAATCCTTTGGGGATTTCAAATGATATTCAGTTGAAATAGTTCTACAATCTGTTTGTAAGGTATTCTTGAGCCAAAAACGTAATGGTGTGTTTTTATTCTCTCCTTTATTCTTTGAAAGTAATTGTTCGGATTTTGCAGAAGTAATTTCTTGGGCTAGACTAAACTTAGCTTCAGCCTATATATTTTTAAAAGAGGTATATCAGCAGCTGGCTATAACACATAAGTCATCATGAAGTCTTTTATGCATGGCTTTTGCCCCACCCCATCCCCATCGTTATCTGTCAGCAGTGGCACCACTTGTTTCTGTTCTGTGGGAAAGATTGGTAATGAACAGTCTCACTGTAACAGCCCTCTGTGTTCAGCTCTGCCAGTATCCTGCAGAGCTGGCCTTCTGACTTGTTAACCACTCTTAACTCTGCTCTCAAGAAATTGCCATTTCCTCCCCAGTGATGTGTGAGGTTAGGTATTCAACAAATAGAGCTGCTAGTTAATCTGTGTCAGTTCAAAAAATTCATAAACATTAAACTAATCTCTAAATATTCTTAGCTTTATAACACATTAGTTTAGCTTACACTTTTTTTTTTTTTTTTTTTTTTTTATGGTGGAGGTACCAGGTATTGAACCCAGGACCTTGTGCATGCTGAGCACATGCTCTATCACTTAGCTATACCCATCCTCCCAGTAACACATTAGTTTACCTATTCCAGATCCATAGCTTATCTCTGTTGACATATCTGTCTCCCTAAGGGTGTTTCTCTCAATGCTGTTTTTGGGGGGGGGTGGTAATTAGGTTTATTTATTTATTTATTTATTATAATTTATTTATTTAAATAGAGGTACCAGGGATTGAACCCAGGACCTTGTGCATGCTAGGCCCACACTCTACCACTGAGCTATGCCATCCCCCCAACACATTAGTTTAAAATGACATCCTTAATTTTTTCCTAATTTTTTAAGGCTGACTCTTTCAGTAGAAAATACCATGCTAATCTATTAAAAGAAACTGAGATAAATACTAATTCTGTTCACTGGCATAGGGAACATACACTCTGAACAATATTTGAAATATCCATCTAGAAAATGGCCACTTCTGTTTCTTTTCCTTTTTCTAGTCATCTGGTATAGCATTTTATAGCTAAAAGATAAAACAACAAGATCTTAAGAGAAATAAACTAAAAAATAAATTTGGGGTCCATTTATTCTATTTAACTTATCTCTAATTCATTTTTTTGCCATTTTTAGAAAAGAGTAGCAGTTATGTCACTACCTGAAGTTTGAGGCAATGCTTGAAATTAACCTCTAATTCACATTAAAACTGAGATGAAAAGGCAGCGTTAGCACATCTAAACATAGTTGCAGGCTACAGAGAAAAGTAGTCTTTAAAATATTCTGTAGTTGTGCTGTAGTTGTTCTTTCAACTTTTTAGATTTGAATAGATCATCTCAACATGGCTTATTTATTTAAAATGTTTTTAAATGGCTGCACTTTGAATGTATACGGTACACAGCACTGTATAACTGAATGAGCAAAGGATAGCGAGTAGTAAAGCTCCCTGAAAACAGAGTACTGCTACTTAGAACATTTTCAGACAGAACTGACAGTAGCCCCAATATTCTCCAGTGAATCAGAAGATTAATTTTTATAAGAAAGTTGAACATGTTCCCATTTGCCCTTAGTCCCAGACAAAGCCTGGTTTAGGGGAAAATAATTTCTTTGATGTGCAAGGGTACCTTAAACTATTCATTTACTTTTGATTTCAGGCTAATCTAGATGAAAGCCAGATGAGTTCACCTACATTCCTTAGAGCTTTAATGACAGCCGTTTGTAAAGCAGCTATTATAAGTAAGTAATATTTCTGAAGGTACCTCTTAACATCTGAAATTTCCAGTATGTCAACTATTGATGATAAGGGTCAGAGTTTATATTGCCTTCAAAAGTTGCCCTATAAAGCTCAATTTCTGGGCAAATGAGGGCAGTTTCTGTCTACAGTGTCTGGCTTTCTCAGGCAGGGGGACGAACAGCTGCTCTGCCTGCATCAAGCCCAAATCTGAGCAGCTGCTCCGTGCCCTGTGCTCTTCAGTTCAGTGGAAGTTGGTGCGTGCTCCTTGGGTTGTTTTATACTCTGCTGCATGTGACTTTTCCTTTACTTTTCATCTCCAACATTCAAAGCCTCCTCCTTCTTCCATTCAAGAATTATAATGAGCAGTTTGAATGTTCTTATGTAATATCAATGAAGGGCTAATCTCAACAGAAAAGCCATTTTATTTGAATACATACATGAGGAAAGAAAATACCAGTTATTTATCCTGCTTTATGTTGACTTTAAATGATAAGACAATATTATTGAGTGTTTATGAATTACATAGATGGGTAGGATTGGGATTGGTAGAAACCCTAAGTGTTCCAAGCCACAGATAGTTTTTAAGAATATTTAATGAGATCGCCCATTCACTTAGCCTCAGATTGAAACCCACATTTCTGAAACGTCACTGAAATAGAAAAAAAAGAATTCATCAGCTCAGAAGGTGTTCAGAATTTCAGGTCTGTCTTTATCATTATAGCAATAGCTACAGAATTTTAAGATTTTTTTGTCAGATGAATTTTTTTTAATGTTAGTTTTTTAATGAGTGAAATAACAAGCTAAGTAGAAAGTCTTCATTTAAAATTTTTAAATAATTTGCAGTATGTACAGAACCAGAAGGCTTTGGTGTTTTAAAATCAGAGTTGGAAAATATAGAAGCTGCTTTTTAAAACAAGATTGTGTCCCAGTGCTGACTTACAGAGGAAATTAAACTGTGTCCTTCTAAACACTGGGCATGCTTTCCTCAGCCTCTTTTTATTGTACCTTTCCTGCAAAAGGCGGGATGTGTTAGATATGTTATTTGCCACTGTCACAGTTAGTCCTCATCCTCTTATTAGTAATAAAATGGTTCTAATTATACCTTTTCAAAAGATTTATATGAACTATCACTTTAATTTCCTTTTAAATGTTCCTTTTGTAGTTTGAAATGTCATGAAACCACTGTCCTTGTTTCATTATGATTAAAGAGAAAGAATTGGGTGTGCTACTCTGGAGGGAACCCAGCACTCTTAAATACATTTCCCTACCTATCCCATATTTTGTTTGTTATTTCAGAGAGCATATCCCATTAAAAATTCCAGAACATTTTGGATTTCAAAATCTTTGCCTTGGACCCCCTTGCTTCCTCTTTCCTTGCAGAGTCATATGTGTTTTATCAACTCTGAAAATTGAAAATGGCTCTGTGTGTTAATGCCTTAAGTGTAACGCTTAGTTCTCCTGTCACCTCTAGCCGACTGTTCTACCTTCCGAGTGGACACTGCTGTTATCAAGCAGAGAGTGCCGATCTTACTCAAGTACCTAGACTCAGATACAGAGAAGGAACTGCAAGCACTTTATGCACTACAAGCATCAATAGTAAAACTCGATCAACCTGCCAGTAAGTTTTACCTCTTCCTACAGTTACCTCAACCCCGGTGGGTGAGATTTATCCAGGCCAAGACTTGAGAGATGGTTTCATAGATTGAACAGTGGATAACAGAAGAATCACTAGTAACAAAAACTCAAGATAACCAATAACTTTAATAAATTTGAATTTTTTAAGTACTTGACTTTCATGAGAAAATGGTAACAAGAAAACTAGTGGCTCACAGTGAAAGAGAATGTGACA
Source organism: Camelus ferus (assembly GCF_009834535.1). Lineage (NCBI taxonomy): Eukaryota > Metazoa > Chordata > Mammalia > Artiodactyla > Camelidae > Camelus > Camelus ferus. Next base: position 14,220,878 of record NC_045708.1, on the reverse strand, counting down.
GTGAATGTATGTATGTTCATGTATAACTGAAAAATTGTGCTCTACACTGGAATTTGACACAACACTGTAAAGCGACTATAACTCAATAAAAAAAAAGTTTAAAAAAATAGAATAAGTGAAGAAGAAAAAAGAAAGAAACTAGTTCATATTAAAGATTTAATCCTAATTCTAGGGCGGGTCTGTCTAATAAGACTCTCTGCAATGATGGAAATGTTTCTCTGCCATGCATTATGGTAACTATGAGCCACATGTGTCAATCAAGCACTTTAATTTGGCTACTGTGACTAAGGAACTGAATTTTAAATTTTATTCAGTTTACATGTAAATAGCCGCATGTAGTTAGTGATTTAAATATTAGCTTGACTAATAAAAATCACAAAGGTAAATCTAAAGAAAAGTTTAATATGACTCATTCTAGACTGAATATTTATTAGCAATTATTCTTTATTCCACTACCTCCCTCCATTAATGTGAATGATCAGTGAGTTGACTTTAAATGAATTTTAAGAACCCATAATGAAGGAATTTTTTTTAAAGAATATATAAAACCCTCTGTCTGTAATATCTCTGTTTTTTTTGAACAATAATATAAGGTAAGTTTCCATTGTGAGAGCAAAACATTAAAATTGCCCAGATCGTCTGGGCATTGAAAACAACAAACAGTGACTATCATTTCACTGGATAAAATCCGAATGAAATAGTTTTCAGCCATGTTTTTCATATAAATTAGTATTCTTTTCATTTTGAAAACAATAGTAGAGGGAGAAAAGTGCTTCCTACCTTTCCTCCTAAAATATCTGAAAACAATATAGTTTTATTGTATAATTTTAAACAGTGTAAAAAGAAAGTTAAAAAATAATTCTTTTTTAATTTACAAGTGTTTAGGTTGAGAACTACATACAAACAACTCAGCAATATCAGAAAAGTTTAAATTGAACACAGTAATAGGAGTAAGAAATAATTTAGACTGCTTAATATTTTCCCATTCTTTAGACAAATTGTTTTGCTGTTGTACTATCACAAGGGAGTATGATGAATTGTCTTATCCAGAGAATTCATATGCATTCATTCATTGCTTGGAAATACAATCTTTTCTCACAACTACAATGCCCCCAAAACTGATGGTTGATTTTCACCTCCTTGCAGATTTGCTACGGATGTTTTTTGATTGCCTATATGATGAGGAGGTGATCTCTGAGGATGCCTTCTACAAATGGGAAAGCAGCAAGGACCCTGCAGAGCAGAATGGGAAGGGTGTGGCCCTGAAATCTGTCACAGCATTCTTCACATGGCTGCGGGAAGCAGAAGAGGAGTCTGAGGATAACTAAAACTTCAAATACACAAAACGAAACAAAAGAAAAAATTTAAGTATTTTTTTAAAAAGTTTCACGTCTTCGCCAATCACAGTGCAGCAAGGCCAATTCTCGCAGAAACCCCCACGTGTGCACAAGTGGGAGAGGGGAAAGAGAAAAAAAAGGTGATCATGGAGTGAAAAAGGTACTGGAAAAAGTAAACTTCAAACCTGAGGGCGGGAGCACTAAAACCAAAATACATGTATTATTTATAGAAAATATTTTCTGTTTTAATCTTTTCTTTTTAAACGAGGACTCATACTTTAAAAAAACACATCTGTTTAGCGAAAAAAAGTTGAGAACTTTTAATTTATTTTAAGGACTGCAAATGCCAGTGTAATTTTTTAATTTGCAGTTTCTGTAAACAACTTGTATAATAGAAAAGCAGAGAAATAAATTTCCCTCCCCTTCAGATGCACCTCACGTTTGTTTTAAAGCATAGTAGTTAGTCCAGATTTAAGAAGGTTTGGGGTGAACAAGGTAAGAAAGATTTTGGGGGGGGCATCAAATCTTTCTGCCTGCCTCTCAGCTTGCTTCAGAAAATAAAAAAATCACAATAGTAATCAAAACATACATAACCTTGAAACAGAAGGAAATGCTGTGGACCAGAGAACTCCAAGAACTGTTTAAAAAAAAAAAGTGCTACCCTGGGAAAAGTACTCTTAATACTTTTGAAATCTTTAGAGCAACTTTAAGGCTTGTAAATACATAGAACAAATATTTAAAAAAACAAAAAGAAATTGACTCAATACTATTTCTTTTCACTTTCAAAATATAAAGAACAAAATAAAGACAAACATTGCAAGTTTAAAGAAAGTAAAGTGACTTCTCCTTTGACAGCTGCTGCATGTGCGCCCATCTCTGGGAGGTGCTATCTGCCTATTCGTTGTCTAATCTGAATCACTCCTGAAGACAGGAGAGAGAGAGAGTATGTGTGTGTGTGTGTCTGTCTGTCTGTCTGTCTTTCTCTGTGTGTCTACAGTTGGAAAAGGCAAGCTGCTTTGTGGGTAAAGGAGGGCACTTGTGCTTGGGTGGGAGAGCTTCTCTGGAAGTCCAGGGGAAGCTTTTTTCTGTCACCGACTAGATAGAAATTCATTCAGGGCAGGAGCAAACCTAAGGGCAATGTTTTAAATAACTCAGTGTTCCACTGCATGTGTTAGGATTAGGGACACTTACTCAGTTTGATACTACCACTACCACTGATTTTAAAATCATCATTGCCTCTGATGCTTGAGAAACCCAAAGGTATCCTCTAAAGAATAAAAGAAACCAAAGCTAAATTATGCTTTTGAAAAAGTGGGTGTGGGATTTAAAACCAGACCAACACCATGTATGAAAATCACATTGTTCCCCAACTTCAACTTAGCTCAAGCCATTCTGGTGAGTATAAAACAAACTGTGGTTTGGGCCTCTTTCTCCTAAGATATTGAAGTGCTGTGCTTTGTTTTGTTTTGTTTTTTCTTCTTTGATGAAGTTGTAGTCTCTACAGATGGCTTTCCATTTCAGTTGTTTGTAGGCCATCACACTACAAAATATATTTATGAAGAAAGCCAGGCTGCTCCCAAATAAACAGTCTTGAACTTTGTATCTGGATAACCAAAGTGTTCTTCTGGCTTCCATCTCTGAAGAAGTATCCACACTAACAGACCTGGCAAGACTTGTGACACACAAGAACAACATTTTCCACAGTTTTTCTTCAGGATGTAGTTGAACACAATACAGGATCCCACTACATGAGCCCACAGAGCCCACTCCGCAGTGGTGAAAGGCTGTTCTTGAAGAACGAAGTCCTGGAAGTCTTATGACAGGCATATGACAGCATCTGTCATAAGAGATGGGACATGAAAAGCTGTTCCTGGGGTCTGACTGCAGGCTCTGCCTGGGATCCCTCAGTTGGAAGAAGCAACTTGATTTTATGATATACTGAGTTTTAACAGCTGCCAGAATCAAAGTACAGAGGATTCTGATCCAGGAATCTCCTGACTGATGTAGTTTTTAAGTGTTGGCAGCACTCACAGAGGGTGAAGGGCAGAGGGATTGGGGAAAGCAAGGTGGTGACTGCCTCTTAGGAATCAGTGGCTGTCGTTTGCAGGGGTCTAGCCAGGAAGGAGTTTCAGGTAGGAGTGATTGCCTGTTCATCAGTATTTTGGAAATGGACAAGTGTAAGAATTGGAAAAAAGAAAATGATATTTGGAGAGAAAAAATTCAGGGGTTGAAAAATCTTCAGCTGTAAACACCTGTAGTACAATAACAGAAATAGTGTTTGAAATCTCACATGAAGTATGAGAAAACTCCGAAGCAACTTTTGCGTATCTTGTTGCTTGACACACAAAATGTTAGCTGGAATTAGTGGGGTTACCTAATGGTAAAATATGAACAAAGTGAGATAATTGATTCCTACTAATATTAGCTGAATTGCAAAACATTGTCATGATTCTTATCCTCTTCACAGTTTTATTGTTGGAAAGCAGGGTTTGGCTGTTTTGGGTTTAAAGTGATATGTGACATAGCCAGCCCTGACATGCCTGCAACGCCTTCAACCTATCATAAGAGCAGTTTCACCCATTTGAACTTTGGGAGTAGGTTCATTAGTTAAGGTTTATTTAATTCATTAATTAAGGTGCTTTATGCCATAAGTATTCAAACCAGCTAACATAGCTATTCAGTAAGTTTAAGTGAGAGCTTTTCTCCTTTCTAGCAAAAGAACATGAAGCCAGTTTCCAAAATAAACTCATTTTAGATTCTTTCGTAGACCAACAAGCCAGTTCATAGCTACATCATGAACTTAGTTCATTCAACAGATATTTACTGAGCATCTACTGTGTTCTAAGTGCAAGGAATAAAACAGTAAATAAAACAGACTTCACTTTCATGGAACTCCCATTCTTCATAAAAAAGAAAACTGGAGGTTTACATGCCGCAGCAGCATTCTGCCCCACTAAGAAGTGTCTGCCCCTCGTTACCCCGGCAGATCTTTGATTTGGTTTTTGTCTTTTTTTATATTTCCAGATACATTCTAGATTATTTGCAACAATTGAACCTAAATACAGTTTTATCTGTTCTAGAACCACTCTTCAAACAGCTTATCATTCTGGTGGTTTTGATATTTTTTTGTTTCAAATGGTTCCATTCAAGTCAAAAGGATTCTAAGCTAGAAAAAATAGTCTTAGGCTATTAGATCTAATTCTGTGTTTTCATTACTTAAGTTTTATTCTTAAAAAAAAAAAGTGTAGGGATCCAGTTTTTCAGTTTTGACCATGCCATTGGACCTTGTGCACTCCTATATCCCCTATTTTGGAGAGAGGAACATTTTGATTTATTTTTGTGTTTATTTTTTCTCATTGAGAGATAATTCATATACCATAAAATTCACCATTTTAGAATGTACAGGTCAGTGATTTTACAGTATTCGTAGTTGTGCAACCATCACCACTATCTAATTTCAGAACATTTTCATCATGCCAAAAAGAAACCCTACACCCTTTAGTAACCTCTCCTCATTCTCCACTCCCCTCTGCCCCTAGGCACCACTTAAGCTACTTTTTGTTTCTGTAGATTCATATAGATGAAGTCATATGTTGCATTGCTTTTTGTTTTGACCTACAAGCCAACATTTAGCAAGTGATCAGGTTTCACAGGTATTTGCAACATCAGGGATCTGACAGCAAGGTTTAGATCCTGATTTTTCCCTGTTTTTGATTTAATTTTTTGTTCTCTTTGTGTCACTTCTTTTAATATAACTTGGCAATATGCTTATAACCATTAGCTAACTCTGAACAGATTCCTGAGAATTTCCTTCTGTCACTTGAGGACTTGATGTATGTGACTGGGGATGCCCAACATCCTAGCACTGGCAACTAGGGTCTGGTCATTCGACCTCTCATTTATTGCTACATGAGTGATTTTTCTTTGGGATTGAAATCCTGCATGAATTAGAAGCTACTACAGTGTACCCTAGAAAAGTTGCCCTAGAAATAGATGTAGCTTGACTTGGAGTCTGAGGTCCTCTTCATTGAGGCACATTTGGACATAGTGATTATTTGTTGAACAGCTTGAGGCTGTTTACTTGTCATGAGAGTAAAATTACTCATTAAGGAATAAAAATGACTGAGACAGAATCTCTACCACTCATTAGTCCCAATCCACTAGTCTTAATAAAAGATCACCTTTCCTATTCAGTAAGCTTGAGCTATTAAGTCTCCACATCCTCCAGTAACTAGTTTAGGGAGAGAGACACTATGTGCGCACTATCTTCAGATACCACTTGATATCTTCAGGTATCCCTCAGAGGGAACAATAATCATTTGTTAGTGTTGGGACTAGCTTTACCCTACCTCCCACCCCCCACCAAAAAACAAGACATCATTTTGTATTACCAAATCATGAAATGACTTACATATCAAAGAAGCTACAGAGAATCACGTGCCAGACTATTTTAAAGTCAGTGATTTATTTTGAAATAATTTTAGACTTACAGAAAAGTTCCAAATTTATTGGAGAGAATTCTAAATACCTTTCACCCAGTTCCTCCTATTATTACTAATGTCTTATATTATCATAGAACATTTGTCAAAACTAAGAAACCAGCATTGGTACATTGCTGTTAACTAAACTCTAGACTTTATTAGGGTTTCACTAATGTCCCTTTTATCTTTTTTATAGTCCTGGATTCTATCCATACGCCACATTGCGTTTAGTCATCATGTATTCTTAGTGTCCTCTGGCCTTTGACAGTTTTTTAATCTCTCCTTGTTTGGCACGACTTTGACAGTTTTAAGAAGTACTGGTCAGGTATTTTGTAGAATGTTCCTCAGTTTGGATTTGTCTGGTGTTTTTCTCATGATTAGGCTAGGTTTATGAGTTTGGGGTAAAAATACCATTTAAGTGATGTGCCCTTCTCATACGAGGGGTTATGTGAAACCCCCCATGACATCACTGGTGATGTCTAACGTTGACTACATGGTTAAGGTGGTATTTGCCAGTTATTCACTCTAAAGTTATTTTTCTTTTGTTTCTTTATTAAGTTGTGTGTCAATACACACACATATACAATTACTATATTATATAAATATATATCAGTACAGACTGATGTGTATTTATTTTATACTTTGAGTTGTAATTAAATACCACATTATTTTGTTGCTCAGATTGTTCCAGCTTTGGTTTTGGGAGCTTTCAAGTTGATTCATGTGTCTCCTTGACATTCCTACATTGTTTTTTAGAGCACTTACTTTGTTGACCATACAAGATGCCACTGGTATATCTTGTATTTTCCCTGCCCTAGCCATAGAATCAGCCATTTCTTGAAGGAGCCCTGGTTTCTTTTAGGAGAATAGTATTTAGAAACCAAAATCTGGGCACTGGGTAAAGTCATTACTACTGGGGTGTCTCTCCTTCTAGGTCTACCAGCGTTTTAAACTCTTTTTTTACTGAAGTAAGATCTCACCAGGTAAGTAAGCCTTTTTCACAGGAACAGTATAACTTTTTGAAAATACTGCTTCATTGTTTATATAATAACTGATACCCAAAAGACTCCACCCTGTAAATATAATCATACTTCTGCTCAAACTGTATAATAAGAAAAAAGGGATTGGAACTATTCCCTCTTTCCCCAGTACGATGATTTGTTTTACTGTCCCTTAGCTAACAATATTCACAGTCTATTAAAGCACCGTATAGGGCGGTGTTAAAATGTTACCTGGGTGACGAACTCAGTTAAATAATAATAGAAATTGTTAAATAACCAGAAGTTAACTGACAGTGGAAATACTGCATATCAAAACTTGTGAGAGATGCAGCTAAAGTTGTACTATGAAGTAAATTAAAGTCAGATTTATTCAGAAAACATGAAAGAGTTAAATAAATTAGGCCATCAGAGGAACCAGCTGGGGGAAAACATGTTACCTAGGTGGATAGCAAGAGTTCACATGGGAAGAAGTTGTATGCTGTAGTGGAAAAGAGGTCTTGACTGAAGTTGGGAGTTTTATGTTCTAATACTAAAGCTACTGTTCGCTGGTAATTGGCCACTGTCACATGTATGAGCCTGCATTGTTCTCTCTAAAAAAGATTCACTCATGCCAACTATATGAGCACATCCAGAATCACTTTAAATACTACTTACCAAGCTTAACAATGAAATAAGTCTTGGTGAAATAGGATATTAAATTTTTCAAAGATGTGAATATCATGATTTTCTGAAATTTCCAAAGCAAATGACCACCCAACAGTTGAATTTGTTCCACTGATACATTCTTAATGACATCTCTGAAATATTTACCTCCTGTTGATAAATAACATGTCTTCTGACTTGAAGTCCTAGGAAACTATCTTTGCCAAAAGTTAAATAGCTGTCCTATCTCAACTGCTTCCTAGAATGTGTAGAATAATGGTGCTCAGCATTGCTGCAGTTAGAATCACTTGGGAGTTTTAAAAAATACAAATCCTGGGACTCCACCCTGACCGCTTATTTTAGAATCTCGGAATGAGACCTGAGCATCTCTCTCTTTTTTTTTTTTAAGTTCCCTAGGTGATTCTAATATGAGGCAGGGTTGAAACCACTGTGAAATGGTGAAAATAACCTGATTAACAGTTTAGAGATCAATTCATATTTTCAGATTTTTAAAAATATTTTTTAACTGCAAGGTGTTGTACACACAAATACGGCATTACAAATGGCACATGTCTTGAAAGTGTAGTGCTGTGAAAGCATATAATGGGGACCCTGGGTAAACGGGGGGATTTTGGGATCCTTCCCTCAGGAAGAGAATTTCGAACTAAGAAATCTAGAGAATTAAATAGTTAAGGTGTTGGGTTCAGATAGAAGGGCTCATGAGTGCAAAGGCTCTGTGGTAGGGGGTATGCATGGTATATTTGAAAAATGAAGAAACAGTGGCAGAGTATGGTGAGTTCATTCTCAACATGCAAACGTAGAATTTAAACAATCCAGACAAACCTTTTCTTGACAAACGGGTGAAAATAACTTTTTGAAACTTGTCTTATACTCAGTTTAGTAGAATTTACCAGAGACCAACCTTGGTTGACTGGTTGTTTTTTTAATAAGTTCTCACTCAGCAAAAGGAATGAACGGCAGGTCTTTTAATCATTTCCAATCCCAAAATTTAGCAGCACAGTTAGTGGATTGAAATAACTTCTGACTCTGGAATGAGCAGTTACATTTATATATAAGATCAAGGTCATTCAAAGTATGAGCCTTAGACAAGCAGCATCAGTATCACCTGTGAGCGCATCAGAAATGCAGGTTCACAGACCCCAGCCTGCTAACTCTGAAGGAATGGAAGACGACTAAGAAACTTTTTTTTTTTTTTGATTGCCTACTGTGCACATACTCTTCAACAGTGAACAAAACAAAATCCTGTCTCAGGGAGCTTACATTCTAGGAGGGGGAGAGAAGCAATAAATCACAATAATTAAGTACATGCCAGGTCAGAAGGGGATATGTACTAAAAAGAAAAATAAGACACGATAAAGAGTGAGAGAGTAAAGGAGGACAAGGGATGGGGTTTCTCCCTTGGAGGGCAGATGTGGAAGACCTCTTTGGCACCATTTGAGCAGGGACGTGAAGGGCATAAGGGATGAACCATGTGGCCATCGGGGCAGAGCATTCCAGGCAGAAGGAACAGGCAGTATGGAGCCCTTAGTGGGGGCGTCCTTGGTGCCGAGCTCAGGGAGGAGTATGTTGCTACCATCTTTGTCTGAACTACATCATCAGGTCCCCCTTACCTGTGGGCTTAGGTGGTTGGGTTTGGTTTGTGGACACAAGAGAGGAAAGACAGGAAGAGAGAAGGGCTGATGTATCTTGTCCCTATTACTCCTTATTCTCCTCACTGGACTAAGAAACTTTTAACAACCTCTTAGGCACACTGAAGTTTGAGAATTTCTGCTTAAGGAGTACTTCATATCCCTGCCACAGTTTATAAAGCTCTTCACCAAAAGCTAACCAAAGATAAGTACTGTTTTTCAAATATTTAGGCTTTGTTTTCTCGTCTATATTACAAAACCAATAATCCCTTCCTACATCATAGCATAGTAACAATGAGATAATATGTGTTAAAACACTGTAAGCTGTAATTTGCTATGAACTGCATGGTGTCATCTAATTCAGTCTTTACATCAGCCCTATGATACATATATAAGGTGGTACCGCTTCCTTTCAACAGGTAGGGACCTACATGCCACAGAAGTCTTGTACCTAGCAAGTGTCAGAGGTGAGACTTGTAACTTGGTTTTCTGGGAGGCAGTGATTTCCAAAATATTTTCTCTTTCACCACCAGAAGTGTTCATTCCATACCGGAGCGTTGGAATTGGACAAACGGGCTTTAATACAACCCTCCCTGAGTTGTTTAAACCTCGGTTTCCTCATCTATAAAACACCATCCGCCTCATGAGGTTGTTGTGAGAACTAATTAAAGGAGATCAGACAAAGCACCTAGTATTCTGCCTGGAATACGTGCAGCACGTCCTCCGTGTCCAGTATTCTTTTTCTGCCACACTCTACAGCCTTAGTCATGGCCACATACAAGATTAAACTACACTATCTTCATAACTATAGAAGATCATGGTTTGCCTATCCATGTTTCTTTACTATTATTCTTTGTACAGTTCAGAATTATTGTTTGCTTTCCCTAGCATACACTATGAAGTCTCAGGCTTATCCTTTGACTGCTAACAGGCCTAGGAGCAGTAGCTTTTAGCTCCCACTTTTCCCAGGATTCCGTTTTTTAAAATGCACTACAAAATCTTGTGGTGTTTTGTTTTGGTTGGTTTTGGTTTTGGTTTTGGTTTTTGCACAAAGATTAATGTTTAGTGTTTTTTGTTAGTTACACATTGCCTGACCTACAAAAGAAAATTTTGACTCGTTTTTGCTACAAAACCATAATGAACTCCTAAAAATACCAAGTACTTAAAAACGCATATTCTGTCACATCCTATTGTAGGAGATGCTAACTACTTTGAATAAAGAGACAGCTGTACCAAGCAAGCTTGCCAGTTGGTTAGACTAAATTTCAGGGTTTTTTGTTTGTTTGTTTGTTTTAAGTATCATAGACTCAACCAAGTAGAATGTAAAGCAGAGACACAAAAATTATGTTAAATTTGACCATCATCATGTAGGACCTTTTTGGTCAAAACGGTTTTTTCTGTTGGGAAGAACAGGGATATCACTAATAAAATTTGTATTTTGAAAGTTGAACTAACAGTCTTAAGTCTTGATATGTATGCTATTCTTTCCAAACTTTGGGTTGAAACTTTGACAGCCTTGCTGCAAGTATTTTAGGAATATTTAAAGCTAGTGTTTTCTGATTTTCCCTTTTTGAAAAGATTCCATTTTCTCATCAGCATTCAGTTTCACTTTATTTTATAACAGGAAAAGATTGTTTCCATCACCATTTTTTTTTTTTTTTGGAACTTCAGCTTTATGTTTTTGTTTTGTTTTTAAACAAATGGATCCAATTTCATAACTCTGACTTTTAAAATTATCTTGTTTCCAATCCTAGATTTTTGACTGATGTTTTCCTTCAAATTACTGGGTTTTATTGAAAAAAGAATCTTCCTCTTTAAACTTAAACTTTCTCAAGCTTCCCAATAACCATGAAGAAAAGATGTATTACAGTAACCAACTCATTTTGCTGGGACTTTCCTGGTTTAAAAACTGAAAGTTCTGCCTCCCACTAACTCTTAACCTCCCAACATTAGGTAAACTAGGACAGTGGGCCACCCTGAGTATCACTGATGTGACTCTCACTTATCTCTGGCCACCACCACAGGCCTGGTTCCCCTGTAGGTGTCTTCCTGCATGTAAGATTTGCCCTTAAAGCCACAAAGTAGGAGTAGAGGGACAAGAATAGTACTGTTGGCAAATTTGCTTCATATTACACTGTCAAAACAAAACTAGATCTATTTTGATTTTTCAGTAAATCTGGCAAATAAGTGTATCATGTCTAAAATGCAGTTGTCTTGCCTCTGGTGTTTAAAAGAGAGAGGACAGTTCAACAGGTACAATTCCCAGAATCTGACATGAACCAAGCCTGAAAGCAAATCCTGTTGCTTTCCCTGGAGATGGCACGACTAAGTATCCTAGGGACCTTGATTCTAGCTTCTATTCTCCTCTGAAAGGCACTTGTAATAACATTCCCAAATGTTTTTGTTCTTTAAAGGCTGAATTGTAACTCCATCCAATATGTCAGATGCTTTAAACTAAAGGACAGTTGTCTTTTAAAACCCTTATCCACAAAATAATACTAAACTCTTGGCACTAACATTTTTCAGACCCCTCAAGTAGCTAGAAACGTCAGAACTCCAGTTGAACACCAAAGGGCTAATGACATCTAGGACAAAGGTTCTCAACTGTGAATGGCAAAATTAATGGATTTAAGCCAGCATTAAAATATATAACATATGAGAGTAAATGTTATTTTGTAAAATTTATTTGGCTTTTATATTCTGAACTGCAGTCCTTCAACCAAAACCACTGGGATCAGACATATTTCAGGTTCAGAATTTTTCAGAGTTTAGAAAAAGTTTTGCAGTTCTATGACAGCTGGACTGAACGGAGTTAACATTATCGCCACCCGTGAGTAGAGAAAAGTGCAACGTTGGCAAAGGGGGATCCAGGGGTGTTGCTTATCTCTAAAGCAGGGTCTTTGCCTCAAGTAACAACAAACAATAAGAGGAAAATCATTAAGGGGTGGGGGGTGGCGAAGTAGGATTAAATCTCTTTGTCAGCCTCCATTTGTTGCCTAATAATATAAATTGTTAATTCTCTTGCCATCCCTTTCCAAGCTGCAGCCAAATGTAAAGCCATTTCCAGTCTTTCTGGCTGGAAACCAAAAAAGTCAAATGACACCCAACCCTGTCAAGACCATACCTTCTTAAGGGATCCAGGCTCTGGCCTGGCTTTTGATTACTTCCGTATGAAGTTGCAATCCCTCAGCCTTGATTTGTGGGAAAAATAAAGGATCAGTTGTGTAGGAATATAAACTTCTTTCCCCACCAGGCAATCAAGAACTATTCTTCAAACATCTGTTTGTTAACACGAGGTAGAATGTGAGTAAAATAGATGTATCTTCCAATGCTCAGCCTCGTGATGCAATGTCATTGCTCTGGTCTGGAATATTCTTGGAATCTGCAGTTGCTTCAACTTCTGTCCTTATACCTAAATCTCCAAAGTCACATATTTCGGTTTTCTATACAAAACAAGACCTTTTAGCCTAACAGACTTGAGTATCACTCAGCTTTAAATTTGAGGAATGGCAAAAAAATTATTGCATTGACAATAGGCTGTGAAGTCTACCAAGTTTGCTGTATGCTGAAGTTTCAACAGGGACTTGACCCCTGAAAAAAATAGTGTTTTTACTGAAAAGTAGAGATGATGCAATTGCATTTTGGGGACTTCTTAACACTTGCTTTTCTAGTTCACACAACCCTACGTTCCCTCATGTTTCTGGACTTCTGAGTCACTCCTCTAACCTGGATGGCCCTGGCACAACTCTGAAGTCACCACAGACCACAGCACGCTTACTTCTTTTCTCTCTTCTTTTCTCCTCTAGTCAGACACCCAGAGTTCTTACTCTTCTGACTTTTTTTTTTTTTTTTTTTTTTTTAGTATTTATTAGTGTTTTATTCTTATCACAACAATCCATGAATGCAGAGGTACAGATAAGGAAATGGAGACTCAGAAAAGCAAGTAATTTACATGAAGTCAAATATATAAGCTTTAGATTCTCAAAATGCAGAGGTTAAAACAACGAATTCTCAATCATCAATTTGAGGTTTGTATGGTAGCTCGCTTTGGTGTTAGCATTTAAAAAGTACTGTAGAAGAGAGTGGAGCTTAAAAGGAATGAAAGGTGGAACTTCAAGGACTTTGATAGCAGTGTGAGGGTCTTACTGGTTCTCTGACCATAACCTCCATACGCTTCATAAGAACTGACCTGCTCCTAAACTTGACAAGGTGCACGCTCCCTCCAGTGGAGAATGTCAAACAGCCTAACAGCTTAAGCAAAGTGTACAAAAATTGTCGTGTAACTCTGTTTTTAACAAACAACTGAATGATGTTTTTACTAGTATAGCTCAACGAAAGCCAAATGAGATAAACTATAAAAACCATACCCCTATGGAGTCTTAACTCAGATGCAGCTAATTACAAAAATCAAAACTGACTAGATGTTACATTTAGCAGAGGTAAAAATGCCTTAAGCAATATACATGTACAATAAAAATTTCAAATCCTTTTGTGAGTGAAAGCTTCAGACTTCAGTAGTAGCTTTGGTGCATGTTTGGCGGGGCGTGCACCTGCCTCCATGTGCTCTCTCTCAAAAAAGAATTTTGTTTCAGGGTTTCCCCTCCTTGGGTGTACATGTTGTAAACGACAGAGTAAGGGGTGTGTGTGTGTGTGTGTGTGTGTGTAGCAAAATTCTGTGGAGAGGAGAAATCTAGTTTGCTCTTACATGTGCAGCTGCTTGCATGAGATGAGGCTGAAGACATTTTATGGGAAGAGAAGAAAGGTAAGATGTTTTAAGCATATGAATACATAAAAATGGAAGAGTATTTTAAAAGGGAGACAGAAATGTTGATAAGAAAGGAAGTGAGCAGATTGAAGAAATGGCAGAAAATGACCAAAACCCCTTCTGAACACGTTTAATAAGACACCGGAGTGCCAGGGCATTGCTAATCCCATTGGGACATTAATAACCCCCAACCTCATAAGGAATTTTTGGTGATGGTGATGAAGTTTTCATACAGCTGACTTCGGAACTGACAGAATGGATGGCCATGCCTGGGAAAACTGGTGAGACAGTGCTCATGGCAATGGCAAGAGCCCGAGGACTGGGCTAGCAAGTGCTTAAAGGGTTTCAAAATAAATCTTTAGAGTGACAGGCACATGGATCTGAGTGTTGGTCACACTGCTGTGAGTCTTAAGGCAACTGCAGTGTTTATTTCCCTATATTCATTACCCGAACTCCCTCTACTCGGGACAAAGACCTGCTACTTTAAATACATCGAATTTTCCTACACCGACTTTGAAAAGCTACATTTTTCAGCAGTACATACATAGCCTAAGCACGCTGATACCAACGTAGTGTGACAATTCAAAGGGATTTTCCTGTTTTCTAATCCCCAAAATTTCCTTGTTGAATGAACCGTCCCTGAGATTGCGGATTAGGGAGCCAGGGAAGATCGTTTCACTGATTAGAAAATCAATCAACTTTTACAGTTCTCTTCTTGAGTCATTTATCTGCCCTGTACTGTATGGATACTTAATTGGGAACGAATGTGAAGTACTGAGTTTTCCGCTAGCTGGGTTTCTAATTATTCCACGGTCTTCAAAGAAGGGTTAGTTCTTGTGCCGTGGCTAAAGTGAGAAGCGGGAAATGCCAACCCTTCTAAAGGCAGACGGATCGCCAAAGCCGAAACCAGTTAAGACCAGGGACTGAACTAAAAAGTAGAGAAAGAGTAAGTGGAAAGAATGCCCTTGCAGGGAAACCGAAACTGCACCACCCAAGCTAACGGGCGCCGCCCGGGCAGCGCGGGGTGAGAGGTGCGCGGATGCACAGCCCCGCCCGGGCGTCCTCGCGTCCCGGAGCGCCCTCTCGCGCCCCCGCGCGCCCGACCGGGTAGGCAAGGCTCGCGCTCTCCCCCCGCTCCCGCGGGCTGGGGGCGCGGCCGCCGGCGCGCGCGAGGGCGGGGCGGGCGCAGGGGGCGCGCGCGCGGGGCCGCGGGCAGGGGGGCGGGGCGGCAGAGCTCGGCGGCAGGGCCTGGAAGACAGCGGCGGCGGCGGCGGCGACGAGCGGCAGCGGGACCGGCGCGGAGAAGCCGCGCGGGACGCGGGCGCCAGGAAGGGGGGAGCACAGAGGTAACGCAGGACGGAACAGGCGGGCGGGGAATGGGCGCGGGCTCGCTGGACCCCGAAGGCGCGTGGCGGAGGCCGCTCGCCCGGAGCGCCGACACGGCTCCCGGAGAGGAGGGGGCGGGGCGCTCGCGTCCCAGGAGGTGGTGCCTTTTGTCTGCCTTCCCCGGCCGCTCCGCCCCCTCCCCCTCCCCGCCTCGCGACCTTTCCCCCCTGCCCTTCTAGTTGAAGCCTCCTCCGGGGCCCTCTGGCGCGCGCGCTCCCGCCCTTGTTTTGTTTGGACGGGGGGAGGTGGGGGAGCTCTTTCCTGATGTAGGGCCTTGCGTCCCAGCGCGCCTGCGCCCTCCCGCCGCACTCCGATTGGCTGAGGGCTTGCGCATGCTCCCGAGGTCCGCGGCGGGCCCCGCTGTTCGCCCCCGCCCAGCCCCTCACCCCACCCCCTCAGCGGTTTTCGGAGCCGGTTCGAAAGATGCCGGCGGCGGTGACTGGCTGCGGCGGCGCCGCCCCCCGGCTTCTCCGCCCCCGCCGCCGCCGCCGCCGCCATTACGGAGCTCCCAGTGGTGAGTGCGCGGAGCGCTGGTGCTGGCGGTCCGCCGCCGCTTCTTGCGTCGCACGGGCGGCCGCTGCCGGTGTCTTGGCGTCGGCCTCCCGCCGTGCATCCCCGAGCGTGAGCCCGAGCTGTCAGCCGCGCCTCGGTGTCCGCCTCCGCTAAGCCCGCCATTCTCTGCCTTGCTGCTTTCGTCTTGGCGCCGCTCTCCCCCTGCGGTGTGCTCGCGCTCCACACCGGCCGCTCCCTGCCTCTTTGTGCTGCGGGTCTTTTTGCCCGGTTCCTCTCGGCGGTCTGGGCGCCCGGTCAGAGCTGTTGGCGCCCCGAAAAGCCTTAGTAGTAGTGCTGCTGCTGCTGCTGCTTATGCTGCGACGCGGGCCTAAGCTTTCGTTTTCCCGTATGGCTTTCCTAGAGCTTGTTACTCACCGCTCCTTAGACAGTGTGGTTTTAGTTGATAAAGACAATTTTGTGCATATGAGCTTTTATAAAGAGGTGGAGGCAGGAGTGGTGAAGTGACAGCCCCATATCTCAGTTTTGATACCGAATTGACCACTATCTGTAACCGAGGACGAGTCACTTAAGCTTTATGAGGGAGTGTTCTCTCCACAGAGGACTGGACAAGGTGAACTTTACCGCCCTTCCTGCATATACATTTTCTCTCTGGTGTTTGTAATGCTTCCTGACTTTGTTATTTTAAAAAGTGAGAATCTGGGTAGAAATAGACCTAGAAATTAATTCACCTGGGACTTCATGGGCAAGCTGGCTTGTCTTAGAGTGATGTTAGACGTGACTGGTTTTCTTCTGGAAGGTAATTTTGTTTAATCTGGCATAGGCATAAAATTTTTACGAGCTTTTACATTTTTTTGTTGCTTCTTTCAAAAGTTTAGTGTTTCAAAGTAGAAGTAACATTTAGAGGGTATTTTTGGCTTTGTTTTTAAGCTTAATTGGAAGATTGAAGGCGGGAAGTTGGAGGAAATATCCTGAACTCTTCGTGTATAGATGAAAAATCCTAACTCTTTAGCCAGTTAGATCGTGCTTGACTTGTGAGGAGGGCCCCTGTAAGTGTCCATTGCGTCTGTGCCCAAGATAGACACTAATTTAGTAATTAAGTAGATTTATTGAAATGCAAAAATGAAAAAAGTTGCCAGCAAATTATAGGCATGCTTTTCTTGACATAGTGAAGTCTGAATATAATGAAAGACTTGAGATTGAGAACAGTTTGATGTATTTAGTGCATAGCTAATAACAATGTATAATAAATTGCATGCATTTTATGGTAAAATATGAAATAGTACTTTTCCTAAAATACATATTTTTCAAGGATATCAATAAACTGACATATATTGTTAAACTACTTATTATTTTAATGTTTTCTCTGTGGAGAGAAAGTAAATTAAAACTCTGAAGTTAAGAACTTCGTACTTTTACAGACTTGTCTTTATTGCCTGCATTTAAACAACTTGGCCTTTCCCCTGCAAAAGCAAATCTTTGTATTGTTAATCTAACATTAAATTTAAAACATAAAAAGCGAGATTGATGACCATCGAAGACCACATAAACCACAGGTAAACTCAGATTGGTTTTGGCACATGTAAGAACCCAGATGAAAAACTTATTGAGCTTTATCTGTTCATTCTTGCATTTAACAAATATTTGTCGAGCACCTAATCTGTGCCTTGCATATTTCTTAGGCACCAAGTTTGCAGCAGTGAACCAGCCAGATAAGATCTCTGTCAGGGAACAAGTGTAGAAGCCTACAAGTGTGATAATTCAGAAGTGCAACAACAAAAGTTAAATTAATAGGTACATGTGATGTT
The DNA here is from genome assembly GCF_009834535.1 of Camelus ferus. Taxonomy (NCBI): domain Eukaryota; kingdom Metazoa; phylum Chordata; class Mammalia; order Artiodactyla; family Camelidae; genus Camelus; species Camelus ferus. Next base: position 14,203,299 of record NC_045708.1, on the reverse strand, counting down.
AAGGCAGTGTGAATTAACTATCCATATAGTTTTGTTAGCTCTGTAATGAACAGTGAATTTAGGAAATAACTCATTAACCAACCTATTTTAGAGAAAGTGCTATAGACAAGCTTTAAGTTTCATGACCTTTACTAGGGAAATTCAGAGGCAAACATTTCTTAATATTTATAGTAAGTTTTAAATATTTAGTTTTATTTTCTTAAGTGTTCTTCACACATTTGGAGTATAGTAATAAGTACTGTCAGGTGTCAGTATTCATTCAACTATTTTCCCCCAGTATTTATCCAGCACCCAGTATGTGTTGAGCATCATTTTAGGTTCTGTGAATACAGTGATGAATTAGTCCTGGCCCTAGGCATGCTTACGTTCTGTTGGGAGAGACTCATAATAAACAAGTGAACAGACATATTGAATTTCAGATGATGTTAAATGCTATAAAGAAACCTGAAGAAGAATAAGAAGGGTGGAAGGCTTTCTGAGGGGTGACATTGAGCAGAAACCTGATTGAAGTGTTGAGGAAAAGAATGTTCCAGTGAGGGAACAGCATGTGCAGGGATGAGCAAAGCACAGCCTAAGGACCAAAGGAAGACCTGTGTTTTTGGAGTCAAGAGAGTAGAGTGATGGATAGAGTGGTAGGAGGTGAGATTACTGAAAAAGGGGGTGGTGATAGGTTTTAAGGAGGAGAATGTCAGGATCTCTTTTGGTGGATGCAGCCAGGAAGATTGGCAAACCAACTTATTTCTCAGTTCTAACCTGGGCATACTTCTTAGGTGGCCTAATTTAAACTATCATTCTTGCCCTTAGGTTAATGGTCTCTGATGTCTTTATGGACCATGTACTTGTTGCCCTGATTTTAGTCAATTTTATCTTTTGGCATTGAATAGCTTCCTGTGCACCCCCACTCCCTTTTTTAAAACTTAATTTTGAGCAATTAGTGAATACAGAGTTGATTGAAAAGGTTTTGACACCTTTTTCAGTATTTTATTTACAGGGAAAATATTTTTTAAAGGTACTCTGAGCAGAGACTCCTGAAGGTTTTGTTGACTTCACGGTACCGTTTTCAACTTAGCTAGTGTTAACATGGGTTGAATTCATCAGCAGTATCACTTTACCAAGAATAACCTGATCATGAAGTTTTACTTCTGTATGGTATTTACGTGTAAAAGTATCAGATTTGCTTTTTTTTTCTCATCAAGGGAAATATGTTTCTATGTAAGTGCTAGTTGGATGAATGAGGAGGTTTATATATTGAAATTATTCCAAGATAGACTTTTAGCTTTCACAAACCTAAATAATGACCTTAAACCCAACTTTTCACAACCAGAAAACATCTGTTTTTATTTTTATTATTTTCTACTTCTTGAGTTGGATTGGCTATGTGAGCATTTTAAGTAGTTTTTGTAACAATAATTTTTAAATAGTCATGATATTCCTACTTTACTCTTGATAATAAGTTTTTAGTGTATTATACTATCTTGAATTCTTTCAGCTGCCTTTCATTGCAGTTGACTGGATAGTTCACAAATCTGACATTGCTTTTGGTGTTCCCATAAAAAGATTTTCGCTATAAATGTGAAAAGCATTCTATGTTTAGAGCTTGAAACTATTACCTGACAAATTGAAAGCTCTTAAACTTCTAGAGAGGGTTAGAGTTTAAAGAAGTTGATGACTGGTCTGCTCTTCCCCACCTCTTCATTAATGCTCATCAGCGCATTAGCGCAGAGATCTAAACACTTAACTGATCATTTTCTTATATTTTAGAAGAATTTTTATTATAAAATGTCATTGAGTCCCAGATGAGATTGGGGTGGTGGAGGTGGGCAGAGAGTGTGAATGATCAGATGAATTTGAGTAGCTTACATGGGTTTTATTTTTGACTATTTAATTTTCTTCTTCCATGCTAGTTTTGTTTAACATTAAAAATATGACAAGGTCTTAGAAGCATACTTGTTCTCCTAGGTGATCGTCTGAATTTGCTTTACTGAGTCTGGAGGCTCTTAGTAATGTTTTTCAGCATTATTTTTGCCCTCTGATGGAGATGGAGTTAAGGTTACAGTTAAGTTTCCTGACCCCTTTGAAAACAGTAACAATAGCTTCTCTCTTTACTGAACTGATCTTTGAATAAACATTGACTAAACTGTTCATTGGTCTCATTCTGTTCTTTCTAAGTTACTTACAGTCGCAGGAGGGGATGGGCTTAGGTTCCTTACGAGCTTTCTTGTCCTTGTTGCCTTTGTTCGTGTGGAGGGTGCAACAGCTGCTGTGGCTTGTGCATTTGTCTTGGTTGCTGCTTTACATAGTCTGTATTTTGATAGTGATTTTTATCTTTCAAAATAACTGACCAGGACATCTGTCGCTTAACTATAAATTTTATAGTTAATTTTTGTTTCCCTTTGGGTGTGTATTAAATTTAGATGTTCTAGTTTAGTTTTGTTTCTGTTAATCTTCACACCAGGTCTTTTCTGTGCTTTAGGTTGATTCTTCACCACACTGAAACCATTAGGAAAAATCCTTGTGGTTAACAGCAGAGGCTTCAGAGTGTAACCTGTACTCGGGCCTAGAAATTATTTTAAATGGCGACTGATACGTCTCAAGGTGAACTCGTCCATCCTAAGGCACTCCCACTTATAGTAGGAGCTCAGCTGATCCACGCGGACAAGTTAGGTGAGGTAGGGGCTGACACATTCTTGAAGCTCACTCTTGGATCAGTCCCTGACTTCAGGCCCTTCTGGGTCCTTCTTGGTTCCTGTTCCTTCCTCTACTTTGGGGAGTCTGGGTTGTGAAACTGAACAAATCAAGTAGATACAAAGTTCTTTTCATCTTTCCTTTCCCCTCAAATTCCTGAGAAAAATCTCCAACCTTCTAATTTATCCCAAATCAAGTATAATTATTTGAAATTCTAGCTAAAATACAGTGTTTTGAAAATCACTTCTTTAAAATCATATTTTATTTTTTTTAAAACTTGTTAAGAGTAATTTGCATCAGATCCTGGAGTCGACTTGAAGAATTCTCCTACATCTGACACCTGCCCCTTGAGAAAGAAGAGAATTTTTTGTGCTCGTGTGATTATGGCCATCTCTTTTCTTAGAAGGTAGAAGATAACACCATGCCGATTCGCCGAGCTGTGAATTCGACCCGGGAAACTCCTCCCAAGAGCAAGGTCACTGAAGGGGAGGAAGAAAAGCCAGGTAAAGTAAAGCAGTGGGCAACTAAAAAGGCGGAAGTTTCTGCTCCAGTTTGGAGTGTCCTATAAATTCCCTTGAACTTAATTGTTCTTTTGTCATGCCTCAATGTTTGGGGGGAACATTTAGAGAGAGAAGTGGTACCTGTTGGTATTTCCAAACCATGTGGGCAAAGAAAGAATTTCATTTTGTCTCTCAAGATTTTTAGAAGGTGAAAATTTCATGTTCTTGAAATTAAGAACAGAAAGATGGTTGGAGAGAACAGGAACAGTTGAAGAGTAGCTTCTGGGCATACAGTGTCATGGGGATGAAGAGTGGAGGGCTTGGGCCTTCAAGATGGACAGTGGAAGGCTCGGCCAGAAATCATCAGGAGGCCTTCAGGAAGTGAGTGGGTGATCAAAACATTGGTTTATGACAGAGATGTTGGTGGAGAGGAGATTGACCAGATAGATATGGGAACATAATAAATCAAGAGAAAGGTAGAACCGCCAACTTGGAGTATTTGTGCTTCTCTGTGGCATCGCTGGCCACTTTTTCAGGTGGAACTGCTTTCCTTGTTCTCACAACCTTTTTCTTTTTTTTCTTACCCTTTTCTCCTTTCTCCCTTGCCTTTTATGTCAGGTTTGCCATGGATGAGCACATGGTGCTGCTCCTGTCATGGCCGTTAGAACCAAATATTTGCTGACCAGCATGTATTACACATAAAATAATACGTGCACCCTTGCGGCCTTTATCCTTGGTGCCCCAGGGATATACTCTTTTCCAGCTGAGCCTGGATTTTGTCTCAGAATCCTCAGATGAATACTATAAGTAATTTGGGTACCCTGGCCTAAGGCAGTAAGGAGACATGGGAATCAGCATATTAAAAAAAAAATAGGTGCTCGTGGGTCGATGATAGGTTATTTTGTCCAACACTGAGATGAGCCACACTTGATGGCCCATCTTGGTCCACGTTTGTTTAACAGCCCCCTGAAGCCACTAAATCAGTAATAACATGAGTTTTCAAAATATACCAGAGTGTTAAGGTGTTATGGTATTAGAAAAGTCAACCCAGAATTTGTAAAGGACCAATAAGACACTTCACAAGTTGTGTTTATATTATCTCTGTCCCATTATAGTATTTTATACATGAAAATAATTGGACTCTACTCATGTTTTAAATTTTATAAATAATGCATTTAATACAAAGGCAGACAATAGTTTATAATGAGTTAGAAAACATCATATACATAATGCATAATGTCTATTGAGTGATTGAACCTTTATTAAACCATCAACTATTAAGAGAAAATAAAGTGGAATTAAATTTATACCTCTTGTTAGAGTAAAACTCAATAAATGGTTCTTAGCTTTTCATCCATTCATCCAGGATAAGGCAATGTATAAATAAGTAAACATGACTGACTGAAAATAACTTCTTACACAACCAGTTAGGTTAGCCATTTAAGTCACATTGTTGGGGTGGGGCAGTAAAAAATGCATCATGATTAAAAAGTATATCTTGTAGTTGTCTGTATCACCAAATACCATTGATATAATGAAGTTCGAGTCTTAATACTTGTGAAACGTTTCTGGAAGCAGTAGAAGAGGCCAAAAGAGGATGGGAATCATCCACATAGTACAAATGCTGGCCTACAGGTTTCCCCTAAAACACTTCCTATAATGCTAATATTAACTCTAGAAGGTAAGATTTCTGAGACTTGAAGAGGTCAAAGAACTTGCCCTAAGATACCAAGCTAGGAAGTTACGAAGTCTGAACCTGAATCCAGATGTATCTGACTCTGAATGAAGCCTTGACTTTGACTGAACATATATGGGGGGATTTTTGACTTCATGCAAATCTGGTTGAAGAGCATAATCCAGGGTGATTTACAGATGATAGTTTACTATCCTGAAATTTATGGTGTAGAATTTTAATTTGTTGAGAAACTAGAATTCCTTCAGCATTGTATGTGTGTAGTTAGGCTATAAGAAGGAAGTGGCATTTTTAAGACTTCTCTTTTGTTTATGTGAAGGCCCCAAAGAAGTCTTCATTTGCCAGTAATGAGTTCACATAATTTAAATGACTAAACTCTTCAAGCATTTACTTTTAATTTTTTGCTTAATTTTGGCCACTGAAGTCCTTTGAAGTCCCAGCCTAACTATTTCCTGGGATTCTGTGTTTTATAGTAGCTGATTAAAGAGTCATGCTGAGAAAAGACACAAGCAGCTGCAGATCTCAGTGTTCCTCCTCTCATATTTCTACTCTTGCCTCAATCATTTCACTTGGAAATACATACTAACTTTTTATTACTTATTTTTATTAACTTTTTATTACTTATTTTCTTAATAAGATTTGTCAAATTATGAAATGGCTAATTTCTTCCTGTGAATCTCATCATTAATATTATAAAGAGGTTTGATTTGGGGTAAAATGAGTTCCCCTTGCTGTGTAAGTTCCTGGTGCTTCTCCTTTTCTCACATAATGGTCTCAATAAGTGACCCCTGTATAGGAAATTTGAGTGACATAACGAAGGAAAGAAAACTGCACTCATAGTCATTGTTCATTTTAGAATCCAGCTGTTAATTGGAACATTTGGTTTATCTGTTTAAAAACATTTATCCTTTTTATTGACTCAGGCTCTAATGTATTTATTTCTCACCTGGTTTATTTATTTATTTTTTATAGAACCAGATGTAAGTTCAGAGGAATCTATCTCCACTGTAGAAGAACAAGAGAATGAAACTCCACCTGCTACATCTAGTGAGACAGAGCAGCCAAAGGGAGAACCTGAGAGTGAAGAGAAGGAAGAAAACAAGTCTTCTGAGGAAACCAAAAAGGAGTAAGGAGTTAAACCTTCTTGCTGTTTGTACTTGAAGACTATGTGAAAGGACTGTAGGTCAGATTTTTTAGTGGTATAACATTGGTTTTTGCTAGATATGTGCTGTTTGAATTTACTTTTTTTAGAATTATCTTTTGAAATAGGCTTGCAGTGTAGTTGTATGGCCTATTAGAATTTATAGTAGTTATCAGAACAGTGGTTTGCATAATCCAAAATTCATTCCTTTTGGCTTTGGAATGCTCTTTTGTGTGGTTAGAATTCATTGTGGGAGTGTCTGCTAATTGTAAGCATTGATGTAATTTCGGTGAGAAATGGAACAGGACTATAAAAATCTGACCTGGGAGATACTTCCCTATTTTATTCCTGTCTCTGTGCTGGGAGTGGGTCATTTTTACCTGCTTATGTTAGAAAGTGTTAATCTATATCAAGACGTTGCTAGAGTGACATAAAACTCTGTATATATTTGATGAATTATTCAATTGGAGGGTGACTTTGAGAATCTGAAAGCAAAATTTGGCATTGATAATCTGTACAATGTGATGATGATTCTTTTTTAATTTAAAAGTTATTTTGCAGGACAGCTGGTAGCATTCATTCTATTCTTTTCATAATTGGTGAGAACAGTTAGGAATTACTTTTTAAATAAAAGAATAATTTAGAAATAACTATAGCTTCTGGGTACAATCCTCAGGGAATCCTTCATCTCAGTTTCATAGGGATATGTAAGGTCTGGAATTTTTAGCATCTACCCTGTATTTCAGATGCATGGAATGTTATTACTTAGAATAAAATTTGTATAATGCTTTATGGCTCACAAAATTATTTTTTTAGTATGCTCTCATAATTTCTTGCAGTACCTTGTGAAGTATTTGGTGTTTTATATGACTGCTTTACTGCTGAGGAGGTTGAGACTCGGGTCACTTGCTTGAGATCACATAGCTAGTAAATACAGAGTTAGAATTCAAACCCAGGTATTTTGACTTCAGAGCTTGAGTTCTTTGTGCTATACTAAATTGCATCTATTGTAGTTGTTACTAGAATACGTTTTAAAATTCTGGTTTCTTTTGTGTACTGGCCTTTGATGCCAGTGCTAATTTGTATGACTCCTCTCTCTTGCACCTGAGAGAGAACACCTTTTTGGTTCATTTATAGTACCCAATTTTTTTAAAAATGTTTTATTTTGTAGAATTTTGCTTATTTTACCGTATCATCTTAGTGTGGAAATGAATTAAAACATTGATTTTTTTTATCCCTCTCTGGTCTTTTCTTCTTTCTGACTTTATATCTCTTTCTGAAGAGTTTATCTTGCATAATAACAATTCTTTGTTTTAAAGTGAGAAAGATCAGTCTAAAGAAAAGGAGAAGAAAGTGAAAAAAACAATACCTTCCTGGGCTACCCTTTCTGCCAGCCAGCTAGCCAGGGCCCAGAAACAAACACCGATGGCTTCCTCCCCACGTCCCAAGATGGATGCAATCCTAACTGAGGCCATTAAGGCAAGTTTTTATTTCAAGCAGTTCATCTTAGATTTATTCTGTTTGTCTTTTGCTTATTTGAACATGGCATACTCCTGTGCTCTGCTTCCTAAAGAGATTAAATAGAAGACAGCCGTTGCTAGGTTCATGTTTTTATAATATTATTACATTTGGTGAGCACTTAATTTTTTTAAAACCTCAAATTTACTGTAGCAAATATTTTTAACTTATCTTTAGATTTATTAATTTTTTTTACTCAGTTTATTTTAAATATAGTTTTTATTTGAAGGTTGAAAATGTTTATTCATTCAACAATTAAGGACTCGCTTCTCTGTATCAGGCAGTCCTACTAGTGCTGTAGCATAGAGTAAGACAGACAGGATCCTTGCCCTTATGAAATCTAGCTGTGACTCAAGGAAACTGTAAACAGCATTGAGAATTTTTATTTTAAAAAAGTATACTATCTTTAGGTCCTTTTTCAGAGCTTAGTGTCTAATAGTAATAGTTGGTTATCTTTCACACCTGAGCTGTAAGAAACCCTTTTAGACACCTTACTGCTTTGCTTCATCACCTAGTCATTCCAAAATACTTACAAAAGCTATTCTTCTTCCATAGCTTTATAACTTTGCTGTAATTCAATGACTCTCATTAGTTTGTGTGATCATCAGATATTGTTTTTTTGTTTTAAGGTTATCTTCTAACCTGACGTTGCCTTTTTTGTGTATAAATTTTTCTGGTTAATTTTGCCTTGTTTATCTCACGTGATCAGATGACAAGAGGAGTTAAAATAGAAGCCATTAAAAAAATAAAACAGGAGCCATAGATTCTCTAATTTCAGGGACCCTGTTGCTAGGATCTAAGGGAGAACTGGGAAGAGAAGGCTGCAGACGAATTTAACCAAGGGTGGTGTGCCTAGGAAGGAGGAGCCTGGTGGCCATTATTAGAATTTGAGAAGACAACACTGACAAATAAACGGGGAAAGGGTTTGCTTTTCAGCCTCTCCCGCCCTCCTTCAAGAGCACTCTTAACTCATTAAGAAAAGTTTCTTGGTCTAGATAGTTGAACTATAGTGAGATCTCTTTGTGTGGCCTTTCTTCAGATTTCACTTTGTGACCTCTCAGCCTGGGTTTGGAGGAGCAGGGTTACAGTGTGGGTGGAGAAGGGACTAAAATTTTAAAATAATAAAACAAAAAATTTAAACAGTGCAATTTGGCCTAAAGAAAAGTTTATATATGATTATGCATATTTGTACAAATGAAATAGTATATATGTATCTCATGTGTATTCCACACAGTGTGACAAATCATGATTTCAGACCACTGATACCATTTGCTGAATCAAACAGAAGTCCTGATGTCTACTTTCATGTCATCAATTTGGTGGGAAAAGGGATTGTTGTAGCATTAGCATGTTTTTTTCTGCTTGATTTTCTTTGCTTTGTGTTTTCTTATAAAATCAGGAGTAAACATCAGTCGGTTGTAATAGATCAGAGACATTTACTTGAAGTGATACATACTAACACAGCTCCTGTTAACTTGAGTTGATATCTTCCACATTAAATCATTGTGTTGTACAGTCTTTGCTGGTCCATCTGTCTGTGACTTACTTTTCTTTATTGCAGGTATATAAAATAATGTTCAAGTCTTTATCCAATGACAATGAGTAAAATCTATGATCAGTTTATAGACAGTGACTACAGAAAATTGGTAGACTAGCCCATTAGGTAAAAAACAAGTGCTGCTTGTGTGTTTCAAAATGTAAAGCATTTGAAAAAAAAATTGCTGTCTTTGTGACATAATGACTTACTTGAGTCTGCAGTGGGCATTAGAAAATGGAATATAGGTAAATAGGAGGGATGTGGAAGAGGGTACTTTAAATTGCAATTGAGTGCTCTCGTTGTTATCCAGAACTCCCCTTCAGATTTGCCATCTGTAAACCCAGTTTTATGCCATTTATTGAGATTATCTCTGCTAATGTTATCTGTTGACATTCACACAAAACCTGCATAGAAGTATTGGTTCTGGTGTGCCAAAGTGTATTCCATAAAATGGACCAGCTCTGCAAGCAATAGAAATGTCCTGCTTTCCTCCCTCTAATGCTTAAGATCTGTCTTCAAGGCATAGAAAATAATTAAAATAGAAAGAGGGTCTTCGTTAACACACAGAATGTTGTTCACATGTTATATCTTCTCTTTGGCTATTTTGAACAGTTTAAAATTGTTGCAGAAATATTGTAATTCTGTATTTCTCTGCAGCCATGATGAACTGAAGTTACCCGAAATACTGTTCATTCTTCTCTGCCATTCTTATCATCCATTATCAGGTTCACTTCCAAAATAACTTATTTTGAAAACGTGTCAGAAAATACATGAAAAACAGCTAGTTTAAATTAATGTGTATGGTTTGATAAATGTGTCTCCTAGGCATGCTTCCAGAAGAGTGGTGCATCTGTAGTTGCTATTCGAAAATACATCATCCATAAGTACCCTTCTCTGGAGCTGGAGAGAAGGGGCTACCTCCTTAAACAAGCACTGAAAAGAGAGTTAAATAGAGGTGTCATCAAACAGGTATTCAACAGTTGTTTGTAATTAGAACATTTCAACATATACTAGCTATAAATCCTTATTTAGTAACATTTAGGCTTTTGATGCTTTGTGATTTTCTTTGCTAAAATAAGTTAACATGATGATGAAATGCTTAAGCTTAACCTTTTTTATTATCTGAGATTAGGTTTCAAAATCATGGTGCCAGTTACCTTTAATAAGATAACTGTTCCACAGAACAGAAGCAATATGATGGTGTGTTTTTTTTTTTTTTTTTTTCCTAGCTGCTTGTACTTTTAAGTGGATTTTCTTTGGAGGCTGCTTGTGCTTGAGATTATGTAGTGTTGAAGATGAGAGGTGGGGTTGAGGAATCCTGTTATTGCGAAAGCAAAAAAGATTATTATTCTTGTCTAAGGTTTGTTAACTAACTTATGTGGCTAGACTGGTTATCATTATAAATTAGCTTTATAAATAGATTCAGCTTAACTTACTAGTATCTAAAACTATTAAAACTTGTGGGAGCATCAGATAAACCTGAGTAAATTGAGAATAATAATAAAACCAAAATGATTTTGGGCATAAATCTGTGTTACTTTGCATAGTACATCAAAACTTTACTTGAGCTACGAGGATATATTGTACAACACATAGCCAGTATTTTATAATAACTTTAAATGAAATGGAATCTATAAAAATTTTGAATCAGTATACCATATATCGGCAACTAATACAATATTATAAATTAACTATACCTCAATTTTTAAAAATTGCTTAAAATCTAAATCTGGCATAAACTTTCTTATCTCAGTACTCTTCAGTGGTCTAGAGGGATGAAGTAACTAACAAGGTCCCATGGTAGTGGCAAAGACGGTTCTAAGAATCTGGTTCACATTCCCAGAATCCTGTTGCCTTTCTTCTATACCTTTCTGCTTAGTTTGATTAACAGAGAATTCCATGCCACTCGGGCATTTAAACTCCTCTTAGGAACTTCAGCAAGTACTTAATTCCACAGATACATTATTGAGTGTCACCTGTGTGCCAGGTGTTTGGGGGTCCATCAGTAAGTAAAACAGATTCCTGCTATGGAACTTATGCTCTAGCTTTCTCAAAATGTTATAAAACTGATACTTTAATGGCCTTTAAAATACCATTGCTGAAAAGGTATTATCTAACCAATATAATTAGAACCAAAGACCTGTCCTATATCAGTATACATCAGCACAGTTCATGAGCTGGATTTGCATTTTTCTTTATGAAAATACAGTTTGTGACCTATTTTGCCTCATAGGCTGACCCTCAGTTTGATGCTTCAAACAGTTTTATAGGCTGAAAGCATTTCAGTTTGCTTGCTATATTCATAGCAGTGTAAGTAAAGCTAAGGTATGGAGGACTCAGGTTAATGTGAAGTTCTTTGTAAACTGTGGAAATGTATGTTAAGACTTACACGTATCATCATGTACAGTGTCTAAAATTATTAAATAATCTTCCCCACAGGCAGTAATAATCTGTAATGGGCAGTCTGCAGGAAGCATTGTGGTCTGAGATTAACTAGGCTCTGAACTTTTGCCAAGGAGCTGTCTTCCTCACTTTCCCCAAAAGATAGTGTCCCTTCCTTCCTTCCATGACTTCTTTTCTTTCTTCCTTCCTTTTTTTTTTTTTTGAAAGCTTGTAGTAAACTCTCTTTAACCTAGTATCACAATAGCATTCTTCCCCAGTTTTGTAGATAAGGAAACAAAAGCTCAGAGGGTTTTCAAGGTTGTCCAGTATTGAATAGCTAGATGGTACCATAAATAGGATTGGATCCTGTCTTTTGACTCATTTGTTGTTCTTTTTTGTCTGAAGAGTTCAGCAGCACTTTGCATTAGTTCTTGTATCACCATGCCCTGTAATTCACGTAGTCTAGTATAAAGTTATCAATATGAATACCAGAATAATTTAAAATAATGGTTAATACAACTAAAGTTTATTTGTTTTAGGTGAAAGGAAAAGGTGCTTCCGGAAGTTTTGTTGTGGTCCAAAAATCAAGGAAAACACCGCAGAAATCCAGAAACAAAAAGGTAGGAAGTCTGTACCACAGTTTGAGCACTGTAATACTACTGCTACTAAAAGTAGCTTCACTGAGTCTTCACTGTGTGCTATGCATAGAGCAGCCTGTCTGTGGAGGCCTGGAGAGATCATAGTTAACTCGCTCGTTATTGCTCAGCTAGTGAGTAGACTGGACAGTGAGTGACTCCAAGCATTTCGGCCCCAGAGCCCGTGCACTTAGCTGCCCTGTATTGAGTTATGGGTCAGCTGTATGAATTACACTGCTTTTTGTGAAATATTGTTTAAACTAGAGGAGGCATCCAAGTACATTTTTAGCCAATATTAGACCCTAAAACTATACTTAGAGCAAATTTTTCTTTTTTGTAAATGGTAATACTCACCCCCACCAAGACACATAATTTTATTTATGAAAAGTGTTTATACAGTAATAAAGTGAAGTATGTAGTATTTTCTCTCAGTAATTGAAATCATCTACTACATCTTTATTTTTACAGCTCTGAAGATTTTTGTACCTTCTTTATAAAGCTTTCGGAGACTTTCAAAATGAACTTTGGTGCATTGCTGTCTGGTGCTGCATGATCCTTTTCATTCTTTGTTATTGAAGGCTAAGAATGAACTAAGATCTTTAATACCTTTTAATTTTTATATATATTTTTAACTCTCCCAGTTTGAAATTTTTATTTCAAAGAAGTTGCCACACAAGTGACACTGTACCACTGTGGCATGACTTGTTTGAACGTACAAAAAAGGGATAGTTTTCTATTAGTTAGTTGATCCGGCAGTCAACTGAGGAAAGCCCTAGAGTTGAATATAGAAGCTTTTGAACAGAAAGCTCTATATCCTGTGATGATGATAATTTTTGATATTACATTTCAGAACAGGAGCTCTGCAGTGGATCCAGAACCACAAGTAAAATTGGAGGATATCCTCCCACTGGCCTTCACTCGTCTTTGTGAACCTAAAGAAGCTTCCTACAGTCTCATCAGGAAATATGTGTCTCAGTATTACCCTAAGCTGAGAGTGGACATCAGGTATGAACCACAGGCCTGGACTTCAAAGCACAGATGTCTGTTACTTCCTTAGCCCTATTTTTTTTTTTTTTTTTGTGAGAAAGGAGAAAGAGTAAATATTCAATAAGAATTACTTTTAGCTGAACTAGGAATAAGACCCTTTTTTGTGTGGGGTTTTTTTTTTGTTTGTTTGTTTGTTTGTTTGTCCCATTATGTTTTCCTTTTCAGGTCTCAATATGTAGATTCTTTTTGAAACTCAAACCACATACTGACTTTTGTAAGACTGATCGGGTAACTCTTTTTCATGATGTCAGCTACTAGAATATTCAGCGTTCAACTGTTCTTTCAGCTACCTATTTTTTTAATTTTGTTTTTTCTAGTTTTTTATTGTGATGAAGTATACATAATTATAAAACTTGCCTCCTTAACCGTAAAGGGTACCCTGTTCAATGGTACTAAATATTTTCAGCTACCATTGCCACCATCCATCTCCAGAAGTCTTTTTATCTTGTAAAACTGTAACTCTGTACACTTTAAACAAGAACTCCCCGTTTATCTCTTACCCCCAACCTCTGGCAACTACCTTGCTACTTTCCGTCTCTACGGTTTTTGACCACTCGAGATACATACCTCATAAAAGTAGAATTATACAGTCTTTTTGTAACTGATTTTATTTCACTTAGCATAACGTCCTCAAGGTCCATTCGTGTTGTTGCATGTGTCAGAATTTCCTTTCTCTATAAGGCTGAATAATACTCCATTATATATATATACTACATTTTGTTTATGCATTCATCTGTCATTGGATGCTTGGATTGCTTTCACGTTTGAGCAATTGTGAAATAATGTTGCCATGAACTTTGGTGTACCAGTATCTCTTTGAGGCCCTGTTTTCACATACCTAGAGTGGACTTCTGGATGATAGATAATTCTATTTTTAACTTTGTGAGGTTCCACCATACTGTTTTCCACAGTGGCTATACTGTTTACATTCCCACCAACAGTGCACAGGGGTTCTAATTTCTCCAGATCCTCGCCAGTTCTTATTTTCTGGGGTTTTTGTTTTTGTTTCTAATAGTAGCCATCCTAGTGGGAATGAGGTGGTTGGTAACTTATTTTTTATTTAGCATTATAACTGAGAACACAGGAGAATTCAGGCTGCTGTAGCACTTACTCCTACATAGAAATAGCATTAATATTTTCATCATTTAAACATATAATGTAAAATTCCGAATTTTGATAATTCATCTATTAAAAATTGCCACTTAAAATCACCTGGACTGATTAGATTGTCGTACATGCTTATTTGTGGATTCATGCAGCCACATTAATTTGTTTAAATTTCGAATTCACAGAGTTTGTGTTTTGAATGTGTTTGTGTGTGACCTTTGTTATACTGACTTTTGGAAAATTGTGTTTAATCCAGAGTCCTTTCTACAAGCAGTCTCTATATGAGATGTACATTGTCCTGATATAGATTAGTACCAGTGTTTTCTTGAATTACTGAGGCGCATATAGTTTGAGGTTTCAGCCTAGAAGCCACATTTTCAGAAGAGCACTTAGTGGTCTTCAGAGTGGCTAGTTAAAGAGTTAGCAAAAAGGCTAAAGAAAAGGGAATCATTGAAACAAAATTTGAAATTAATATCTTGATTTTTTTTCATGCTTCTTATGCCCTGATTATGAGCCACCAATACAACTTTGGGTCCAAAATGCATTGTATACACATTGAGAGATGGAAACACATTTCACTTTTATCTCTTTTTACTGTTTTTGATGACTGGAGACCACATTCTCCCCCAGCTCTTTTCTCTCCACATGGCTCTGCTCATATAAGACAGGCTATTGGTAGCAGCGTAACTTTGTTTCTTGCCTTTGGGAACATCTCCTGTTGTCATTTTATGTTGAAACAGAATTTGCCTGATAATAGATGGATTGTCAACCCAGAGATGTGATGAACCTGAAAACCTTCTCTTACTGTCTTATTAAATGGTAGCTGCTGCTTTGAATCTCTTTTTTTCCTTTACTGTGATTTTCTGTACCTGTGAGTGTAGTGGAGTCTTGTCAGACATACATTTAATATGAAAATTTAGCCATACTTAAACTTGCCCAAAGAAAATAGCAAGAAAAGCACAGTTTTAAAGCATGAGTTGTCTGTCCTTGCTGTCTGTAATTTCTCTCCTCCTACTGCCTCTTCAACCCACTTTTGTTGCACTCCCCCTCACACACCATTTTACCTGAAGTATTTCTTCCTGTCATTGTCACCGATGACCTCCACATTGCAAATTTCAGTGGTCAGTTCATAACGACTCCCTCCTGCTTAAAATACTGTCTTCACTTGCCTTCCAGAGTACCACACCTTTCTGGTTTTCCTCCAACTTCACTACCCATTCTTTCTCAATATCCGAAGGATTCCTGATTACCCATCTCTTGATTCCTTAATGTAAGACTGCCCCAGGGTTAGACTTTAGGCCTCTTGTCTTTTCTGTCCACATTCACTTGGTAATTCTTTACATTCTCAAAGTTTTAAATACCATATATATATATTAGTATACAGATACATAAATCTGGCCCATACCTCCCTCCTGGCTCCACATTCATAATACAGATGCCTGTTTGACACCACCACTTGTATGTCTTACTTGACGTGCCCAAACTAAACTCTTGATTCCTCTATCTCCCACCCCACCAAAGAGGCTGCGTACCCCCCCCATACCTCCTTCATCTCAGTTAGTGGCAGTATCATCTTCCCAGTTGCTAAAGCCAAAAACCTTGGATTTGAGCTCTGGTGCCTTCTCTTTATCCCACACCTAAATGTAATCTATAAACAACTACTTTGGCTCTGTCTTTAAAGTATATCCCTAAACAGACCTCTCTTCATTACCTCCACTATTACCACTCTTTTCCAGACCACCATCATACCTCACCTGTGCTAGAGCAATAATCTCTGAACTGCTTCTCCCATCCTCCTTCCCTTTCAGTCTATTCTTGACATAGCAGTGAGAGTAAGACTTCTTAAAAATGTAAGCTAGATTATATCTCCCTGCTCCTCGAACCTTCCAGTGGCTTCATGGTTCCCTCACAATTAAAAAGTTTAAAGCCAGAATCTTTAAAATGGCCTGCGAGACACTACACTGTGATTGCGTCTCCTACTGCTCTTCTCTCCCTTACCAGCCTCGGAGACTTCACACTTGCTGTTCCTGTTGCCTGGGTGGTTTTTCCCCGTAATCCATTTTACTCACTCCTTCACTTCCTTCACGTTTTCACTCTACTATCACCACATGCCTGCCTTGACTGCCTTACTATTTTTTAACGTTTTATTTTGAGAATTTTCAAACATACACATAAATGTTGAGAGAACGTTCATTATATGAACATTATTCCTAACTAAATTAATAATTCCTTACCGTTATCTAATACCCAGGCCATGTTCAGATGTCTCCAGTTGTCTCCAAAGTGACTTTTTACAGTTGTTTTTTTTCAAGTCAACATCCCACCATGGCCCATGCATTGGCATTTTGTTGATAGGACCACCTAACTTACATTTGCAACCTCCCCCTCCTCTCGCAGCATGGAGAATTCTACTTCTCTGCCTTGTTTTTCTCCATAGCACTCACTACATTCTAACATACTACATGTTTTATTTGCTTTTTTTTAAAAATTACCTGTTTTCACCATTAAAATGTCAGATTCCTGAAGGCTGGGATTTTTATATTGTTCACTTCTATTTTCCCCAAGCCTAGCACGCAGTAGAAGCTCAGTAAATATTAGCTGAATGAGTGAATTTATATGGGCCCTTCACCTGGCCATTCTGCTTCAAGGAACATATGCCTGGCGCATGAGATGAGACATGAACTTCTGCCGCCGTATATCAGGCTGCAGAGCACCGCAAACAGCGCAGACTTCGGAACCAGACCCCTTGGGTTTAAATCCTGATTCTGTCATTTTCCACCTTTATATCCCTGAATAAGTTATCTCTTTGTGTCTCTTTGTTTCCTCATTGATGAACAATATATACACCTCATAGGGTTGTTAGGAACCTTAGTACGTGTTACGCACTTAGAACTGTGCCTAGCATGTAGTAAGCACTCAACAAGTGTTAGTATTATTGGCTAGTCTCAATTCCAATGTAATTGTCATGGTTTGAGTATCACACCATACTAAATATGATTCTGATGTTTAAAGACTTTTTGTTTTTTAACATTTTCTAGGTGACTTTATTTATTTATTTAGTTTTTAGTTTTTTCTTGGGGGGGTGTTAATTAGGTTTATTTATTTAGTTTTAGAGGCAGTCTTTGGGATTGAACCCAGGACCTTGTGCATGCTAAGCATGTGCCCTACCACTTGAGCTATACCCTCCTCCTAAAGACTCTTTATATAACACGCAAGTCATCTCCTTTATTTGATAACCATGATTTTTTTCAACCCTAGAGAAAATGGTATGTTGGCTTTACATAGGCTTTGGCTTGGCCTCTAAGAAGGTACCTTTAGAAACTTTCAAAGGAAATTCTGTCATATGGCATTAGAAACCAGATTTTAGTATCTAATCCTTGTGTATGGTGTCACTTCATCACACTCTTTGATTTTTCTCTTTCTAAGCATACCAAAATAGGAGCATAGCCCAAGATTCAATTTTCTGCCCTATGCTTTTCTCTAAACGTATTAATTTCTTTATAGGCCCCTTAATTCCTTAACAGTTTAAAGTCTAAGTAATTTTAAGTCTCTTTAGTTTCTTAGTTCTGTCTGTGTATCTCTAACAGATTGATGTCACTCTCTTATTTAGATTCCTGCCACTCGGAACCCTTGCTATGCCAGTTGCATTTTGCTTTCCATCCCTTGGCTTTGATTTTTGCTGTGCATTGCTTTCATTCTTTCCTCTCAGTGCAGACTGAACGTTCTCCACAATTGAAAAACATAGCCACCAACAATCACTTATTCCCTGTTTTCTCATTAAGCTGGTCTAATGATCTTACTTAAAAAAAAAATTTGTTACAATAATGAACAGCCCATATATCCAGAGAAGATGAAAACTAATTCAAAAAGATACATGTATGCCAGTGTTTATAACAGCACAATATACAATAGCCAAGACATGGAAGCAGCCTAAATGTCCATGGACAGATGAATGGATAAAGAAGGTGTGTATATGTGTGTATACACACACACACACACACACACACACACACACACACACACACACACACACACACTAGACTACTACTCAGCCATAAAAAAAGAATAAAAAAAAAACAGCCCCTTAAATTTGTATAGGTCTTTTAAAAACACTTTTGTTTAATTACATGGCTTTGTTATTCTCAAAATAGACTTAAAAATATATATTTCTAGTTGAGTTTTGCTGATGAAAAATCTTACCTAGGATTACCTGGCTATTCACTGGTGAAGCCAGAACTTTATTTCGTTTTTCAGGTAAAACCTCTTGCTTTTTCCAAGTTCAGGACTGTTTTATATTGGAAAAGTGCAGGCATAACATAGTGACTAAGAATGCAGAATCTGGAATCAGACTGCTCAGGTTTGTAACCTGGCTCGTCCACTACCTAGCTTTGTGACCTTGGAGAAATGACTTAAATTTACTGTCACCTAACTTTTCTGTCACTTAACTTTTCCCCTTAGGTAAAGTGTGGGCAATATTAGTACCTATTTCTTGGAGTTGTTGTATTATCTTGTTTATTCCACACATGTAAAACATTTAGAACAGCACATGGCACCATACTAAGTACAAGATGGTGTGATACAGACTAGAATTTTTCAGAAAAAGAATTGTGTCTGGGAGTTAGCAGTGAGTTAAAGAGATTGGGCTTGATTGGGTCCCATCCAATTAAGATGGGGCTCCAGTTGGGTTCCATCCCATTGAGGTGGGTCTAGAATGTGTAGCATTTAGATAGGATGATAGAATGGGAAAGGCATTCTTAAAGGAGCTTTATGAAAAAATTTCTGAAGCAAGAGTTGGCATTCTTTGGAAACTGAGAGAAACCTGTGTTTGAGTACATCTAGACTAACAAGGCTTTGAAGCTGGGTTGGAGCATTAAGACCTGTCACCTGATCAACTGAGTAACAATAGAGGGCTCCTCTATAGGGTGTTGACCTAATGATGGTGTGCGCTGTGAAAGCAGAAAGAACAGCACCTGGAAGGGAGAGCTTGGCGGCTTGTACTAAGGTTGTAGCAGTGATGAGAGAGGAAGGGCCAATCTGGGCTTTGAAGCAGTTGGTAAGTGTGGTTTTACCTGAAGGTAGGAGTGAGTGATAGAGCTCTGAGATTTCTAAAATCCCAGGACAGGGTATATGCTAGTGTAATGATTGGTATTGCTGAGAACATGAAAATGTTAAGAAGGGAATTGATTTAACTGATAGCTCATTCCTAGAACATTTGAACCTTAGTTAAGGTTCTCCTCAGATTAGTTATTTAATTTGATCAAAGAGTCTAGGGTTTCAGTGTTTTACTTAAGCTATGTGATCCTCTATTGGAAATCAGCTTTTAAGCACTCTAATGTATAGAGCAACTAATAGAAAAATTGTATGACAGCTAAATCATTCTTTTAATTGTGTTCCCAAAGCTGTATGCCCATACTTCAACCTTGACCCTTATCATTCTCTACCATAAATATTATGTATTCATCATCTCTTCTTTTTTAACTGCAACATATATTTAAAAATACAGCTTTACATAGAATAAAACATTACAAAGTTACATTCATCTCTTAAATTCCTTGAGTTTAGTGATCAGATCTGTGTGTTTATTCCTGCATAGCAATAATAAATACTCAGTAAATATTTGTGGGATGAACAATTTTGTGTGTGACCATGTGTGTTTTGGTTTATGGCATAAATCATATTTGTCTTGAATGAAATAGCACTGGCTTAGAAATACTTTTATTGGGATTTGAGGGGGAGGGAGTATCTTCATTTGGAGTATCAGGAAATAAGATTTCCCCAAGCATATGTATAATGTAATTAATAACTGGTGTAAGCTTAATCTGTAATGCTTAGTGGTTAGGTAAAAGATTCAAAATTCAAAGAAAAGTGTCAGAGCTTGATAAAGCACCTCAAAGGGTAATAGTTTGGCCTTCATCAATTCCTCAGTGGGCTGCCAGGTTGTTATTTTCAGTTTATCAAGTAACCAGTTTCAAATAAATCTCATGATTTTCTGTTCATTGAGTGTTATTCTAGTAATTCTTGGGAGGTGTGGCAAAGCATATTACTGAACTTTTGGGTTATGATTAACCCTTTCTTTAGATGTCCTGTTGTTGGCCTGGAAGTGTAGCTTTCCATTTGACTCTGTCTTGTTCCATATCACGGAGCCTTTAAGCCCTAGCTGAACTTGATTGATTTCCTCCCTGCACCTGAGATTCTCCACCCAGCGTTTGGACCATTGCTCCTTGACAGAGCAGCTTCTGCTTTAACACTTTGTTCTTGCGTTTTTAATGACACTCAGTTTCTTCTTGCCTACCGTTTGGTTTTGATGAGCTAGTTTTTTGATTTTTGTTTTTTAAACTACAATCCTCTTGAAGCAGGGCTACTATGTTAAGAACAATCTATTTGCTTTCTCAAAGAATTGTATTTTGTTAGGCCACGTTTGGATACTGGTTTGCAAAAAGTGACTTGCTTTTTTTGTTAACGTGTATATGTTTTTAAAAAATCTAGGAATTTTGTCTCTGAGAATATCAGAATTAGATGGGACTTCAAAAATATCCATTCGTTGCTTGGTTACAGAGTTTGGTTGCTATTGTGGTCTGATGATAATAAATAATGGATTTTTAGAGTACCCTGGCAAGTTGGAAATTGGCTTGTATGGTACATGGTTCTGTATGTACAGGTACTGATTTAGCTTCTTTGCCTGAAGAAAAAAAAGAATGCCACTTATTAAGGGTGCCAACAATTTATTACTTTATTGTCCATTTTAACAGTATTACACAGAACTTTAGTTCTTTAGAATAACCCTGGATCTTTTTTTTCTTTTCTTTTCCCTCATTAATATATTTATTGCTATTTTTGTTTTCTCTGCAGGCCTCAGCTGTTGAAGAATGCTCTGCAGAGAGCAGTAGAGAGAGGCCAGTTAGAACAAATAACTGGCAAAGGTGCTTCTGGGACATTCCAGGTTAGAGGCTAAAAGGGCTTGGTTGTAGAGAAGTTTTCAAAAGTTTTGGTTTCAGGACTTTCATTTACTCTAAAAATTTATTGTGTACCTCCAAAGGTTTTGTTTATGTGGGTTATACCTATCAGTATTTACCATATTAGAAATTAAAACTGGGGAAATGTTAAAATATTGATTAATTCATCTAAAAAATAAACCGATTATATGTTAACATAAAATTTTTATGAAAACTATTTCTAAGAATAAAAAATTTTTTAATGAGAAGAGATTTACTATTTATTATATTTTTGCAAAAATCTTTACTGGCTAGCTTCATGGAAAACAGCTGGTATCTGTTTCAGTGTATTTTGGGTTACATCTGTGAAGGAAAATCAAGCTCACACAGAAAGTTAAATAAAGGTGGAGTATTTTAAGATAATTTTCAGATAGAAGTTGATAATATTCTCTGATAGTATACCAAAACTCAACAAATGATAGTTTTTGAGGTATAGCTATATTGAGGTATGATTTATATACCATAAGATACAATCCTTTTATGTTACAGTTTATAATTCAGTGATTTTTACAGTGTTGTACAATCATCACCACAGTCCAGTTTTAAAGCATTTCCATCACCCAAAAAAAACTCTTGTGCCCATTTGCAGTCACTCCTGTTTCTATCCCCATCCCACCTGTTTTCTCTATGTATGGATTTGCCTTTTCTGCGTGTTTCATATGGATAGAATCATACGGTGTGTGGTCTTTTGTGTCTGACTTACTTCACTTAGCATAATTTTTTTTAGTTTTATCCATGTTGCAGCACAAATCAGTACTTTTATTTCTTTTATTGCCAAATAGTGTTCTATTGTATGGATCTGGCACATTTTGCTTATCCATTCACGAGTTGGTGAGCATTTGGGTTATTTCCACTTTTTAGCTTTTTTGATTAGTATTGCCTATGAGCATTTATGTCCAAATCTTTGTGTGTATATGTTTTTATTTCCCTTGGGTGTATAAGTAGGAGCATGGACCTCCTGGAATATGTATCATATTTGCTTTAAGAAACTGCCAAAGTGACTGCATCATTTTGCATTCCCACCAGCAATGTATGTATAAGGGTTCCAGTTTCTCCTTATCTTTGCCAACACTTGTTACTGTCTTTTTAAAATTATAGCCATACTAGTGGATACAAAGTGGTGTCTCATTGTGGTTTTGGTTGGCATTTCCCTAAGACTGCTGATGTTGACCATCTTTTCATGTGCTTAATGGACATTCGTTTATCTTCTTTGATAAAATGTCAATGTCTATTCAAATCCTTTGCCTATTTTTAAAATTGAGCTATTTGTCTTACTGAGTTATATAACTAGATATATCAGATATATGATTTGCAAATATTTTCTCCTGATCTGTGGCCCATGCTTTCACTTTCTTAATGGTGTCTTTTGAAGCATAGAAGTGTTTATTTTTGATGAAGTCCTGTTGATCATTTTTTTAAATTACTTATACTGTTGGTGTCATATTTAATATATCAGTACCTCGCTTAAGGTCAGCAAGATTTACGCCTATTTTGGTTTTAAGAGTTTTACAGTTTTAGCTCTTACATTTAGGTCTATAATCCATTTTGAGTTAAGTTTTGTTTATGGTGTGAGGTAAGGGTATAAATTCATGTTTTTCATGTGGACATCCAGTTGTCCCAATACGATTTATTGAGAAGACTATCTTTTCTTATTGAATTGCCTTAGCACCTTTATCAAAACTCAGTTGACCTTGAATGTAATGGTTTATTGCTAGTCTCTCAATTTTGTTCCATTGATCTATATGTGAATCTTTATGCCAGGATCACACTGTCTTGATTGTAGCTTTGTAGTAAGTTTTGAAATTGGGAAACATAAGTCCTCTTCTTTTTCAAAATTGTTTTGGCTATTCTGGGTCTTGTGTATTTCCATATGAATTTTAGGATTCATTAGTCAATTTTCACAGAAAAATCCATCTTAAGATTTTGGTAGAGCTTGCAGTGAACCTGTAGAGCAATTTAGGAAGAGTCACTCTCTTTACAGTGTTGACTTTGGCATGAACATTGAGTCTCTCTCTATTTTCTTAGATCTTTAATTTCTCTCAGCAGTGTTTTGTAGTTTTCAGGGTACAAGTCTTACATTTCTTTTGTTAAATTTATTCCTTTGTGTTATATTCTATTTCCATGCTGTTGTGAATGGAATTTTCTTATTTTCATTTTCAGATTGCTTATTTGCTAGCCTGTGGAAATACAGTTCATTTGTCTATTGATTTTATATCCTGTGACCTTGCTGAACTCATTTACTTGTTCTGGAATTTTTTGGTGGATTCCTAGGATTTTGGGGTGGATTCCCTAGGATTTTCTGCATATAGGATAATGTCGTCTACAAATAAAGACCATTTTATTTTTTTTCCTTTCAAATTTGGATGTCTTTTTTTTTTTTTTCCCTTGCCTGGATAGAACCTCCAGTGATGAGTGTAGATGTCTTTGTCTTGTTTCTCATCTTAATGGGAAAACATTCATTCTTTCACCGTTGAAGCTACAGGTTTTTCATAGATGCCTGTTACCAAGTTGAGAAAGTTCTCTGTTACTAGTTTGCTGAGAGTTTATTATAAATGCTTTTTCTATCTCTCTCGAGATGATCATATGGTTTTTTCCTTTATTCTGTTAATATGTGTATTACATTGATTTTGTGGGTACTTCCATAAAGTACATTATAGTTGCCATGTGAAACCTGAAACCATATCTGAACTTGTACTCTGTTACTTTGAAATCCTTTGGTCTGTCTTGAACTTTGAGTGCATCTTTTAACCATAATTTTGTGTAACAGTCATTTGGAAAATAGTAGTTCACTGAATTGTGCAGATTTTTTTAATGTTGGCACATTTCATCAAATAGTAACAAAACTCATATTCACTAATATCACCCACTGATCTCATCAGAACAATATTTAAGTACTAGGAAATTACTGTGTTAATGGTGGTAGAATCAAGTTTTCCACAATTTATGTTTTCTCTTGAGAAGTTGAATTTATCATTGGCAACAACTACTGTTAGTTGTTTTCCTTGAACTGACAAGCCCACTTAACTTATTTTCAAGAAATTGTCTGCTAGATGCCTGAGTCTGAATAACCACAGTTTATCTGTTAATTCTTCCTTCAAGTTAAAAGGGTATTACTGCCTGAAAAATGCAGCTAGTTGAGCTCACAGTTCAATCACTGGGTGCTTTTCCTTGAGATTACCACCATCCCTCTGTAGTTGACATGCTTTATACATTCTTCTCATTTTGCCCCATGAAATATCAAAAAGACATGGACTAGGGTTGAGATTTAATAAAATAATTTTTATATCAAGGACATTGTTAAATGAAACACTTTTTTTTAACCATAAATGTATAGCAGTAGAGAATGCAGTAACTATATTTTTGTGCCTCCACCTTGATTTGTTGTGAGGTAGCAGTGGTTTTACCCATCATTCCTTTTCCATCATCAGTGCAAAATGTCACCACAGTGAAAAAGGCAAATCACATCTTAGTATATTATTATGAAAATAATTTTAACCTTGCAGATCCTCTGAAGGGGTCTCAGGAACCCCAAGGATTTGTGGATCTGTCTTTAAGAATCATTGTTGTAGACTATACCTCGCTTTGTCCTTTTATTTACCTTTTTGCTTATTGGTGCTACCCTTTGTTCCCCAGCCTCTTGTCCTTGAAATATGCTATATAATTTTCTATTGTATGATATCCTAAATATCTATCAAACTTTTCCTTTGCTATTTTCCTTGCAGGATTAAAAAGGCTATTGGCTAATTTTATAAGTAGTCCATTTTTCACATTCAGAAAAGAGGAGTATTCTCAAAAGCGTTAATTTATTGGGGGTATAACAAGTAACCTCCTTATTGGAGTAGCACTGTCACTCTCTTCGGGTTAGGTCAACTGTTGCTACTTGAGGTTGGTTGGAGGGGTAGATGAAAGGAGAAAAAATCCATAGGAGGGTTGGGACTCCTCAGCTAGGGTGAATACCTGTTGAATGGGAAGAGAAAGTCCCTAACCTGACAATTTACTGTAAAACATATCTGTGCTAATGCAGGAACTCCGACCCACCTGGTGCAGAGGAGTCTTGTCTTGACCTGCTTTGGGAGAGTGTTGTCTTGATGCTTTTCTCTTCCTCCTTGGAAAACAGCTGAAGAAATCAGGGGAGAAACCCCTACTTGGTGGAAGCCTGATGGAATATGCAATCTTGTCCGCCATTGCTGCCATGAATGAGCCGAAGACCTGCTCCACCGCTGCTCTGAAGAAGTATGTCCTGGAGAACCACCCAGGGACCAATTCTAACTATCAAAGTAAGACTTGGAGTTGTGCACGTTTGACAGGATTGGAGGAATTATCTTGTGAAAGATCCCTAGAGATCATGCTATTAATGACAAATCGTTAACTATTAACTGAAAACCAAGGGGGAACAACTTTACAAATTTATTATTTACAGATAGACAGACAAAAATAACCAAGGCTTATTAATTTACAATGTGTGCTAAACATGAGAATTTGATTTTACTTTGCTGTAAAAATGTTTCTGATATTTATTTCTATTGTAATTTAGATAAATTTCTAGGTTCAAAACTCTTCTCAAGTGTAGTTATCTTTTTAACCTACTTCTGAATTTTCATCAGAACATCTTGAAACCAAGCTAGTGTTTTAAAATACTTACTGCTTAGGTTACTTCTTTTTGACGTAAGCCCTGTTTTTCAGTAAAGTAAATTAACCTTGTCAGGTGGTGATTTGAGATTAGAAACCTCATTTTAGCAGCATTATCACATGTGGATTAGTGAGATTGTTTTCTCAGTGAACTGCGGGATTGGGCACAGCGGTACAGGGTGAGGAATATGGAAATTAGGTAACAGAAAATGCCAACTAGAATATATTGCTTTAAATGAAAAGGTAATTTTGAAATCTTAACATTGACTTTTAACACATATGAAGGAATGCTTTCTCATTGTTTTATGTACTTTGTCTTTTTTTTTTAAGTTTTTGTAAAGTAGTGGTTATGTGTATGACTTTTTTCTTTCCTTACATAAGATATATACTGTGTTTAACTATGTATATTGACTCTTACAGACTTTTCATGATTTTCTTTTTTTGACAACTGTTAGAAGAAAAGATGAATTTGGTTATTAACCTTTTCAGTGTCACTAATATTGCAGCTATTTTGAGGGTACTGAATCACTGTAAAATATATTTTTATATGTTTTTATATGAAAGTTGATAAGGCCTTTTTAGAGGCCATGATGTTTTGTTACTATTTGCTGATTCAGGAGAAATTGGTTTTATCTTTATAGATACTTTACATGCTTATCAATACTTATAGGTCCTCAATAAATGTTTGAATGAATAGAAATAATGAGAGATGTAGATTTAAGTTGGCTATTAACCATTTATGTGCAACTGACTGTAGGGCAAGTCACTAGCCACTCTGGGCTCATTTCCCTTTCTGTGAAGTAAGGAGTTTGATGCAGTGGTCTCTGAAACCCCTTGCCATTATAATTTAACCCTTGCCAAATTTATGGGCACTTAATAATAATTTTATAATAATCCTTTGACCACAAAGGATTCACTTAGCACGTGACAGGACATTAAATTGATGTATAACTGACTGTGGTTGAGGGAATTATCAAATCTGAGCAAATAAATACTCGCTTCATTTCTGAATTTTTTGTTCAGTGCACTTACTGAAGAAAACCCTGCAGAGATGCGAAAAGAATGGGTGGATGGAACAGATCTCTGGTAAAGGATTCAGTGGCACCTTCCAGCTCTGCTTTCCCTATTACCCCAGGTAAGCACCTAGCCCATAATGGGAAGTACTGGTCATTGCAAACTTAAAATCTGACTCTAGGTTGCAGGCTTGGCTTTCCTTACTTCACTGCTATTATACTGAACTGGGTATACTCGAAAATAAAGACTACTTAAGATAGTATTTTTTAGAGCAGAAGGTTTTCATGTAAGAATAGGGAGATTTGGGCTATCCTGCTGGAGCTTATTGTTAGACAGGTGTTCGGTGTTCCTGAAATTAAGCACTGATTATTTTTTAATTGTCCAGCACCAACTAGGGAGAGCACTGACTACTTCCAAGAATCCTAATCTGCCTTCTTCATACTGTAGAGACAAGGACATTAATTTAAAAACTTGTCTCTTATACATGCTTTATTTTTTTATTCATTGAACCAAGAAAAGTATATAGCATCTCCTGTGAACTAAGCATTTTTCTATGTACCTGTGCTATGACTTCTTATACTTTCATTTCTAATAAAGTGCAATGACATGTACCACTAAAACCTATTTTAGCAGAAGCATAGTGTAGCTTTCTTATATTGTTCTTTGTGCATAAATATAAGTAAGTGTTACTTGGTTGAATGTATGTTATTTGAATTTTTCAAACAAACTTTAAATCTAATTCTTAAAGTCATGCACTGCATATACACTGTGATAATTTAAGGACCTATTGATCAATGAGATCAAGTTTTCTACGTAAGGTAAACAAGGAAAAGTTGGAAGATCCTTGCTGAATTTCTCTAAAACTTTGAAGAGATTCAGTCTTTATGATACTTTGAAGTCTTTTGCCAGTATCATAAGGACAAAAAATACATACTGCTGTGCAGACTGTTCACCACCGTATAGACCATTCACTGCTATATATTCAGTGGCTGTTACAGTGCTGAACACATATCAGGAGTGTAAATAATTGTTTAGTAAATAAATGAGTAAGAGAATGAGGATAGAGCACATGCTTAGCATGCACAGGGTCCTGGGTTCAATCCCAGTACCTCTGTTTAAAAAAATAACCTAATTACCTCCTCCCAAAAAAGAAAATTAAAAAAAAAGAAAAACCCCAAAGCTAAATAAATGATTAAGTATTAATTTTATTAAATGGAAGGGGAAGGGAATGAGGAATGGTCTGGGGCATTTATAGATTTGTCGTAACTTCATATGTGTGTTCGACATAGATTAAATTGTAACCTGATATTTGCACCTAACCTGACATAACTGGGGAGTAGGGGCGGAGGGGAGTGGATAATGTCCAGGGAAGAGCGTATCTGGGTTCACATTCTTTTCCTTGTCCTCTCCTGGACTTCTCTTTTACCTAATTTTTTTTTCCTTAATAGTCCAGGAGTTCTGTTTCCAAAGAAAGAGCCAGATGATTCTAAAGATGAGGATGAAGATGAAGATGAATCATCAGAGGAAGACTCTGAGGATGAAGAGCCACCACCTAAGAGAAGGTAGGGCTGTGTGGAAAACCCTTTTTAGAGCTGAAAATGGCAGTAATAGGAGAGGCTGTGAAAAGTGGACAAGTCAGGATCCTTCTCAAGCCTTTTGTGTAACGTTTGAACTTATCGTCTCAAGAGTTTAGAGACTCTGAACCTGTGACACACTGAATATGTAATTATTCTTTGGTCAAACCTGTATATTTATATATCCATAGTTTAGTTATTTGAAGAAAAATAAGTCCATATTTTTCTAGGAAAAACATGATGGAATTACGTGTATACAATTTTAGTAAAGCCTCAGGGTAAATAATCACCCACATTCCCCTTCTTAACATAGGTGACTTCTACCTGTGTTATTTCTTTTTTGACAGAGTATGTGGTCATCCTGGTAAAGTGAATCTCTCAAGTACTAAGTGATCGCCTTTGCTCTTTGGTTCTCACAGGTTGCAGAAGAAAACCCCAGCCAAGTTGTCAGGGAAGGCTGCACCCGTGAAGCAGAGAGGGTCCAAGCCTGCGCCTAGAGTCCCAGCTGCCCAGCGAGGGAAGGCTCGGCCCCTGCCCAAGAAAGCCCCTCCTAAGGCCAAAACTCCTGCCAAGAAAGCCAGACCCTCCCCCTCAGTCATCAAGAAACCTAGTGGTAGCTCTTCAAAGAAGCCTGTGGCCAGTGTGAGAAAGGAAGTGAAGTTGCCTGGAAAGGGCAAATCCACCATGAAGAAATCTTTCAAAGCAAAAAAGTAAATTTTATAGGAAAAAAGGGTATCATGATGAATTCAAAATCTTATTTTCTAAGGTCCGTGTGCATTTGTTTTAGTTTTGATGCTTTTGAAATTACATTTTTTTTCCTCCCCTATGAACATTATGGGGAGGGAATATAAATAAACCAATTTAGGCATTTGTTAGCTTTAGGTGCTGTTCTTGGTGCCTGCCCCTCTCCCGGTCATTTTAATTTCTGCACTAATTCTGGACTTCCCTGAACTGTATAATCTATACTTGTCCTTTTTTCTCCCTCCACTCCAACCCTCCTTTTTTTTTTAACGTCAGCTTTTGCTTTTTTTTTTTTTCCCCCTCCAGCTGTATCTAAACGGTTGCAAAACAGTTTATATTTGTTAGAAAGCATCAAGAACAGGACGCTGGTCAGGTGCTGGAAGTGGGAGGAGGCAGCGGAGCCCTGACTGAATTGCAGAGCCTCCTGCCTGGAGACTTCAGCTGTATCTCTAATAATTAATCTTATTTATAAAACCACTCCACTAACCCTTTCTCTCCAGCTGTACACACAGAGATGTCTTAGCTTTGGGAATAAGCCAGAAGCATTATGATCTCATTTGATTCTGAAGATGCCGGACTCCTTTGGGCCACTTTGCACGTTGGTCAGTTTGCAGGTGTTTTTCACTGGCCCCAGGGCATTTGCATTCCCTTAACAGCAAGCACAAGACCTCTGGCACCCCTTGGTTTTTGACTGAAGAAGAAATATAGGAATATATTGAACTTGTGGTTTCTGGTGTCACCTGTGTTACCAAAAATCAAAACATACAAAAACCTTCTTGATCAAATGTTCAAATATATTTTTTAATATTTGGAGCATGAATTGTCACTTCTTGTTTGCCTTTTTTATAAGGAAGTGTTGGAGAGCTACACCATTGCTAATGTAGAAATGTTAAGTGGAAAAACGTACAGTTTGCTAAAATAAACTTGATTCCAGATTCATCCCTGGGTTTTTTCCCCCTCCTTTCTTCCAGAGCACTTTTGATAAGGAGCAAGTGGCTTCCTTTTTGAGATATTTTAAAAAAGAAAAGAAAGAACAAATGAAGCCCGACTACCTATCCCTTTCTTATTTGTCTTTGTTTTAGTATTGTGAAGTTGTGTTAAATAGTACTAGCTTTCTAAGAAATAATTGATTTCCAGTTATCATTTATCCTCCCTGTGGCACTTGACATTTTAATTGTCTTAAACTTTTTGGTGTACATCTTCTGGCCCCTTGAGTGCTGCCAGAGGCAAAAGATGTTTGTTTCATTCATTCCATTTGCATTGTCTCCTGGGATCCTGTCTGCAGCCTGCAGTGTGGCTGGGAAATGGACTTGAGAAGATTGGCTTGAATTAGATCCATAATCATGTGTGATCCCATCATGAGTTCATTGGAATTTGTGTTGCATGTAAGGCAATCTTTCCTGTTGTAAATCTTCCTTTTTTTAATGTACATATATTTTGAAAAATATGAATAAACATGAAATTTTAAAAGCTGCTGAACCGTAGTTCACATTTAAAAGTTTCTAGTATGTCCTGAGACGTAGCTGTAAGCGCTGCACGCACTCTGAGTCTTTCCTGCGCCTTGCGCTAGCCGCCATCCATTTTCCTTTTTAAATACAAGCTCTGGTTTATTTGCTTTTTGAATTCTTATGTAGATGTAAATGTTTCTAGATATATTGAACCTGATTATTTAGTGAATAAGTTTTTTTTTCCCATCATTTTGTATTTTACTAAGGTTCTTGGGTTCTTTTCAAGATTATAGATTCCAGTTTTTCATGTTCGGTGCTCACGTATGTCCTTGGACTAGGAAAAAAAAAATACAGCACTGCAAAAGTATTGATAAACCCTAGAAACCTAATTCTAGAAAGTAATTCTCATTTTCTATTATGCTGTTTAGCAGATAATCTTAATAGTGTGGGTATTAGGTACCTGTGCTAAAACTTCTTACTCTTGGAGTCAGAAGTTGGAGGATTCTGGATGGTTTCTGTGTTTTATGGTAATGCTTTTACCTTAAAAAAGGTTGCCTGAACCTGGTGGCTATATTGTATATCAGGCATTCCAGCATAGAGAATGAGACAGTTAGGTCATTTAGTCCCTTCTAACTCCACAAAGTTCAAGTCAGGGCAAAGCTGTCCTTGCTTTAGCATCTGTAAAGGGAAAAGACAGGAGGGCATTGCATTCTTCCAGGGAAAATCCCCAGCTGTCAAAGACATGCACCTTCCTTATGTTGAGGTAAAGGAATGTTTGAGTTTTTTTCCCTTCCACGCATTCTCAAGGGGCAGAACACGTAATTTTTACTTCCATGAAAGGAAGTAGTTTTACATTCCAAGAAAGGAAATGATTTTACATTCCAAGAAAGGAAAACAGCGAACCCAAGAGGTAACCCAGCAGCCCCTGGCATGGATCAGTGGCTTCAGTACTCTGCTAGTGACTTCTAGTGAGCTCATGACAGTGTTTCATGTCTCCTTAAACCACCTACAAACTTCCGTGGATAAACGAATCACAAAGTGCAGGGAGAGAGATTGTTGGCTCCTTAAAGCCAAAATGAGAAAGGAGATACCAGCGCAGAGAAACGTGGAAAACCTTCCTTTAGTAATCATGACAAAAGCATTCAATACAGGTAGAACCATCCATGTGGACTTAAGGAGCCTGGTCCAGTATAGATCTTAGAACAGATGCATGCTTTAATCATGTCTTATTAGCTGTTAACAGGAAAATTACTTGAAAACGAGAGCTGGGTAATATGCTAATACCTGTGACATTTTCTCCATCATTCCTCTTTTATAAAGTTCTGTCGTTCTTGGCTAGGCTTGCTACCTTATTCTTACAGAACCTGTGAAGTTATTCTAGCTCAGGCTAAGATACCCTTCCCATCCTGACGTGCCAGAAGAAAAGTTAAGCCAGCCTTACGCATGAACTGCTGTATTTTGCCAACTAAAGGTAACTTGAATCCAAAAATTTAGGATTACAGTTAAGGTTTCTCATCTATCAAACCCTAATAAATTGTTTTAGTTACTTTATTTGTCTTTGGGTTAAACAAAAATTCTATCTATGAAGAGAATTTTTTTAAATTTTTTAAATGAAAGTATAGTTGATTTACAATGTTGTGTTTATACTTAATTGGATAGACTGTTATTAAACTGTTCCCCCAGGGGTTCTGACTGACATTACTTCCCGGCATGTGGAGTTGCTTTTGCATTTTTGAGGTAGAACAGATAGTCACTCGGTCGTGCATAGCTGAAGCCTTGTAGCTGCCGAAGCTCTTGGCAGAGGGACTCCTTGACACAGGTGCACGCAGGAGCCACGGGAGGTCGCTTGGCGGAGCAGCATCTCTCAGCTGCACTGTTTTCCTTTTTTAAGAAACTGACCGCTACCACCTTCATTACTATATTCTTTTCTTCTATTGTTTTCCAGAAGATTCTTAACTTCAATGCCTTTTTGTTATTGGAGAAATTTTCTACCTTTGATTATTTAAATTTATTAGTTTTAACTGTTTCTAATTTGTTTTATCAGCAGTTGGAATGTCAAAAGTTTCAAAACGTATCTTCCCAAGCCATTTTCCTCAAACATTGCAACTCTTTCTCTTGATATTGTATGTAAGTGTATAATTAACACCATTTGCTATTAAATGTTTGCCTATTAGCAGAGTCCTCTCTCTATGGTGCCTTGATTTTGACAAAGTGTAGTTCTTAGTTTGACTTGTTACTTAACATAAATGATAGTGGCAATAATAGTTAACACGAATTGAATTTTTCCTGCATGTCAGGCTCTGTATATATGTATTAACCTCGTTTAATCCTAGCAACCCTATGAGATGGTCATTATTATTCCCATTTTACAGAAGGGGAAACTGAGGCACAGAGTGAGGCTTAGAAACTTACCCTGGGAGATAGTAAGTGGCAAAGCCAGGCACTCTGAATGCAGAACCATCTCTAGTCTGCTTTGCTCCAGTGTCTCGCCTTGGGAATTTTTCAGGCTTCTGAATTTTCCCCTTATTCGGCAGCCCAGTGACTCTGTGTTCTATTCATGGAAAAGAAAGGACTTAGAGTGCAGAGGATTTGGAAATGAGATTAAATTATTACATTTGCTAATAGGAGTCAGTGTGGCTTTTGTTTTAAGAAGTTTGGTAGGAACTATTAAAATTGGGTCTTTTTAGTTACCGGGAAATGTTAGCGAGGCTGCCCTAAATTTTGTTTGTCTGTTTAGGACGCTACGCAGGTACTCAGTCCCTTTCAGGTCCTAGCCGTGGGACGCATTTCTGGTTTCCTCACAGTTACTTACTCCAGGTAAATTCTTCAGTTCACAGGATGCCGACACTTGGGAGAGCTTTCCCTCCAGGAGCCACGGCTTCTAGCAGAACTTTGATGTTGCTAAGTGAGCAGTGTTCTTACTGTTTATAAACTGCTTTCTCACTCTTTATAAAGTTGTGTTCCATGAAGCCAACCAAGAGAAATTCCAGAATGGGGATTGTCTGACAACAATTTTTGGGGCATGATAGCGGCTTAGTAATCATGAACTGGAATATCAGAAATCCTTGCTCTGGATTCTGAAACAAAACTTACTCATCCAGTCTCTCCGTCTGCCTGTGTCTGCTTTGTTCACCTGACTCCAACAGATAACTCTTTTTCTTAAAACCCAGAGAGTTACGTAACATCCTTGGTCACCATTTTACTGTTTAAGAACTTCTGCTCTGATGAAACTCTCACCTAATGCCTTATATTACTTATATTTGCTGGTATAAGTAGGTGGAATAAGAAACTTTCATTCATTCCAAATTGAGATTGACTCCTGGTCAGAGTAAGTCACTCAGCCCAGCATCCTAGCATCTATAGCTGTGGTCGTGCACAGTGGTGTTTGGGGGCTGATGTGTCTCTTACCAGCTGTGTCTGACCTCGACCAACATACTCAATCTCCCTCAGCCTTGATTTCCTCATCTGTAAAATAAAAGGGTTCGAAATCCACAGTTCTTGTTGGTTTTTGTTTGTTTTAGAATAACCACCCAAAAGCCATGTGAGATTATCAAGTATCAAAAAAAAGATTGAGCCCTGTTCACTACACTGAGGTTACTATGGCATTTTAGAATTGTAGGAAAGATTGTTTTTTAATGAGACAGAACACCCAAGAGTTTCACAAGAGTTCAGTTTTGTTGTTTAAACTGCCATTCATTGTAGTTTCCTGTTTGGCTCTTTAATCACACTATCTCAAATCCTCATAAATAGATTCTCAAAAGTATGTGAAATTACCCCCAACTTTCAGAAGCAAGTTTTGCTAATTTTCCCCCAATTAAACATGGAATAAATGACAGAGTTAGACATTAACCGAGACTTGGTGGACATGGCCAATCTCCTGGCCGCCACACCTTCCTTAGCGGGTTTATACACTGAAAGCTCAGGTAGCATCATAGGACGAGTTACAAGAGGGGCATGCCATCAGACTTAATGGGCGGTGGTTCACAGATTTTTTTCTTCAATTAGATTTTAAAATCACTAGGAGTTCACTTGTTAAAAGATGAGCAAGAAGAAAGAAACACAGCTATAAGTTTCAGATGCCAGGGAGCAGGAGAGAACAGCCAGGTGGACAAGAGCTGGGAGTTCCTTCTAGGCTGAGGTCACCAGAGGCCTAGGCAGCTGCCACCTGGGCCCAACCTGGGGCCTTGGCTGGCTGTGGATGAAGAGTGGGGCCCCAGAGAAAACTGCAGCAGCCATTCTTTTAAAAAATCTCCATTAAATTTTATCACCAGCTTATGTTTTCAACGTAGATGTTATTTGAGAGAGTATTACCTGCCTTTCTTTCTGAAATACATCCCTAGACTCCTATTTTATTTGTCTCTGCAACAACGTCTCTAACAAGTGTTTCTGAGCAGGGATCCTTTTCAGACCTGTATCTGTTTTCAGTTGGGCAAGTACTAGGAACTATTCCTTGTTCCCCAGCTTCTCAAATGGGGTACAGACAGCAACAAGATAACTGCCTATTTCTGGGGTGCTCGTTTTATTCCAAAGTATTGGGGGGGTGCATTATGTTAATGGTAGTATCAAAACAAGCGGAGGGGAGTGCAAAGTCTCCAACAGTTGCTAAGGTAAAACATGATTTCCTGGAAATAAAGCAGCAGTGGGACTTCGGCTCTACCAGGTGATCCCCAGGCAGTGCCCGTTCACTCTCCTAACCATGCCTCTGAGAGGGTGAGTGGAGGTGCCCGCAGTCTGTGCCCCTTTGGAACTAACAATGCAACCTGCCGCAAGTCACTTACCCTCTGGTTCTCAACTGGAAACGAGAGACCTGAACTAGATTAGATAACATTTCTCTGATTCTGCCACCCAGAAAACACTGGGAAGAGGAATCTGGCCATAGAATCTTGCAGTCTGCTCCGCTATGTAAACGGATGAAAAGGAATCTTATTTTAATCACTGTATTAGTCAGCTTGGGCTGCCATGACATAACACCACAAACCGAGTCACTTAGACGATAGTAATTTATTTTCTCACGGTTCTGGAGTCTAGAAGTCCAAGATCAAGGTGTCAACAGGATTAGTTCCTGCCGAGGGTAGAGGGAAGGCTCTGTTCCAGGCCTCTCTCCATGGCTTGTGGATGCTGTCCTCCCCGTCTCCGCATCATCTTCCCTCTGTGTGCGCCTGTGTCCAGATTTCCTCTTCTTATAAGGACACCAGGCATATTGAATCAGTGCCCACCCTAATAACGTCATTTTAATTTAATTATCTCTTAACAGACCCTATCTCTGAATATAGTCACTGGTATTAGAACTTTTACAAATCAATTTGTGAAGAGGAGACACAATAACACATCTTAGAATTACAGGTTTTAAAAATTCTGTTTTAGGTCACTTAACTTGGGGGAGGTGCAGTATGTTGGGGGTTGGGGTAAGTTGCAGGGACAACCTTCAGGACACACCTGAGAGCACGAACTCATGGTGCTCAAGGCTGAACATAGCTACCAACATGAGACGCTGTTACTGAAGAAACAGGTGGAAACGTGTGCTGTGAAAACATGTGGATGAGGTGCGGTGCTGAGGCCTGCTCCAAGCTCACCATCTTGGCTCCAGTTTTCAGTCTTATGCTTGGAGACGGGCTCTGAAATGATGTGATGTGTCTGCCCACTCACACTCGTCAGCCGGCAGCTCCAGCACCAGATTCCGGAATTTTAGTGAAAAGAAAAGATTGGGATAGCAAGCTCACACCTATGTGGTTGAGTCATTGTCACTGAGTCATCAGGAAATCCCACGACAGGGCTGTGCGCCCTAACATGTTCAGAGATCATGACCACCCCACCACCCTGGCTTACCTTCTTTGTCATTCCTTTCCTGCAAAAGTGAGTCATTAAT
This sequence comes from Camelus ferus, assembly GCF_009834535.1. Classification (NCBI taxonomy): domain Eukaryota; kingdom Metazoa; phylum Chordata; class Mammalia; order Artiodactyla; family Camelidae; genus Camelus; species Camelus ferus. The sequence goes on along the minus strand of NC_045708.1, from coordinate 14,166,790 downwards.
CTAATGATTCAAGTTCGATACCTGATGGCTCCCGAGAACTGGGCCGTCCTGAATGTAGGATCAGATACGTGGGGGCAGCTAAGGATGCAGTGGTGGCTGTTTTATGCTGCAACTCCAAGCTTTTGGCTCACCCAGGAGATGGCTGACACCCACTGAGGTTTATTTCCCGTGATGCAAACTTCTGAGCTTGTACATCGAGGTACCGTAGTAAGGCTACATGCATGGCAGAAGCTCAGCGTTTCTGGGCTTTTAGTGGAGGTAGGGCCACTGAATTTGGTAACCAGAGGGAATAGCTCAGATAAGCAGTTTCATTACTTTGATCCACAAATGAAAATGAAGGAATGAGCTTCAAATGTATAAATGCATTTGGTTTTGAAACATATTCCTGAGTGGGACGAAGACCAATAAAAAGAGGATCCTTGGTGGTCACAGGGTCAGGAGTCAATGTCACATACACTGTTCACATGCTTATCTTCCCAGATCTTGTGTTGGTGGTGTTTTGTGTGTTTTCGTGTGAATCTCTTTATCCCTGGGACTTAGCCCATGCCCGACTCTCCGTCCCCTTCTCCTGACAACGATTTAGAAAGCAAAAATTCTTCAAGTTTTAACTGTTTCATCATTCAAATTTAGTTCCTTGGTCTTTTTTCCCTTTTGATCTGAAACAAATGTGCCACTATTTTTTGAATTATAGGCATCAGAATTAATTGCATGCATCAGGAGCTCCTTTGGGGGGGGTAATTAGGTTTATTTACTTACTTTTGGAGGAGGCCCTGGGGATTGAACCCAGGACCTCCTGGGTGCTAAGCTTGAGCTATATCCTCCCCCTTATCAGGAACTCTTTAGAGCCAGGAGTTCATACTTTTGTAGCTCGTGTTGTTTTCTCAGGAGAGTCTCAAAATGGGGACTGTGCTCTAGTAATTGGCAAGTCCTCCATTTAAAATTTACATGCTCTTTTAAAGCTAGCAAGAGTTAACCCGTCATCCTTTGTGTACCCTGAGTTTCATACATTGGAATGTTTGGAAAGCAGGACCAACTTGTTTGACTCTTCTCACCACTGGCCTCAAGCCTGTCACGTGGCCTTGGTGAAGGGTTTCCCAGAGCAGATGACATGTGAACTCAATGAATACTTGTCTTTCACTCATAGACAAAAGAAACTCAGGAATAACAGCAAAGTCTAGAACCAGCTAATAGTCACTGAACACTCCACGTACTGTGGATCCGGTCCTGTGCCAAGAACTTTATCCACATTAACTCATTGGAACCCTCACGTCCCTATGAGTCAGTCAGGTGTTTGTAAGGCTTAAGGAAGAGGCACTGGAGGATTAGAGTGATTAAGGTGCTTGCCCAAGGTCCCCTGTCTAGTCAGAGGAAGTGCCCAAATTTGGGACCAAGCCCCTAAGCATTACACCTCACTGCTGCCTCTGGAAGGGCAGCCAGGGGCTCTGGGGAGACAGGGACGCCCTGCAGGGCAGCATGGCTCCACCTGCCTCCTTCTGGGCTCGCCTGAGGCCCTCTGACCCAGGCCAGTTGAGTTCCTCTCTGCTGTGCCCACCCACCTCTGTCAGGGCGCCCATCTGCTGGGCTGCAGCCTCGGCTCCCCGCTCCCCCGCTGGCCCGCAGCCCCGTGTGGCAGGTGCCGGGGCTCCCTCTGCAGAAGTCAGGTGCAAAGCCTGGGCTGACTCGGGCTCGCTGTTTTCTTTTTTGGCACCTACAGGGTTCTGGGCCCAGTGGGAACAAAAGTGCTCTCCAGTTCAAAGCTGTGGCTGCCATTTAGGGCTGGATTTGCTCACCAGTTTCCCCCCTTCTCAGTGGATTTCCGTGTAAAACGAAGGACAGGGTCACGGCCGTGCTGTGATAACGTTTGTGCAGAGATTTCTCGGAGTGGGCTCTGAGATGGGCAGGCTCAGTTAACTCACAACAAAGGCCCAGAACGGTCGGCAGGATGAGGGCAAGGAAGAGGCTGCGTCACAGTCCCCTACCCTCTGGAAGGAAGGGTAACACTGGCCGTGAGACTGGCCAGGGTGCCCCAGAGGCCCGGTCCTGAGCGCATTCATTCACATATCAAGACAACAATCACCGGATGCTTCTACTGGCCAGTCTGTCCTGCTCATTGGGGATGGAGGGCCTTCCTGACCGATGCAGCTTGCACCCTAATAAGAGGAGGAGGGTGACAGGAGTGGTGAGTGCTCTGCAGGCGTCACTGGTGGTCAGGGAAGGCTTCTCGGAGGAGGAGGCTGCTGTAGCCACCGCTGGAATTACGAGGGAGTATCCAGTGGGTAGGAGGGGAAAGACTCTCCAGTAGGAGAGAACGGTCGGCGAGCCCCGGTCCCGAGACAGTCAGTTCACCCAAGCCGGGAAGAGGCGTCCTCGGCGACCAGGAGCAGCCCCTTTAAGGAGGAGCCGGCGGGGGCGGCACCAGGACCCTTCGCCGGCGCGGATTGGACGTCGCGGCCGAGGGGAGCCGCTCCGCGGGCGCCGATTGGTGGGCGAGGGTCGAGCGCCACCGCCTGGTGATGGGGGCGCGGGTTCCCGCGGCCACGTGGGGGGCGAACGGGGAGGGGGACGAGGGGAGCGGGGCGGTGGGGGCGGGGCCGGCACCGCGGCGGGCGGTGGAGGCGCGTGGGGCAGCTCAAGGGTAGCGGCACCGAGCCGCAGCGGCGGGACTCGAGAGGCGGCGGCTTTGGTGAGTGAGCGCCTGGGAACCAGGCGGGTACTGGGACCGGCGGATCTGGGGGAGCGGGGCTCGGTCCTTAGGCACAAAGATGGGGGAGGGTCTCGGATGGGGAAAAGCACCTCTGTCCCTCCCCTCATCACCGTCATCATCCGTCACCTCCACCATCATTACCTACACCGCCCCTCCGTCGGTCTGGGGAGTTTATCTGCCCCGGGGCCGGCTAGGGACTGTCAGGCAGCGCTCCCCAGGAAATCACAGTAATAGCAGAAATGATTTATTACCCCCGCTGTGGAGCGCTCTGGACCGCCTGGGCGATATCCCAGTACCTGACTTCGGCTCCACTTAACCCTGAAAACGGCACTTTCCGCTTATGTCGTCTGTGTGGAGAGACCACCCTGTATTTGATAGCACCCCCTCACCACTACCACACGCACATCTCATATCCTCTTCACCTTGCTGTATTTTACTTCAAGTCACTTAAGCCCCCTGAAATGTTAATTTCCAGTACTGTCCCCTCAACCCAGCTTGGGTGCTCCGTGAGGGCTGGGACTTGGTTTTGTTCACCTGGCACATAGCGCTTGGAAATATTCTCAGAAGGAACAGATAGATGAACAGGTCCAGGAGGCAGCTGCTATTTTAGCCTGACTTTATGGCTGAGGAAATGGAGGCTGGTAGGCTGTGACTTGTTGGTTACATCAGCCAACCTTGCGGGACCCCCACCATCTGGGATCTTGACCCCAGGCTGTGTGGTGCAGTCTCTCCCACCCTGTAGCCTAGGGCAGGTAGTGGGGGCACCAGGGGTTGTAATGGAGTGATGTGGGGTGGAGGGGCTTCTCTGTGCTGCTGAGCCAAAGGCAGTGGGGGTGAGGCAGGTGACTGGAGTGGCTCAGGCAGTCCCAGACCGCCTGGCCTGGGAGGCAGTCAGGGAAAGCAGCTGTTTTGCCAATCAGATCCGCCCCTGGCACTTGAGGTGTCCAGACTGCTGCTGCTGCTTCCTCGCCTCGCCGGCCTCTGGATAGGCTGGGACCCACGAAACTGCAAAGGTGGACACTCTGCTTACTTGGGGGAGGGCACCGCCATGGCCTGGGAGAAGGGCCCCAGAGACCCGAGTTTGCTTCCCAGCTCCCCCCCTATGTGTGTGTGACCTTGGGCAAGTGACTTCACCCCCTGAGCCTCCATTTGCTAACGCCCAGAATCTGCAGGCTGAGTGGTCTCCCACGATGCTGGAAGGTGCAGTGCAGCAGAGGGCTTCTGTCCCTGACCCCTGAGGTAGTCAACCCATCCAGTTCCCTGTCTCTAAGCAGGGCCACCTAGAAAACCTCAGAGGAGCAAGAGCAGAGCCCCAGCCTCATTCTAAATGTGTCCCCTTAGGAAAGTTCTGGCCCAGGCAGGGTCCTGTGCAAAAGCTCAGAAAAACAGGTCTGCACCAAAGGGATAAGTGGGTTTTTGTGCGTGGAACAAGCAAGCAGGTCTGTTTCCAGGGATAGGGTGAGCCTGTCCCCTCCCTGGTTCCCTAGGTTGCCCCCAACTTGAGGCCTGGGGCTGAAATACACTGTGCCCCTCAAGCTTGCGGGGAGAAACTTCCAGTTTCCAGGGGAGAGGGGAAGGATCAGGTGATGGAGAGTGAGGTGGGACCCATAAGAGGGCCAGTAGCCTGGGCTCCCCACCTGCATCCCCACAGCCTGGACCCTGGGGTGTCCCCAAGAAAGCTGGGCTCTGAATCTGGAAGGAGGTGGCTTTCTCAGCCTCAGACACAGCTGTCCCAGCCTGTGTGAGTGTGTGATAATCCATGTGGCTCCTTTCCATCTTACACTCTTAGCATCTGTGGGGCTATGTCAGCAGCGCAGGCAGGATGTGAAATGTGTTCCCTACCTCTCCCTCCCCCACCTCTCCTGTATCTCTTCTTCTGCTGTCTTTCTTCCCACTCTTCTGTTTCCACTTCCTTTGGCTGCCTTTTCATCCTCTATTCCTTCCCTCTCTCCCATTTGCCTCGTTTATTGTTTTGGTTTTTTGCCTCCTCTGTCCCCACCGCCTGTGGGTACAGGGCATCCCAGCTCATGATGTGATTATAAAGTCAAAAAGTGAGTTCCCTGGAAGCTCGATCTCCATACCTGGAACTGGGGCCATGTAGCTTTTGTGCCAGTTACACACCTAACTTTGCTGTATTTAAACATCAAACGAATAATAGGCAATGGACACGATGTGAAAAATAATTAGGATCGAAAAGTGGAGAGGTGGGAGGACCCAGAAAAGCAGGAGGGTGGAGCCAGGAAGGCTTCAGGGGGACCATGCGATCTTTATTTGCTGGCTCCGCCCTTATCCGGCCCTCACGGGGAGTGGTAGAGCTGCCGGTGCCCCCGCCTGGCCTGAGCCTGGGGCTGAAGGTCATGCGTAAGCTGAGGTAGGGGCCGGCCGTTCCTGGGCTCTTGGCGCTGAGTCAGTTCCAAAGCACCCTCCTTTTCCAGGACTCCTACAGGTGCGAGAGCACACCCAGGACTCACCCATTTCCTGCCCAGCGCCCTGTCGGGTCCCTGCTTTCTCGCGGCAGGAATCACGGCTCCCAGGCAGGCCTCCCCTCCTGCCCTGCCCTCCTGGACTGGGTGGTCCCCTCTCAGGTGTGGCCTGGCACAAGGAAGGTGCTGAAAGTGGTCAGACCTCGCTGTCCTTTCAAGCTCCCTCTTGAACAGTGGGTTTTGGGGCCCCGTCCCCTGTGAGACAGGACTTGAGCATCATCTCCAAGTCTGGCCGGCATCATGCTGGGTTCTGCACCTCCATTCAGTTCTCATTGACTCCTCATGTTATCCCAGGTTTGGGGAGGAGGAAATGGAGGCTCAGTGAGGTGAGACAGCTTGCCCAAAGTCACACAGCATTTGGACCCAGGTCTCTCTGAGGGGCCACAGGAAAGACCACAGCTTGGGCTGGGGGCAGGATTCCTCACCCCTCCTCCCTGGGACAATTGTCTATCCTCCCTACCTCCCGACTCAGCATCTGTGCATGGTCTAGTTGGGGTTGGGGGCTTCAGGCAGTGGGTGGCATCAGGCTGGGCCCAGGGAGCCAGGGTCCTGTGATGCAGCCTTGGTCATACAGTTCATGGGCCGCCCCCGCCCCCAGTAGACTCAAGAGCTCCTGCCCTAGAACCTGCTGTGGCTCCCCACTGCTCATGGGGCAGAGCCTCCATTCCTCAGTGTGACATTCACAGCTGATTCCAACCTGGCTGCTGCTCTGGTAAGTTCCACCTTAGGACCCCAGTTGCCCCAGCTCCTCTGTGCCTTTACAGACTCTCTTCCCGCCGCTGTCACACCCCTTTTGGGTGGTGCCTTCCCAGGCTGTCCCCTCTCCCTGGCACTTTGCACAAGATGGTTATGTGTCCATTCCCCCTTCCTCCAGCTCTTTCCCGAACCTCACTGCTCAGTGAGGCCTTCCCGACTATAGTCAACCCCCAGCCTGCACCTCGCAGCCTCTTCTCTGCTTTATCACCGCCTAGCATATTCCATATCTTACTTAGTGTTTAATTTAATGTCTTTCTCCCCCATGAGAATGTCAGCTCTATGAGGGCAGGCAGGGAGTTTGTCATTTTGTTCAGGGCTGTGTGTCCCCTCTGTCCCCCGTGCCCGGGACACTGCCTGGCATACAGTGAGTGCTCTGTCAGGGTTTGTCGGATGCAAGAGCTCAGCGGCCTAACAGATCCTCCCCCTGCTTTTTGCAGCCTTCTGCCCCGTGGAGCAGCGTGAAGCCGCGCACCCTGGGGGCCATGCAGAAGGTGGGGGCGGGGGGCCGGAGGGCCTCCGACTGCGGCCCTGCCCCTCACCGGCCCAGGTGCATCACCAAGTTTGCCCAGGTGGGTGGGGCCGCCCCTGTGGGGTGGGCGCTGGTGGACCTGGACAGGGCGGCAGGCTCTGGGGGTGGGGCCGTGGGTCGAGAATCTATTTTGAACCCAGGCTGCGGAGGGTGTGTGCACAGACAAGGCAATAGGGCCTCGACAGGGCTGAGTGGCTTTACAGGAGATAATAGCCAAGCCTGGACTGGAGTACAGTGCTCTGTCACAGTGCACAGCTCCCCCGACAGGGCAGAGTGTGTGTTTGGAGGGTAGTTTGGAGGACAGGGATCAGGACCCCTGGGCCTGACTCCCTGGACACCCTCTCACTGCCCACCCTGCCCCCAAGCAGTACGTGGGCTCCTTTCCCGTGGACGACCTGGACACCCAGGAGAGCGTGTGGCTGGTGCAGCAACAGCTGTGGGCACTGAAGGTAGGGCGGCTGGGGGCTGGGGAGGGCACTGTCCTGGCAGGGATCATAGCCTTGGAATGGCCGGCTGGAAATGGCCCCAGAGACCATCTGATCTGCCCCATCCCCCATTCAGAGAGAGGGAGTAAGTGAGGCCCAGGGAGGGGCAGGACCAAAGGTGCAGTGAGAGGTGGGCCCAGGCAGGACCACACCCCGGCTTCTGGAGCCACGTCCCTTATGCCCAGGGACCCCCTTCCCTTGGGCGGTCGTGACCTGTGCCCCACAGCTGGGAGATGTAGGGGCTGGTCATAACGTGGCCCAGGGGCCAGTCTGCCAGGAGCGGTTCACACTTCCCTGGCTCCTGGGTGTCCACTGTCCAGGACTCAGTCCCTGGGCAGGTGGGGTGGAGTTGGCTGTTACGGAGAGGTCCTGAGGCTGGGCTGGGCTGGGCAGGGGATGGCCTGGGAGGTAATGTCACCCTCCACCAACTCTCTCCCACCCAGGACTGTCCCCGACGCCGGGCTGTCGTTCTGAAATTCAGCCTTCAGGGCCTCAAGATCTACAGCGGGGAGGGTGAGGTAGGAGCCTGTGTGGGTGTAGGTGAGGACTGGACGGGATGCACTCGCCCCCTCCCGGGCCCCGTGCCGCCCCTTGAGCCTCCCCAGCTTCCCAGCCTGCTCTGGGCCTGTGGACATCCTCTCTCCAAGGGCCCTCCCACCAAGGCAACCTTGGGCAAAAGTTTCTCCTCCATCTCAGCCCTCACCCCCAGCCCTCCAAAATCTCTGGGGGCCACCTCCTGGCCTGAGCGTCAGGACCAGCCCCATGAGGTTCTTGCAGGTCCCAGTGGGCTGTGTCCAGCCTCTCATGACTGTGGAACGGGGCCAGGTAGGCAGGAGGCCAGTTGGGCACCCTTGCCTGTCCTCCTCCTGGTGCAAGCCAACATCCGATGACCACTGACTGCGTGCCAGACTGCGCACTCCGTGACTCTGGGCACCACTCACCTGACTGGTGCAGACAGCGTCCAGAGCTGTGCTTTGCCAGGGCCCTGGGGTCAGGGCCTGTGCCACTTGCCTGAGGTCTCACTGACCCCAACTAACAGCCCCATTAGAAGGGACTATCCTTCCTTAACACTTGTCACAACAAGGACTCAGAGGGCTGTACTCACCTGCCCAAGTCACCCAGAGAGTGAGTGGCAGAGCCAGGATTTGAACCCTTGGTCATCTGACTCGAAAGACCAGGTGTGCACGCCCAGGGCCAGCCACCACTGCCTTTCTCTGTGACCCCGCAGGCCGTGGATGCTCTGCCCTTCAGTCCTGTAACTTGGGCTCGACCATCGCAACCAGCAGGTCGGCAGCAGGTTGACATCAGGGAGCAAGGGATCCAAGCTCATGGCCCATGTGAAGGATGAGGGTTCTGATGTGAAGCATGGTTTGGGACAGCCTGGAAAGAGGGCAGAGTTCTTCACCCCAGGAGTTGGGTGGGGCCTAAGCTGGGAGAGCAGGCTGGGGCCTGGGAGGCCTGCCAGCGGGAGTGTGAGGCCTGGGGGGCTGGCACACGCCTGGCTGGCAGCTGCAGGCCACGTGGTGGGTCTGATGGAGAGCGGCTGCTGCCTCTCCAGGTGCTCCTGATGGCTCACGCCCTGCGGCGCATCCTCTACTCCACTTGGTGCCCAGCTGACTGCCAGTTTGCCTTCATGGCCCGAAACCCCCGGAGCCCGGCCAGCAAGCTCTTCTGCCACCTCTTTGTGGGCAGCCAGCCTGGAGAGGTACCAGGGGCCCAGGGCAGAGGACTCAGCACTGAGGCTGGGGTCAGGGGAGAAGGGGATGTGCTGTGTATCAGCGTGGGTTCCAGGGACAGAGACCTTAGATGGCTTAGCCAAGCTGGCCTGAGCCCCCTCCGAGCATGGATCCCTTGTCACTGAACCAAACTCGGGTCCGCTCGCCCATGCACAGTAAAGCCAGTCCACTGACACTGGGTCGTGGGGAGGAAGATGCACTGTTTATTGTAGGCGCTGTACAAGAGCGGGCGGCTTGTGCTCAAAAACCCCAAACTGTCCGAAGGGCTTCAGCCAAGCATTTTTAAAAGCAAGGTGGGGGAGAGGCGTCCCAGGGCATGTGATCAACTCGGGCACAGCCCTCTGGCTGATGATGAGGTAACAGGGTGGCATCACAGGGGTTAATAGTATCAATCCTCAGGCTCCATTAGGTCTGGGGGCTACGGGCGGGGCGGGCGCACAATTAGCAAGTGGTTAGTTTCTTCTGTTTGATGGTGGTTTTAGCATCTGTAAAACAAGTCAGGACATGTGCCCCAGGTACTGCTATCTCGGTACTTTAGAGAGGAGCTACAGCAGAGGATATGGGGCAGGGGTCCGTCCTGCTCAGTTACACCCTCACCACCCTGGCTCCTTCTGGACTCCCCCAGAGCAAGTCAGTGGCCTCAGTATTCCCTGGATTCGAAGGTGAGGACTAGGCTGTGCCCTTAGAGATCAGAGAGTCACACTGCCAGGCCTTTGCCCCTGTTATTCTTTCTGCTGAATCTCCTTCCCCTTCTCATCCTGGCAAATTCCAACCTGCCCTTCAAGGCTCAGCCCACGCGTCTGTGAAGCCCACCTTGAATCCTCTGGACTGCCCCTCTCTTCAGCAGTCCTGTGACATGAACTGCCCATCGGTCTGTCCCTAACTACAATCACTGAAATTCTTTGAGAGCAGAGGCTATGGCTGGGTCTTGAACTCTTCTGGTTCTTGGCCCGGGGATAGTGGGTAGGCAGGTAGATCCCGAAAGTCAAAGCCAGTGTGACCACGGGGAACAACAGATCCTTGGCAGCCAATCTTTTGGCAACTGGAGGCTGGGTTTGGTTCCATGCAGCAAGCATTTTGTCATCAATCCTGTATGTTGAGCCCTGTGCCAGCTACTGCAATGACAGGTGGCTGAGACATGGCCCTTGATCTGAAGCTCATGGTTCTAATGTGCTGGGCTGGATGATGAGTGTGATGGGTAGAATGTGCTGGCCCCAGAGTGCAGGGCCTCTCCTGGGGGTTTTCTGTAGTCCATTTCATTTAAGGGGCACAGGGAAGTGGGGATGAGGAGACTGTGGCACAGAGATGCCATGCTCTGCCCAGGGTCACACAGCAGCTCCTAAGCGGCAGAGCCAGGATTGGATCCCAGGTTCTGTGACTTCAGGGCCTGGGCCTTTAGCCACTCCTCTAAAAGGGGACTCACAATGCACAGGGTGGGGGTAGTCAGTCCAGGGGTAGGAGTGCATTTAGCCCATGTATTGCCAGCTTCAAGCATGATGCCTAGAACAAAGTAAATGCTTGCTGTTGGTTAAATGAATAAAGGAAGCTAACATAGAAGGCTTCATGGTGGTGAGGTTTTGAGGGATCAGTAGGAGTTTTCTCAGGAAGACTAGGGAACAGCATCCCCAGCCAAGAGGCTGCATGCCCCACTGGTGAGTGGGTTGATGCCTAAGGAATCCCCCAGGAAGCCTCCCCCAGCTAAGCCTGCCTCCCTCTCCCTCCCTAGGTCCAGATCCTGCACCTGCTGCTCTGCCGCTCCTTCCAGCTTGCTTACCTCTTGCAGCACCCAGAGGAGCGGGCGCAGCCTGAGTCCTGCCCGGGTCCTGCGGAGGACGTGCCCCTGAAGCCCCTGTCCGGCCCTGGGGGCCCCCCTGGCCTAGTACGGGAACCCTTTGGCCGTGATCAGCTGTCACAGAACGTTAATGCGCTGGTCTCTTTACGGCGGCTGCCAGCAGAGGGGCCCGGGGGCAGTGGGGTATGCAGCACCCCAGCCGGGGAGTGGGCAGTGGACACAGAAACTGGGCGGGGGCTTGAGGGTCAAGGGGGGATCCTGGACTTCCATGGGAGGGGCTTTGCCTGACCAGACACAACCGGGCCTGAGTCTGGCCGCCCTTGCTGGCCCCTCTTGGTGCCCTAGAAGGAGCTGCCGGAACCGGAAGGCCGTGGGGGTGCGCGCCATGCCCGCCTGGGGAACCCCTACTGCTCGCCCACACTGGTGCGCAAGAAGGCCATTCGCAGCAAGGTGATCCGCTCGGGGGCCTACCGCGCCTGCACCTACGAGACGCAGCTGCAGCTGTCGGCCCGGGAGGCCTGTGAGTTGCAGGGACTAGTGCGCGTCTGTGTGTCAGCCAGGGTGGGCCTGAGCGTCGGTTTCTGCGAGGCTGTGACTGCAGGTGCCTGTCCCTGTGCGCCTTGAGGCCCCGTGTCCCCTGGGGGGTGTGCCTCCCGGGCTGCATGCCCAGGTGCTTGCAGAGGTGATCCGGTGATCTCCATGCTGTAGATATGGTCTAACTGGCGAGTGGGTGTGAGTGTGTGTGGGGGTGTCCGGGTGTGGCTGTGTTTTTCCTGGAGCTGGATGTGTGCCTGTTGGGCCTGGAGAGAGAGGCTTGGTGAAGACACAGGCGTGGGGGTGATGGGGCCTGTGAGGGTGGGGTGGACTGGGCATCGGTGGGGACAGCCTCTCTCCTTCTGACCCCTGGGTGGTCTCCACAGTTCCTGATGCGTGGGAGGCCTGGCCCCGGGGCCCTGGGGGCCCCTCTTGCCTGGTGGAGAGCGAGGGCAGCCTGACGGAGAACATCTGGGCCTTCGTTGGCATCTCCAGGTAGGAGGGGGTGGACGGAGAAGTAGGCTGTGGCTCCCCCACGTCCCTGTTATGTGCGCATTCCTGCGCATGGGCAGAGGGCTCCTGACCACGGGGCCTCAGGCCAGGGACGGCATCACCTTGGGCCTCAGTTTGCTGAAATGTAAGGACCTTCATCACAGGGCTGTGGAGAGGATCAGATGTCATTATTCTGCAAAGCCTTCAGCGCCCGGCCTGTCACTGGGACAGTTCCCTAAATGCCAGCTTTTTCAAAGTCTCTCCTGATTAGGTTTGAAGTTGTCAACAAGTACGGTCCTCTTGGAAACCTTTTAGATAGTCTGAAAGCTTTCGTCTGCTGAGCACCTGCTTTGGAGCAGGCACTATGTTTCCGATGCTGTGCGGCGAGCTGAGCCTGGGTCCAGATTAGGGGCCTGCCTTCAGCCTCTCCCCTCTGCCCTCCCAGGCCCAGTGCTGTCGCCCTGCTGCGGAGAGACGTGCTTGGGGCTTTCCTGCTGTGGCCTGAGCCTGGAGCCAGTGGCCTGTGGTGCCTGTCGGTGAGGACACAATGCGGTGTGGTGCCCCACCAAGTCTTCCGGAACCACCTGGGCCGCTACTGTGTGGAGGTAAGAATGTCCCTGACCCCATCCCTCGCTCTCAAGCCCCGTCCTTTTGTACCACTGAGGTTCTGAGCCCACCTCACCTTCATTCTGGTTCCCCATGGCTCTCTCTGGCCCCACCCCTCATTTAATTCTCCACCCAGCTCCTTAGTCACTGGCCCTTGTGGCCCTACCCCTACTAGCTTATTGGCCCCACCTCTACTCTGTGGGAGGAGGGTATCTCTAGTAGACTCTTGGACCAGAGTCATGCCTCACATTCTATAGGAATACTGCCTTTAAAAGTCTTGCTTTCCCACACCCTAACTCATCTTTAAGCAGAGGAGGAAATTGAATATGAGAGGGTAGAGGCTTGCATAAGCTCACATGGCCTCAGGGTCTCCAGGTCTGGAGTCTTGATCTGATCACAGGTTTCCAGGGACTGGGGTGGACAGTGAGGCTTTTTAAATGTGCAGCCTTACTTCCATGCTGAGTGCCTCAGTCCTGTCCAAGCTGGGAGGAGAGAAAGAGAGGGAATGGGGTCTGGTTCTGCTGTAAGCAGGACAGTGTCCTCTTTGGCTTGAAATGCCTCCTCTAAAGTGGGGCAGGATCCTGGGTGAGGGGATAGATGACGCCTGCGGGAGCCATGGGGAAAGGGCAGCTGGAGCTGAAGCCCTTCCCTCCCTCAGCACCTGCCCGCCGAGTTCCCCAGCCTGGAGGCCCTGGTGGAGCATCATGCTGGGACTGAGCGCAGCCTCTTCTGCTCCCTCGACATGGGCCGCCTGAACCCTGGCTACGAGGAGCAGGACTGCGGGCCTGAGGGCAGGCCTCCCCGGACGCTCTGGCCCCTAGGCCACGCCAAGTCCGAGGCAGAACTGCAGGGCCTGGGCTAGGAGGCCAGGCCTCACGCCAGCAGGCCCTGCCCCGCTCTGGCTTCTGGGTCTCAGCAGGCCGCTCTGCCCTTCTTCCACCCCGCTGGGCACCAGTTCCATCCAGTCACTCTGCCCCTTGGACCAGTCTTCCATCACTTCCCTGCTTGTGGGGGGAGCCCTGAGAGCGGGGACTGCCCGTGGCTTCTCACAGGACGGGGCCCTGTCGGGACTGCAGGAGGGGCAGGCGGAGCTCCAGGCATCCATGAACCTGTGGGGTGACTGTGCAGGCTTGTCTTCCCTGCGCTTAACCTCACTCCGAGGAGGGGGAGCTTTCCAAGGTGGGCAGGAAGGGTTGTTCACGATGAAGGTGTAGCCCTCTCCTACGGAGGCAAGGCCCAGTCTTGGGGCCCTGACTGCAACAGCGAGACACATGAGGGAGAGGTGTTCAGGGAGGCAGGAGTGAGTTCTCGCTTAGGGCGAAGGCGAGAGGACAAGCCACTTTTCCCATGAGAGAAACAGGGATGACGCGCCGGAGCTCGTGGGCTGCGTCCGGGCTGACAGAGTGTGCGGCCTGTTTTCCACATCCGTTGAGGTTAAAGGAGTCTTCCCTTGAGTTCTGAGGAGTGAGGGTTAGGAGGGTGCAGAACAGGTGGATGGACCCATACGCAGGTGGACACCTGTGTGCAGAAAGGGACGTGAACGGGCCAACAGGGCAGACTCTCAAAGAACCTTCAGATTAGGAAGGCTGGCTTGTCTCCACTCAGAACTGCAGGGTTGTGATTCCTGCTTTACTCGGAAGGGATGGCCTAGTCTCTTCCCCTCCCCTACAACCCCCTCAGGACCACCAAGACACACATACACACATCCCCAGGCTCATTTCCTTTGGTCATCTGACTGGGAGGGGCCAACAGCGAGCCACAGGCTTAGAGAGTGAACAGGGCCCTGCTCCACTTACCTTGCAGGCCAGACTGGGTTTGGTGGCTGCCTGGGAAGCCTCCCAGTGGTGGTATTTTCCTTAACGTGGCATTGACCATGGCTGTCAGGGGCCACTTCACTAGGCCAGCCCCACTGGGGATGAAGGTCAAAGAGGAACCACCTAAAGGTGGAAGTGATGTGGGCCCTGCCAGAGGTGACTTGGCCTCAGCGGGCGGTGGGGGTCCATCCAGGGAAATGATTCTAGTCTAAGGCAATGGCCCTGCGATGAGGGACAGATCTGGGTGTCCCCCTTTATAAGTAAACTTGACAGACAGATGTGAATCTACCAGATTAAGTTAGGGAGCAGGTTCACTTTGGATGAACTTCTCTTCCTCAGGCAGCGGCCTACTCAGGAGTCTGGGGGCTGCCCTCTACCCCATCTGGGAATGGGGTACGACTGCTCTGTGCCTTGAAAGTAGCAGACTTCTGACTCCTGGAAGAGGGCAGTGCCAATGGAATAAAAAGGAGGAGCCTCAGAAGTTGAGGCCTGATGTTCCCAGCTTCCAACCTCTAGCTGGGGAGATGGTCTTGGCTGGGGCCTTGTCACTCTGTCACACCGGATAGGAGGAAGCTGTCCTTTGAGGGCTCTTTTCACTGGAACCACAGCACTGATTTTTTACTGAATGTGAGTGGGAACCTGGGACTTATTTTATAGCCATTCCTACCAGAACCCATCTCCTCCCTGAGCAAAGCCCTGGTCCCTCGTGGGAGGCAACGGCCTCACATTTCTCTGGCAAGGAAAGGGGTTTGGTGATAGGGTGCCCAGGATTACAGCACCGGAGTCGCACCCATTTAAGAAGACCTGATAACTGGTCTTACCCCTACAAAGGATGGGTTTTGTTGCACAAGTTATCTGTGTGGACAGTGTATCAGGAGTGTTCCCAAAGTACTTTAACATTCCTTCACACACCATTTATTGATCACGTGGTACAAATAGGGCAAGGTTTTTGACCCAAGTGTGCAGACGCCTCAGTGTCTTAATTGCAGACCACAGTTTTCTCTTTGTTCCAACCAGTGCCACCTGGGTAGCCCAGCTTTCCTTACTGTGTGGACTTGAAACAAATAAATTCATTTCTTTGGATTGTCTAGTACAGACTTTTCCTTTGAAGAGTGAGGTCTTTGTCCAGTTTGCCTGCTTTGCTTTTGTTTGCCAACCATGCTTCCAGCTGGTGCTAAATGATGAACCAAAGATCCTGTCCTCAGGGGCTCAAGATGTCATGAAGGAATTGGGTAGGAAGAATTAAATAATGGCTCTCCTGCTAAAAACCTTCAGTGGGTATTTCTTGGGAAAAAGACTCAAGCCCTTATGTTCTAGCCATTCGGGTATTCCTTCTCCTGTAATATGCCACAGGGCCTTTGCACAGCCTGGACCGGCCCCCTTGTCCTCCTCTCCTCCCTTTACCTGGTTAACTCCTCAACCTTGCCATTTCAGCTCCTCTCACTCAGGAAGCCTGCCCTGACCGCTCCCCACCCGCACCCCCTCCCCGGGCTGGGTGAGCTTTCCTGGCTAGATAGTCCATAGAACTGATCCTTTAGTTTGTAATTATTCTCTTATTTATGAGATTTTTGTTTGTGGGAAATTTATTTCCAATGTCAGCCTCCCCGCCTAGACTATGGGCACCAAGAGGGCAGGGATTGGACTGTCTCTCAGTGCCTATCAGCACGCCTGGTACGTAGATGACAGTTTCTGTGCAAAGGGGAGGGTAGAGGGAGTGTGAGGGCCACCATTCTGGCTGGAGGGACTTGTGCCGAGCAGAGGGAGATAGGCCAGGCAGCCTCCCCAGCCAAAAGACTCTCAAAGTGTTTTGTTTCCTAAGCTCGAGACTTAATGAAAACGAGGGGCAGCATTAGAACGAAGCTTTGCTCTGTCCCAGGAGTGGGGCAACCTCCCCTGAGGCAATACAGGGATGTGGAAAAAGGGCCGCAAGGTTCCTGTTGCCTTTCTCAGTAGGTCTCTAATCCCTGCGTCAGGCCCCTCCTCTAATATCTCTCTCCGAGGTGGATTCAAGGCTGGCCTCCCTGTCCTAGCTAGGCCTCCTCGAGCAAACTGCTTAACCTCTCTGAACTGGGGCGGTGAGAACTGCTGTGCAGCGCCTGGCACGCAGCAGGCAGACGCTCGGGCAAAGCCACTGCGGGTCCTCCTCGACGGCTGCCCCGGCGCACTGGCTTCCAGTCGGGGGACGCTCCCCCGGGCCCAGCCCGGCAGGGAGAACGCGCGGAACCGCCAGCTGTGACGCCGCGGGCGTCGCCGAGCAACCGAGAACGCCGCGGCGGCGTGCGTGCGAGCTAGCGGGCGGCTGGGGCGGCTCGGGGGGCTCGGGCCCTGCGGCGGCGCCTGCAGCGCGGATCCCCTGCTGCCCCCGCCCGGGCCGGGCCTCGGGGACGGGCGAGCCCGGGCGCGGGAGGAGGCGGGCGAGCCCGGCTCGGGTCCTGCGACTCCCCCGTCGCCCCCTTCCTCCTCTCGGGGAGCCCCCCAAAGAGTCCTGTCCCCGCGCCACGGCCCTGCCCCCGCCGCGAGGCCCCGCCCTCTGCCCCCCCTCGCCGCGAGGCCCCGCTCCCTGGCCCCGGGGGCCTGGATTCCCCCGCCCCGCGGTCGTGTGTCCCGGCTGCGGCGTCCACGTCCGTCCGCAAGCCGGGGACCCCCGGCGCGGCGCCATGGCCTCGGAGTCGGTGAAGGTGGTGGTGCGCTGCCGCCCCATGAACCAGCGGGAGCGGGAGCTCAACTGCCAGCCGGTGGTGACGGTGGACTCCGCGCGCGGCCAGTGCTTCATCCAGAACCCGGCCGCCGTCGACCAGCCCCCCAAGCAATTCACCTTCGACGGCGCATACTACATGGACCACTTTACTGAGCAGATCTACAACGAGATCGCCTACCCGCTGGTAGAGGTGAGGGCGCCCGCGAAGCCATCTCCGAGGACTTGCTGGGCAGAACTTGGGGCCACTCGGAGGGGTCCAGAGGGACAGCCCTCCCCCTAAGCCGGGCGGGAAGCGCTCTTCTGCACGTGGACAGCAATAGGTTAGGCTGAAGACTTCTCCAGGCAAGAGACAGCTGGAACAAGCCCACAATCTGTCCCGGTCTACACTGGCCCACATTCTTACAGCCCCTTTCCTACAGGAACTCCTGCCTCCTAGACTGCTTGCCCTCCACCCTCACCTGAGAGCTTCAGGACTTCTCTAAAAGCTCTAGCCACTTCCCCCAGCCTCCCCCTCTTCTCCAGAGAGCCCTAGGTCTCCTCCTCCCCACCTTCCCAGGCCATGGCCTCTACTTTCTCCCCTCAGCATCCAGAATCCTCTCCCTCATCCTCCCTCCAGCTTCCCAAGAGGCCTGGCAGGTACAAGCCTATGTAGGGGTGGGGGGGAATCTCACTGGTTCCCTGCTTCTGCAGAGAGAAGGCTGCTGACCTGGCCTTGGTCTTGGAGGAATGGAAACCCTTTACCTTTGGTCATCTTCCTCCCTGGCAGTTGAAGAAGAGGGAGGCACCAAAAGTTTCTGGCCCTTTATATGGCTTTCACTCTTCTCTGCACTCTCACACTAGGTGGCTGGTTGGACTTTTCATGACGGGGAGGCTCACATTTCACAGATGGGGAGACTGAGGTTTCTGGCAGAGGCAGGGCTGATATCTCCTGGCCAAGGGTTCTTTCCATTCTGCCAAAATCTCCCTAGCTGTCCAGCAAGTCACCGGTTAAGTGAGATAGCACAGGTTGTTCCAGGAAAAAAGGAAAAGTTCAGGAAGTACCCTCTCTCACCTGTGAAGCTGTACATTAGGAGACTCTGGGAAATCTTGCAGCAAAGAAACTTTGACTTAATTTAACCTGGTGTTTCCAAAATGTGTTTGCCCAGGGAACCTTTTTTTGTGTTGGCTGGCAAGTCAGTTGACACCCCCCCAGAACACCTCCTTTGGCCACCTCATGTCTTCTCCCAAGACTTAATCAAAACCCTTGTGAAAGTGGAGGTGTCCTCTGGCCCAAAGCTCCCCAGTGGCCAGGGCGTGACTGGAAGTGATGCAACCCTCCCCAGGAGGTGGTCCCAGGCTCTGGGAAAGGCCAGGCTATCCTACCATCCTAGACTTCTAGGCTGGAAGGGACCAGAATGGGTCATCTGGTCCAGCCTCCCTCCCCCATGGGATCCTTGAATGTCCACCCAGTGATGAGAGCTCACTCTTTCCAGGGCAGCCCATTCCACCTTTGCTTCTCAGCTCCTAGATGACCGTTCTGCACAGTGAGAGTCAGCCTCCTTGATGCTCTCAACTGCCTGCCCTGGCTCTGTCCCTGGGGACCCACTGAATACCTCTGCTTCTTCATCTAGGGGTGGTCCCTCAGAGATCTGAGGATTCCAAGATTCAGTTCTCCTTGGCCTTGCCTTCTCCAGGGCCGAGATTTGCTCATGGGTCACCTCCTCATCCTGGGAATAATTCCCCTGAGCAGGCCTCCCTTGTCAGGGTCCCCAGGAAGCCCCAGCCCAGAGGGGGAGACACTAAGGAGGCAGTGGCCACATCAGATCTCTCCTTCAGCTCTCACTTCTGTCCCGTGTTCACTGCTCTATGGGATCCTCTGTCAGACCCCTGCCTCTGGACATCCCACAGAGCCTCAGACTCCAGTGACATTCATTCATTTTCATTCATTCAGGTAACAAATAGTATCTCCATAACAGATGCTGTCCTAGGCATGGAGAGCGTTGCTTTCAAAGAGGCCTGGCCTCTGCCCTCAGTGAGCTCGTGGTCAGGTGGAGGAGCAGCTAAGCTAGTAGCTACAATCCAGGGTGATGAGTGGGAGGAGAAGGCTGGGTGACTTTGGCAGCAGAGAAAATGCTAGCAAACCTGGGCTTGGAGGGGATGGGAAGGCAGGGAGGACTTCCTGGAAGGATGAGGCCAGAAGGCTGAGAGGAGATGGCCAGGCAAGAAGGTAGAGGAAAGGGCCTTCCAGATGGAGACCAGCTTATAGCATTTGCTCTTCACCAGACTCCGTGGATGTATGTAGAGCTGGAGCCATCATTCCTGATGAGGAAACTGAGGCCTGGAGTGTCACAGAATAAGTTAGGGGCGGCTTTGATTCCTAGCACAGTGCCAGGTCCCCATGTTCCATCCTACCACCTCCCATTAAGTGATTTTCAAAGCACAGCTCAGTGACTTGGAGCCAGGAGTAGCTGCACCCTTAGGCCAGGTGGCTGTGTGTCTGTCCTGCTGGGCTCTGACCCCGTCCAGGAGGCCTCCTGCCCAGGCCCTGGTGCAGGAAGCCCCCAGCACTTAGACTGCCCCTTCCTGCTTGCCTCCCTCCCCCCCCCCCTCTCCCCTTCCCTTCTTCTCCACCCCTTAAATCCAGGCTCTGTTTCTGATCTTCTCTGTTACTGGGTGACCTCTTCAACTCTCCTGTGTCCTGTCCACCCCAGACCTACCTTTCAGCCAACTTTACATGAGCTCCTCACCTCCACACCTGGCCCGCTGCCTGGTCTATGGGCTCTTTCCCAGACAGTGGCTTTGCCATCTCCATCCTTTCCCTTCACACCCGTGGCTTTAGAGTCACCTCTGATGACCCACCGCCCAACCCACCCACCCAGGAGCCAGATACCCTGGTTTCTACCACGACCAGACCAAGGACAGTGGGCCTGGTTTCCAGAGACATTGATGTGGTACAAGCCATAGAATTAGGACCCTGGGTGGGACAAAGAGCTGCTCTTTTGGGAGAGGGCAGAAAGGGGACATACATTAGGCAATTTAGCATGGATACAGTTTATTTCAGCTTCAATGGCTATGCATTTATTTAATGTGAAGTAGAAAAGATGTCGAGCACATCTAACCTGCAATGCAGTTTCGGGGGAATTATTGCTGTGAAATGACACCAGTTAAAAAGAGAGTCAATGAACAGTTTGACTTCATGCAAATCATTTAGTAAATAATAGTAAAGGGGACGTGGCAGAACCTGGGGTGAACAGTGTCTGACGTCCAGGACCAGCTCCATGTGTGTGCACGTCCCTGGGTCTGGAGGTATCAATTGATGGGTGAAGCATTTTTGGAATCTTATGTTTTGCCTTAAAATGCACGTAAAGTTGTCTTCTGCTTCACTGCACGGCAGCGCTGTTCTGCAGAACTTTCTACAGTGGTGGAAATGTTCTGTAGCTGGGCTGTCCAATTAGGTACCACTAGCCACATGTGGCAGGTGAGCCCCTGAAAAGAGGCTAGTGCTATTGAGGAGCTGACTTTTAGTTGTATTTAATTTTAAGTTAAATTTAAGTAACCCCGTGTGGCTAGTGGCTACCACGTGGAATGTCACAGCCTAAGAGCAGTGTTTTCCAATACGGATGTCACATGAGCCACATACCTACTTGAAACTTTTCTAGTAGCCATTTTTTAAAAAGTGAAAGGAGACAGGTGAAATTAATTTTAATAACACATTTTATTTAACCCTATAATATCAAAAATATTATCATTCCAATAAAACATGATAATAGATACTATTATGGCTTAATGACTATTAGTGAAATATTTTACATCCCTTCGTCATACTAAGTCTTTGAAATCTGGTGTGTTTTACGCTTATAGCACATCTCAATTCAGGTGTCAAAAGTTCAAATGAAACACGAAGAACAAAGTTGCGTTTAATGAGAAAATATGTTACACTGCTCCAGGTTTTAAATGTAAATCACTTAAAATAAATTCAGTTCCTCAGGCGCACCAAGCACACTGGTAGTGTGGCTGGTGGCTACCTTACTGGACAGGGCATATAAAATATTTGTTTTTATATCGAATCCCTTCTCCATGTTGGGGTGACAGTGATACTCCAGGCACTGCCCGTGTTGTCCCTGGGGCTTCGGGTGACCCCAGCTCTGAGGCTCCTGGTTGGTGACTGGTCTGCCACCACCTCTCCCCCACCTCAGGGGCTCATCCCTGTGTGCAGCTCCGGCCCTTGGGGGAGCTGCACTGCATGGCTGTCAGTGTTTCCTCATCAAGGGAGGGGGTGCTTGTCCAGTTCTGCCCGTAAAAGTGAGACCTGTCTCTCAAAGGAGTGACTTCGGGTCTTCCTTCCCCAGCAGTCCCTGGGAATAACAAGCCCCATGTTGATCTCCAGAATGGGCCTTTTTTTGGGGGGGGGGGTTAATTTTTTTTTGAAGTGTAGCTGATTTACAATGTTAGTTTCAGATATACAACAGTGATTCAGTTATCCTTATACATACATACATATTTTCTTTTCAGATTCTTTTCCCTTATATGTTATTACAAGAAATTGAGTATAGTTCCCTGTGCTGTACAGTAGGTCCTTCCAGGATGGGTCTTTGCCGTGGAACCAGGTGCAGATGCTGGGCCCTCGGGGGCCTGGGAGCAGCTCTCTGGGCCCACGTTCTGACACAGGATCCCCCCTCCCCCATGCTAAGGTCTGGAATCTGTGACCTCAGAAGCTGCATGAGGGCAGGGACTGGGGTGTCTGCCTGGTTCATGGCTCTGTCCCCAGCCAGAGCACAATGCCCGGCACAGAGAAGGCAGCCAGTACCTGTGGAATGAATAATCGCATCAGTGAATGGAGAACGCCTTGGGGATGCCACCCGGTTTGCCTCCGACTTCTGCCCTGCTTCATCTCCATCCTCCTTGCCCCAGCTCTCAGCCTCTCACCTCTCTGCGTCTGTCTCCTCAGCCTGGAATGCCTTCCTCTCCCAGCCACCCTTTGAGCTCCCCCGTCTTCCCCTGACCTGCCCGGGAGCTTTGCCTGGCTCTTCCCGCACCTTCTGTTCCCCTTCTTTGCGCTCTCTCTCTCTACTTGCCTGCCTGAGCTTCTGTCTCACATACACCCTCACCTCGTAGGAGAAGCCCATGTATACATCCATCTCCCCCATGTTCCAGGCAGGCAGTTAGGGAGCACCCACCTCTGTGTGCCAGCATTTCACATGCCGGTGCGTGTATACCTCGCAGCAGGTTCAGAGGAGGTGCTGTTCTTGCCCTTTGTTTCAGGTGAGGAACCCGAGGCTCGATGTGCCCAGGTAAACACAGGCCAAGGGCACACGGTCGGTAAAGGACGGTGGCCAGGCTCTGAACCATACACAGGACAGTCTCCTACCCCACCAGGCAGTGACCTCCTGGAGGACAGGGCTGTGCCTTATTCATCTTGACACGGCCCCCACACCCACCCTAGCCCAGTGCCATCGCGGTCGGAGCCCCAGGGAGGGGCCCTGAGTCTGTGAGTTAGGAGGCAGCCCTGGCCTGGCCCTGAGCCCAGCCTCTCTGGGCCAGCTGAGCAGCGGGGTTGTGGTCCATCCATGCAGGGCGTCACCGAGGGCTACAATGGCACCATCTTTGCCTACGGCCAGACCGGTAGTGGAAAGTCCTTTACCATGCAGGGCCTGCCGGACCCGCCCTGCCAGAGAGGCATCATCCCCAGGGCCTTCGAACACATTTTTGAAAGCGTCCAGGTATGGGCCTTGTGGACGGAAGGGCCAGGGCGGGTGCGTAGGGCTGGTGGACTTCCCAGAGCGTTACCATGAGTGGTCCCAGAGCAGTTCTGGCCTGGACATCCATTGTGGGATGTAGTCACCAGACAGGTGAGCAGAGGCAGGCTCTGGTTTCTGAAAATGTGATGGGAAAAGAACTTAAAATTGAGAAAATTCTACCTTCTGGTTCCATGTTTTTCTCCTGCCATTTTTGGATTGTAACATTTCATTTAACATTTCACATGGAAATGATGACCCAGAGCGCTGGCCTGAGAAATGATTGTACCAAGCATAGCTTCCCTTTTAAGTGGGCAGTTGCTACAGACCAAACCTTGTGCAAAAGGCCTTTGCAAAATCACCTCACTACCACCTTGGCCCAGGAGGTAGCTATAATCCTCATTTTCAAGCCAAGACTTGGAGTCCTTATGGGCTGGGCCTGGACCAGTTATCCAAGTGTCTAGGCTGCAGGTGAGACTTGCCCTGGTGACCATTCATGACAACACGTAGAAATTGCTGCATCTGGGAAATGGCAAAGCAGGGACTGGTCAGCTGCAGCCCATGGTACTGAGCCTGGGACTCACTGTGATGACCCATAGTCAGTGCTTGGTCCAGGCCTCGGTTTCTCTATCTGAACAATGGGGAGGCCTCTCCCATTTCCGGTCCCATGAGGCTTGTAGAGAGAGTGTGAGTCCATAGTAATATGAAAATGACGCCACTCTAAGAAGCTTGAGGGCCCAGCGAGCCGGAGAGGAGGGGAGAGCCTGCCATGCAGGCCGGGCCAGGTATGGTTAGAGATTTCTCTCCCCGTGACGTCCCACCTCCTGCTATGATGTCCTCCCATGATGTCCAGGCAGCAGGTGCTCAGGTGTCTTTGCTTTCCCCGTCCACCCCTGCAGTGTGCAGAGAATACCAAGTTCCTGGTCCGGGCCTCCTACCTGGAGATTTACAATGAAGATGTCCGGGACCTGCTGGGGGCTGACACCAAGCAGAAGCTGGAGGTAGGTGCAGACCTGACACGGGCAGGTGGGGGCTGGCGGAGGGGAGGTTGGCACCAGGTGGTGCTCCCTGAGAAATGTGGGGACGGTATCCTGAGGGCACAGGCCCTGGTTCGGACTAGAGCAAGAAGTTTTGAACTTGAATTTTGGGGTGTTCCCAGAGTCCGTGATGCTGCGGAGGGGTTAATGGGCCTACCCCCAATGCACAAAGGGAGGTGGGCCTTCCCTGGAGTAATGCCACCTCTATCTGTTGAAACAGTTGGAGTTTGGTGATAGATTTCATTTTCATTCCACTTCTAAAACACCATTTTGAAAAAGTCCAAGGGTCTTTCAAAGCTGAAAAGGTATTAGTGATGATCATTTTTTGAGCACTTACTGTTTACAGACGGCTTTAGACGCATTATCCCGTTTAATACTCCCAGTCACCTTTTAGGTAGATACAGGTTTCCCTCACTTTCGGAAGGTAGAGTGAACCTTTTGTAAGCAAAATGGTGTAAAGGGAAGGGTATCCCCTGCTTTCCGAAATCCTGTTTCCGCTTTGCTTTCAGAAAGACTGACATTAGTACAGTAATGGCTTTTTTTGTAAAAGTGAAAAATCCACTTTGATTTCTTTCTAACTTGAACTTTTGGAAAGTAAAGGACACCTGTATTATTATCGCCAGTTTACCGATGTGGGAAGGGAGGCTCAGATGGGTTAATTAACTTGCCCAGGCTTCACACGGCAGTAAGTTGGCCGAACCTTCTATTGAACCCAGGTCTTTCCGACATCAAGGTCCTGCATCGCAAACATCCCATTTTCCTGCTGCAGATGGGCTCAGATTCTGGGACCTGGTCCCCCTCTGAAAGGGCTCTGGTGTGGGGGTGCCCACAGACCGATGATATGACCTCGTGAGGTTGTTGTGAGGACTGAGAAGAGTAACGTGTGAGCAGCTTAGCAGAGTGCCAGTGCACAGTAGGTGCTCGAGGAGCTGTTTCATAGGTGCGCTATTTCATGCCATTGGGATTCTGAGACAGGATGGTGAATATGACCAGGGGGTTGCAAAGTGAATAGATGGATAGCTCATGACAGAAAAAACTAGGGCCGGCCCAGCTGATGACTGAGCATCGCACACGTTTCGTAAATTGTCCTCAGTCTCCTGAAAGTCTGGAATCAGAATGAAAGAGCATCATTTCCCAGCTGGGAGAAGCAGAATTAGATGCTTTGAGGGTTCTATCAAGTTAGGCAGAACTTGGTGGGGGAGGGTCTAGCTCATTGGTAGAGCATATGCTTAGCATGCACAAGATGCTGAGTTCAATCCCCAGTACTTCCTCTAAAAATAAATAAATAAACCTAATTACCTCCTCCCCCCAAAGAATTAAAAAAAAAAAAAGATAAGCGGAACTTGGCTGACCCTTTGGGAAGCCCAGTGAGGTCAAGTGACCTTCCAGGACTGGACTACCAGCTGGTGGCAAGGCTGGACCAGGTCTGGGACCCTTAGGCCTTTACCTTAGTGTAAGGTTTGGCTACATCTCCTATCTGAGACTCTTTAAATGCTAGGTGGACCAGGTCAAGTCCAAGGAGGAGCCCAGTGAGGGGAGGATCACCCAGCTCTGTGGCCAGAAGGCTGGTGGCTGCCCCCAAACTCTGGTGCTTCTTATCTGACCAAGCAACCAGTGGACCCCCCAAGGGGCCGACAACCAGCGGTGGAGGTCAACCTACCTCCTTCAGAGTCAGAATGCGTGAGCTGGGGGAATATCAATCATCAGTGAGCATCCCCAGAGGTTGCTATGGAGACTCCTATGAGGAAAGAAGGCTGGGGAAGAGGAGGTACTTACCTGAGGCCACTGGGTTAGGAAGCCACAGAGTCAGTGTTGGACATTTTCCGTGGCCCAAACTGCCTAAACCTCCCCAGGGCACAGGCCTTGACAGCCATGGGGAGTGGGGCAAAACCAGATAAAGGGACTGCTGTTGAAGCCTCCCAGTCCTCTGGACTCTCACTGACCTCTGGATTGGACCGGATGTTGGGATCGCCTGGTTCTCACCCCACCCTGATCCATGTAGGGCAGTGCTGTTTCCCTGCTCAGCTCCAGAGCCCTTCACTTGCCCCCAGGCCCCTCACTTGTTCTGGTTTCATGTGGAGGGGCTGTGAGTTCCTCTCTGACCAACAACCATTGTAAGGCCCAACTGAATAAATCAGACCCCATGCAGCAGCTGTTTTGAAAAAGCTTGTTCGGTTTGGTCATATGGTGGAAAAAAGTACTTAAAATTTTGAGCCAGAAAGACCCTTAGAGGGCTTCTAAGTCCAGTCCTTTTGTGGTACAGAAACTGAGTCTCAGGGAAGGGAAGGGACTTGGCCAAAGTCACACAGTGAATTACCAGTAATGGTGTTGGTACCAGAAAGTTTGGGATCTGAGTGGTCAGAACTTTTCTGGGTGGGCAATACAGGAAACTTGGGGGGCAGTGAGAAGCCAGTAATGGGGTTCCATTCGAGGGAGGGGCATCTAAGAATTGATTCATCCATTCAACAGAGACTTACTGGGAAGACCTTGGGGTGCCAGGTTGTTGCAGGCCCACATGTTGTGGACTCCTTCCCAGTCCCCATCTGGACCAGGACCGGCCCCCAGCCCCCTCCTCAGCTGCTCACAAACACAGCGGGACTTTGCCCTTTCTGCGCAGGAGCCTCCAGCCGCCCACCTGGAGTCTTTCCACTGCTTTCTCTATCCTGGAGCTGGAGCAGCTGAGTCATAGCTCAGCCCCCAGACAGGGAAGTGGGGAGAGGAGGCAGGCACATGGAGCTGCTCCCACATGTCAGCCCTGAAAGGCCAGCCTGCAGCATCAGGGGCCCTGCCAGCGGGCACGGGGGCAGCAGGGGCCCTCCTCCACTTCCTCCTCTAGAATGGGCTCTGTTACCCAGACCCTGAGGCCAAGGGCTGGCAGCTGCAAGCACTTGTCCCAGCTGAGCCTCAGGCTCGGTGAGCCAGGCTGCCTGGGGTTGGGGACACTCCCCATGGATGCTCGGGGCTGTCTTGGAGGAGGTGCTACTGGGTTCTCATTAAACCTCACAACAGCCTTAGGAGGCACTGCGGTTCTTATCCTTCATTCTGGAGGAAACTGAGGCTCAAAGTGCCTAGGTAAGATCCAGCCCGAGGGCAGTCAGTAAAGGGCAGAGATGGGATTTGCATCCAGGTGGCCAGGCTCCGCAGCACAACACAGGGCCTGGTAATGCTGGTAATTAGAGGTGGTTAGGTCAGCCAGGGCCAGCAAGGGATTTAGGAAGCAGATTACACCTTCTCCCCCCATCCACCTCGAACCACTATCATAGAACCCAGGTCAGTACTGGGCAGTGGTGGTGGGGCCCTCAGGGGCCTCTCCAGTTGGTTCCTGCAGCAGCTGTGTGGGGCCAAGATGCAGAGCCCCCTCCTCCATGGGGCCGTTTTCTGTCTCTGGACCAGCCAGCCGCGGTCATGTCCTGCACATGCGCCAGCTGCATCCCAGCTGGTTGCCATGGCGACTGTGCATGGCCTTTCATCCGGGAGGAGCAGTTACGAAGGAAAGCTGCGGGGCACAGCTGGCTGCTGTCAATCTGAGTGTGGGTGGGGGCGGGAACAGCCAGGGAGGGGCGGAGGAATCTAGCAGATCGTGAGGTGAGGGGAGCAAGCCCTCCTGGGCTTAAAAATAGGGTGGGTGGGAGACCCCTACCTGAGGGGTTGCCTCCCTGCTCTGCTTTCCTGCTGGAAACATATATCCTTCTCCTCTTGGTATCTGTGCTCACTGAACCTCCTCCCCTCCAAGTACCCACAGAACTTCTTTTAGATCCATTCTCTTAATCTTTACAATGATCTTGTGGGAATAGGATCTATTATCTTCATTTTAGAATGAGGAAACCGAGGCCGAAGGAGGCAAAATGACTTCCCCAACTCAGAAGTCACAGAACCAGGTTTCTAACCCTGGTCCTGTCTGACATATAGTGATATTCCTCTATAAGGAAGCTGCATTCTCCCTGAAGCCAGGAGCAACCGTCCACTCACCTGCATGTGCCAGGCAGGCTTCTAGGTTCTGGGAGTGAGGCAGTGACCAAAACAGTCCACTCTCCAGGCTTACAGCACCCCAAGCTGCCTTCAAGCCCTGCTGAGTTTGCAGGGTCTCCTGCTTCTGTCCTTTGTGCTCCATCCTCACAGCCACCTCTGAGGTCAAGGTCGGCCCTTTGTCGTATCAAACTTCAGCTACTCCAGGAGGCTGCAGCCTCTCTCCAAGCCCTGCCTCTGGAGTTTTCCACTGCCTGTGACCACTGTGCTGCCCTGACGCGAATAGCTGTGTGACTTTCAGTGGGTTCCTTAACCTTTCTGTGCCTCAGTTGCTTATCTGTTCCATGAAACCCAAACCTCAGTCTGAGTCTGGCTCCTTCTCCAGACTTGGGCAGATAGGGCAAACCTGAGCTTGCCACCCCTGCCCCCCAACCCTCCCTACTCTGCAGCAGGGCCCCGACCCCACCTAGGACCCTGAAGCTGCCCGGGGCAAAGCATCTGAGCCTTCTGTGGCTCTGACCAGCAGACAGGTGACTTTTGTCCTAATTCATTCTGCTTTTGCCAGAGTGGCTTTATTTCCTCTCACACTTGAAAAATATTGCATTTCACAGCTCTGTGTCAGCAGTAAAACAGCTTGGCTGCCTGGAGAGCAAGCAAGGAGCAGTCAGAGAAATTAATTTGCTTGCTGCCATCACGCTGAGGGCTGGACAGTGGGAGTTATGGGCAGCAAATGACCCTTCACCCGCTGTGATCCAGGGATCTGGGAATGGGCCCGTTGCCTTGGAGCCGCAGCAGAGAGGGGAGCAGAAGCCACATTGACAGGGCAGGGGAGATGCACTCAGAGCCCTTAGGTGAATGACTACAGGGCCAGTCCCTGGGGCACTGAAGTGCCCAGACTGGAAACCATCTTCACAGCCACAGCACAGCAACACTGAGGACAGGGGCTGGTACTTGTGCAGCACCTACCACATACCAGCCACCGCGCCGAGCACTGTATGGGCTCCGGCATCCTCGCCACCTCCCTAGGAGATAGGTATCTCATACCCATTTTACAGATGTGGAAACTGAGGCTCAGAGAGGTTAAGTTACTGGCCCAAGGTCCCACAGCAAGGAAGAGACCGGGGTGGGTTTGAGGCTGGTTCTCCCTAGAACAAACTCCAGGCCTGTCACAGGGAATTTGAGGTGCCAATCCACCCGGCAGGGGGGCCGAGTTGGTCAGAATTGGGCCCTTCCCTCAGGTTCCTTGGGGATCCCTGACCCGCCCCTCATGCCCGCAGATGAAGGAGCACCCGGAGAAGGGGGTGTACGTGAAGGGGCTCTCCATGCACACGGTGCACAGCGTGGCCCAGTGCGAGCACATCATGGAGACAGGCTGGAAGAACCGCTCGGTTGGCTACACCCTCATGAACAAGGACTCCTCCCGCTCCCACTCCATCTTCACCATCAGCATCGAGATCTACGCGGTGGGTAAGTGGGGCCAGGCGGGGGGCAGAGAGGGCTGGACCACCTGCACCAAGCTGGGTGCCCACTCCTGGTAGCCCAGGCCCTTTACCTCTCAGAACCTCAGGGGCCCCGTCTGAAACTGGGAAGAAATGCTGGGATTGCCGAGAAGAAACACAAGAAGATCCTCCCTGCGCCAGGACCCATGTTTCTGGGATTAACAGCATTAACAACAACAGTGATAACACTGGTGGCTGCCATGAGTACTTACCATGTGCCATGAAGTTTATGTGCATTAGCCCACGTGCTCCTTCCAACAACCCCATGAGATGGACACTAACATCATCCTCATTTCACAGATGAGGAAATTGAGGGTGCACAACTAGAAAGTCTCCGGGTGGGACCTCTATCACAGGGGTCTGTCTGCAGAGTGTGTGCCACCCAGAACCCTTGGATTCTCCTCTTCCTCTGTAAAGCACTCTACTCCTGAGTCCTGAGTCCTGAGAAAGGAAATCATTTATAGATGCTGTGCAAGGACTTCTAAGTGCTTCATTCCGCTTAAACCCCACAAAGGTCCTAGATGCAGGCATTATAATTCCTACTAACAGATGAGGAAACGGAGGCTCTGAGAGGTCAAGTGACCTGCTTGTTCAAGGTCGCACTTAACAAGTGCTTCAGGGTACCACTTGGCAGTTAGAGCTGGGATTTGAACCCAGGTTTCTCTGACATCTGGGGGGTTTTTTGCCAACACTGCAGCTGCCTCCAAGTTGGTGGTTCACCATGAACAGAACCAAGAGCAGTGGAGCAGGAAGCAGCCTCAGCCCAACAATGAATATAATTCTGGAGAGATCCCAGCCCAAGGTCAAGGCCTGGGTTGATGGGACCTCCAGCAGCACACTTACCCACCTGTGTGGTGACCTGGCGCCAGGCCAACCCCCTGGTGCTGGCTGGGTCAGGGTCTCGCCCAGGGGTGCTGATGTGGGGTGGTCACTTCCTCATACAATGACGCTGTGGGACGGGGGCAGGGACTGGGGCAGGTGAGGACAGATGAGGAGGGAGGAGGAGAGAGTGGCCCTGTGCAGTGCCTCTTGGTCTCTGCAGAAGGGTTTGAAGGCTGAGGCAGGCTGCCTGGAAACAGACTTTTAAACAATTTTAAAGATGTTTATTATTTTCATTATAAAATAAGTTCAACAAAGACATTTAGGAATTAGAGAAAGGTAGGGGAAATTACTCATAAACACAACTAACTGTTAACATTTAAGCATATGTTCTTTTGGTCCTTTATTTCCCTGTGAAAATTTTAGACACAACTGAAGTCTTATGCTCTATATAGTTTCTTCCCCAAGTTTCATTTCTCATGCTACCTCTAAGCATTTCCCCACATCATTCCTGCCTTGTCTTCCTGATTGTGGGAGGTGACTGAAGGCCGGTGTATCACTCATGGCACCCCTCCAGCCAGCCCTCTACAAGGTCTTAACACTGTTTCCGGTTTCCTCAGTGTTGTAAATAATGCCATGATGAACATCTTTGTGCACCAAGTCTTTTTCTGCTTTTAGAGTCATCTCTTCAGATTAGATTCCCTGGAGCAGGCCTTCTGGAACAAGGGTACAAACCTGTTTAAGGCTCCTGGTACATTCTGGAAAGAGCTTTCCAAAAGGGCCTTTCCAAGTCCCTTCTGCCTGCTGCTGCTTTAAAAAAAAAGCCCAAAGAATTAAGCCCCTTACGTGTCCAAACCTCTGCTGGGTGCCAGCCAGACTTTTAATTTCTTTACTTCAGGTAGCGGTGCTCATGGGTAAAACTAGGGCCGATTCCGGTTTCAACCACTGAGGAAGCCCCGCCCCGCCCCCCACCTCATTTGGAACTGTTTACCGTGTTGTCTAGTGACAGTAAGAATTACTAATAGTACTGAGTGCAGCAAGCTATCATTTGAGGCGCACTTGCTGTGTGCCAGGCAGACCCCTGAGCTCCGTGATATCCTCACAACAGCCCTTCAGGGTGGGTCTTAGATTCCCACGTTACTGCGAGACCAAGGCTCAGAGTCAAGGGAAATTAGTCCCCTGAGTTTCACAGCTGCTGAGGGATAGAATCAGGATTGCCCCCCCTCCCAGGTCTGGACCTTCAGAACCTGTGCTCTGAGCCCCCAAGTCCCTGCCGGTGCCGGGCTCCCGTCACCCGCAACACCTGGTGCCTGGCCAGCACGGCCTCGGTCACCACAGAGCTAGGCTCATCCTCGGGGGAGATGACACCTGCTGTGTGCTGGGCCCTCTGTGGACTCTGTTAAGACATGCTGTCCGTCT
This sequence comes from Camelus ferus, assembly GCF_009834535.1. Taxonomy (NCBI): domain Eukaryota; kingdom Metazoa; phylum Chordata; class Mammalia; order Artiodactyla; family Camelidae; genus Camelus; species Camelus ferus. The sequence goes on along the minus strand of NC_045708.1, from coordinate 14,135,707 downwards.
GTTTACTCCTTCCAACAACTAACCCTAGTGGGAAGCTGTCATTGGTCTCACTTTTTGAGGTGAGAATTGAGGGTCAGAGAGGTGCATGGTTCTGCCAAGGTCACACAGCAAGTAGGAGGTAGGACTTGGGTGGGAACCAAGCCCAAGGGTCTTCAAAGCCAGTGTGTTTTGCATTGAAGGCTAGAGCTCTTTGGTGACCCAATCACGTCCCCTCACCCCTGCCACCTTCACCTTTGGTCTCATGGAACTGTGGTGGCAGCCATAGGAAATCCTGCTGCGCTCAGAGAACAGTCTGCACCTGCCGGCCCCTGGAGTCAGGTAGCCTTGGGTTCTGATCTTGGATCCGCCACTTAGCAGCTGTGTGACCTTGGGCAAGTTAAGTACCCTCTCTGAGCTTTCTCATCTCTGACGTGGGCACAATCACAGCACCTCCTTCATGGAACTCCTCTGCAGCTGAAATGAGACCCTCGGTGGGTGGTGAGCACCCAGAGCCTGGTGGCTAACTGCCCTCCATACCACAGGGGCCTCACCCTCACCCCTCTGCCTGGTCTGTCTGCAGATGAGCGGGGCAAGGACCACCTCCGGGCGGGCAAGCTGAACCTGGTGGACCTGGCGGGCAGCGAGCGGCAGTCCAAGACGGGTGCCACAGGGGAGCGGCTCAAGGAGGCCACGAAGATCAACCTGTCGCTGTCGGCGCTGGGCAACGTCATCTCGGCCCTGGTGGATGGACGCTGCAAACACATCCCTTACCGGGACTCGAAACTGACGCGGCTGCTGCAGGACTCGCTGGGCGGCAACACCAAGACGCTGATGGTGGCCTGCCTGTCGCCCGCCAACAACAACTACGATGAGACGCTCAGCACCCTGCGGTACGCCAACCGAGCCAAGAACATCAAGAACAAGCCGCGCATCAACGAGGACCCCAAGGATGCCCTCCTGCGCGAGTACCAGGAGGAGATCAAGAGGCTCAAGGCGATTCTGGCCCAGCAGCTGAGCCCCAGCAACCTGTCAGGTGGGCAGCTGCGGGGGGCGCCGGCAGAGAGGGCCAGGACCAACAGACGAGAAAGCCTCTCTCCCTTTGTTTTCTTGCTTCCGGTTTCCCATCTGAGAGGCGTGGAAGCAGTGTCCCACCTCCTCTCAACTTCACATGAGCGTAGCTTTTGAACAGTCAGGGAAGCCCTGGTGGGTGATGGCCCAGGTGCTGGCTGATGCCCCAGGAGGAGGCCTGTCTGCCTGGCCTGGCCCATCAGCTGGAGGCTCTGTCATCGGTTCCCTGCCTCCGGGCTGCACATCCGCCATCCCACCTGTCTGCCTGTTGTCTCAGTGGCAGGGTCGTGATGCTGTGCTGCTGAGCAGTTGGGTGACTCACCCCCCATGTCCTGTCCCCACTCCCAGTTAGGCGCCATGAGATGGCAGCGCTCACACCCAGGCGTTTGGCTGTCATCTGGCAGGTGGAAACCCGTACCTGGGGACAGGCCTGCAGGTCCTGCAACTGAGGGGTTCCAGGGTTTTCTTGATCTGAGAATCCCTTGGGGAAGGGAGCCTGAGTCCATCTGTCTATTCATCCACCTCCCCACCCACTTCCCTCTCTATCCATCCATTCTGCTCACCCATTGATCTACTCCTCCACCCATCCGTCCACCATCCATCCACCTGTCTATCCATCCATCCATCCATCCATCCATCCATCCATCCATCCATCCACCTACCCTTCCATCTACCCAGCCACCCTGCCATCCATTCCATTATTTGTCCATCTACTCACCCATCCATCCATTTAATCCACTCTCCCATTCAACCATTCTGCCCACCCACCCCATCCATCCTGCCCTCCACATGCTCACCTGTTCATTCACTCCATCCTGTCATCCATCCCTTTAGCTGTCCTTCCGCTCACCCACCCATCCATTCACCCAGAGTTCACTGAGCACCCTCTCTGTGTGTGGACCCTGGGGAGGCAGAGATGAATCAGATCCAGGCTCTGCCTTATGGTGCCCTAGTCTCCTGGGGAAGAAGGACCCTCCAGCAGAACATCGTGTACCTCTGGGGCAGAGAGCTGTACAGGGCACTGCAGGGAGAAAGGGAACGAGTGGCCAAGTCTATCTGCGGGTAGGGTGTGGTTGGTCGGGGAAAGCTTCACAGAGGAAAAGGGGTGAGGGAGTAGAGTCTTGGGGTATGAGAAGTCTCCCTGTTAGACAGGGTGGAAGTGGTCAGTTTGCGCAAAGATGCACAGAACTATAAGGGGACCTACAAGCAGTTCTGCCGGCTACCCGGGGAGTCGGGTGGTGGGAGGTGGCCAGATAGGGGTTGGCAAGGGCTGGAATGGAGGGAGCCTTGAACACCATGATGAGGGATTCCACTCAGACAATCTGCTTTCCCCCTCTTTCCCTCCTTCCCCACCCCTGACCCTGCTCACCTCCAAGATCATTGAGGTGCCTGGGACTTTTCCTCTCTGACCTCCTCTTTGCTCTTGCTCTCCCTTGCTCACTCTGCTCCAGCCTCGTGGCCTCCCAGCTGTTCCTGGAACAGTCACAGCCCCCTTCCTGCCACAGGACCTTTGCACACACTGCTCCCTTCTGTCATCCACAGGATCTCTGCCTGCCCCTCTTCCTCACTTCCTTTGGATCACCGCTTTCCTCATACCTTGTCCAAGAGGTCTCCCCTGTCCACTCATTTAAATTGCCACCTTTCTCCCTGAATCTTAACTTCTGAGCATCCTCCTTGCTTTCTTTCTCTTTTTAGAAAGTATCACCTTGTAACATGTTATGCATTTTGCTTGCTTTTCTTCCCCAGTTGAAAACAATTCTGAGTGTGGAGTCTTGGCTGTTTTGTTCAATGCCAAATCCCACCCCCCAGGGCCTGGAACATGTAGGTGCTCAAGAAGTATTCGTTGGATGAGTGTATTAGAATTTTATACAGAGACATGCTTGACGTAAGTTCAGTGCCTTGAAGTTTGTTTGAATGAGGACATAGTTGTCTTTTTATGGATTTCTGCTCAGTTCCTGCAAACCACATGCACCTTGGTCACAGCCCCTCGTTTCTGTTTTTCTCCCAGCCCTGCTGAACAATCAGGCACCCCTAAACCCTGTCCAGATTGAGGAGAAGCCTCTGTCCCCACCTGTGATCCAGCATGACACAGAGGCGGAGAAGCAGCTGATCCGGGAGGTGAGACCCTGAGCATGTGGGAGAATAGGCAAGCAGCCAGGGCCCAGGCGGTGACCACCTCCAGGACGATGTCATTTCCCCTCCGCCATCACCTTGGGGTTGGTACTCCAGTCTCCCTTTTGGAGCGCAGCCAGCTGGGGCTCAGAGAGGTGCTGTGATTTGCCCAAGGTCACACAGCTAAAGAGAATCTGACCTGGGATTCAAATTTGGTTTTTTGACTCCAGAGTGCAGTCCATCCCACACCAGTGCCTGTGTGTGTAGTGGGGGGAACAAAGAGGGGTGTGGGGTGTCTGCAGGAGCGTGGTCTCTCCTCAGTACTGCTGCAATGAGTGGCTGTGGATTGATGGCAGTGGCGAGGGCATCCCTGGCTGGGCGCATGGCCTGTACCTTGGCGAGGAGGTCAGAGTGCAGCGGTTGGGGCTGGGAGCAGGGCAGCCTGGGTAGGCTGTGGGGAGTCCCCAGGCACCCATTTGACCAGTGGATAAGTGGGGTGTTAGCTCCCCAGAAAAAGCTGTCACCTTGGGGGACCTGGGTCCTCCCACATATGTGCCTTCTAGCATCACTGGGAACCAGCAGGGCAGGTAACACCGCAGTTTACAGATGTGGAGCTGATTCCAGAAGTACTTACACCGCCAGACACGCAGAGCCTCCTAACTCCTGGCTTAGGCTCTGTCCCAACTCCAGGCTCTGTTGGTTTCTGGGGTTTCTGCCATGTGGGAGCTGCATTCTGAGACCTGAGCACGTGGTGGGGTTTGACATTTGATGGTCCCTTTAGGGCACTGGCTTTTTCCTAGTGGAAAACCTAATGCCAAGTGGGGACAGCTCTGCAGGGCCTGGAGCCTGGACGTGTCTGCAGCTGGGCCTCTGCCACTCAACTATGACCTCAGGCGGGATCAGCCCTGGGGCCCCCAGAAGCCCTGGTCAGGCTGGGAGGGCCTGGGGCCCAGCCTATGGGAGGCAGGCTGGGTAAGGCCTGGGGGAGTCTCAGTCCTGTGGGCTGGAGGGCTGGGAGGAATGGATCAAAAGTTCTGAGTGCTGCTCATGACAGGTGGAGGCTTTTATGGTTTGGGGAGAGGCTCAGTTGTGGCCCCCAGATGGACCCCCTGGGGGGCCCCAGTGAAAGTTCTGGGAGATCAGCCGCTCTCTCTGCCTTTCCCCTGCTGCTCTGGGAGCCCCTGAGGCCAGGTGGGGTGTCAGGCCTGTCTCTGGAGCCCAGGGCCCACCTCCTGAGGGGGTATTGGGAGAAGGGGCCTTTAGGGGTGGCTGAGCACAAGCCTACAGGATAATAGAAATCATGGTTTGAGAGTTCAGGGTGGGTTTTGGAATCACACAGGGACAGGTGGACGGATGTTGCTCACAAAACTAGCAGGAAGGTTGGCCTGGGGCTGGGCTGGGAGCTTCCTCCCTGAGATTGGGTGGGCAGGTAGCCTAAGTATTTAGAAAGCAGGGCGCTGCCGCCCCCTAGTGGTCATCCTGGAGAAGAGACGCTGCTCTGGGCTGGCGGCTATGGGGATGGGGGTCACCTGCCTCCTCCTCAGGGCGCTGCCCCCCGAGACCACCACCACCAAGTGTGTTTTCTGGCTCTGGACTTTCTTCTGTGAGCCACACTTGGAGGAAGAGCTGAGGTGGGGGGAGATCTGTCCTTCTTCCCTCCCTCCTGTTCTTTCACTTATGATTCGTATTTATTATGCACCTACTGTGTGCCTGGACTGTGGTTCCCTCCCCACTCCGGAGCCAGTACGGATGCTCAGGATGAGGGAGTGGCCCCGTGTGTGGTAGAGAGGGCGCCGGGCCAGGAGTCGGCTCAGCCACGGGCTGGAGGTGCGAGTCCACGGGCTTCTGTCTCCTGCCTGTACCCCGAGGAATTCGGACTAGAAGATTCCTTGGGTCCACCCAGCTTTTTCATTCTGCGAGTCCAGTCCTTACAGGCTCTGTGCCCGGGCAGGTTGTTTAAGCTCTCCAAGCCTGTTTCCTTATCTCTAGGGTGTGCATGGAGCAGCTCTGCTACTGCTGGACGAGGGTGAAATGAAGGCATCTTCTCCCCTCTGGGCTGTGTAGCAAGCACCAGGCGGGGCTCGGGGGTCTGGGTTTGCACTCTATCCCCCCGTGCAGTCATCAACAAGCGTTTTCTGAGCACCTACTAGGCGCAGGGCGTGCTAGGTGCACGTGGAGCCGAGGAAGAGTGTTACTGTTTTTAATATTAGAAGTGACAACCCGTTTTGTAGACTGTGGGGGGTGATCTGGTATAGGGGGAGAAGTCTGTGGTATAGGAGGGTGGGGGGATTGAAAGAGCAGGGTCCTCCAGTGGGGTGGTTTGGCTCCTGGTGGTTCGTCCTCTCTCTACAGGTGGACGGGAAGCTGTGGGACTGGTGGGGAGGGGTTCATCACTGACCTCTTCAGTGCTCTCTGTGGAGGACGAGACAGGGAATGGGGGAGCGGAGGGCTGCGGAGAGACGGAGGGCGGAAGGACCGGAAAGGGGTGCTCCTCACTTAGAGGTCTTCCTGAGGTTTGGGGGTCACACATTTGCAGGTGAGAACAGAAGCCGGTGCTGCGTGCATGGGGGCTGCTGTGTGTTTACACACGTGTGTGTATCTCCAGGCAGGTCTTTCTGGGGTGTAGGTGCCACTGGGCTTTGGCCTGGGTTTCACTGAGGTCAGGGGTGTGCTGGGAGGGGGTAGTGGGGGGCGCTGGGGTGAGGGATGGGTATGGTGCTGGCCCTGGGACCCCAGCTGGGTAAGGAAGGTGGAGCCGGGGCGGAGGCAGGAGAAAGGGTGGACTGGAGGTCTCCATGAGGCCGTCGGAGAGCTTGTGGTCCTGGCAAGTCTGGAGCCTCTCCGGGCCTCAGTAACTTTGCATGTATTGCCCTGAGGCTGAAATGCATCTCAAAAGTGTCACAGAAACCGTTACATTTTAATGATTCTCTGTCTCCTTTGCTCCGGCCAGACAGCCAGATCATGCCGTCCGTGCCGTTGTAGGATTCTGTGCTGGCTCTGTACTTCCTGAGGATCTGGAGAGGTGGGCGTGTGCAGGGCTTCTCCCACCCCAACCCTGTCCCGCCCCTCCGGCTTACTGCCTCTGCGGGCCCCTCTGTCAGGAGTGGCTCCAAAAGACAGCAGGTCAGAGACAAACATTAGTTCACAAATGCCCGGCCCTCCCCATGGGAGACGCCCCTCTAGTCTGGGTTCCCCTTCAGCCCAGCAGTTCTGTTTCATCTCTTGCTGATTCAGTGGCTGTCCTCTGATTCCCTTGCACTGAGGCTGCGAGACGGGATGGTGCTTGCTCTCTGGCAGGGAAGCTGGATGATAAACCCATAATCAAATAAATGTAGAGAATGATGGAACTTAGAATCCGTGCTAAGAAGCAGTATGCAATGTGACAGAGTGGTGGGCGGGCGTCTTCTGAGAGGGTGATCAGGGAGGGTGGGGTTACTAAGCTGAGGCCTGAAGGGAAGAGCTGGTGAGGGAGCAAGAGCAAAGGCCCTGAGGTTGGGGGAGGGAGTGGGTGTGTCTCAGAGTGGAAAGCGGCTGGCGTGGCAAACATGGGGTGGACAGGCCAGATCACTGGGGATTTGAGGTCAAGTTGAAGAGGTTAGATTTTATCCTTGAATCTGGGACGCCATTGAAACATGATCCAATGGATACGCATCTGCTGTGTGGAGAAAGGTTTGGAGTGAGAGTGGAGGTTGGGGACCAGGTCTGGACCAGAGCTAGTGGTGATGGCCAAGATGGAGAGAGAGGCAGGTGCATAAAAATATATTTCATCTTTGATGGATTGAGGGCCATTTGGTTAAAAGGCATTAGTTGATGTGGAAAGACGTTCGTGGTCTATTGCTTTCTGAAAAAAGCAGATTACAAATATGTATATATATGCATATTATAAGCCCATGATAAATGCATAGAAATAAGTTCAGAGGGGTCTTCACCAGCCAGTAATTACCCCAGGTAGTGGAGGTAGTTTGAATTTTGTTCTTTTGGCTTATTTGTATTTTCTGAATTGTTTGAATGACAAAAAAGGAATACTGAGAGCTGGGTTTTGCAGTGGTGATAAAATGCTGCCCCTTGCGTGTCCCCCCACCACTCCCAGGAGTACGAAGAGCGCCTGGCCCGGCTGCGGGCCGACTATGAGGCAGAGCAGGAGTCCAGGGCCCGGCTGGAGGAGGACATCACTGCCATGCGCAACTCGTATGATGTGAGGCTGTCCACGCTGGAGGAGAACCTGCGAAAGGAGACAGGTGGGCGCCCCCCTCGCCCCGCAGCTCTCAGGAGGGAGGCCAGCCTGCTCTCCTCCTCACCCGAATAACTGTTAGAGTGCATTCCACGCACCAGGCTCAGCTCTATTTACTCCTCACAGCAGCCCAGCAAGGCAGGCACTACAGTTACTCTCATTTTATAGATGAGGAAGCTGAGCACAGAGAGGGTAAGTAACTTGCCAATGGTCACACAGCTAGTAAAGTGGAGCCAGGATTTGAACCCAGGCAGTCTGACCCCAGAGCCAGCATTCTTACCCACAGCACTGTACCTGAGGCCTTGGCCACTGGCTGGGCCCCCGCCCAAGGCTGCCTTAGAGTTAGGATGTATCACCCATGTAAGTCCCTTCTCCCAGTTTCTGCATTTTCTACCGTCTCCTTTCACTTTTGAGCCCATTTGTTACCAAAGCAACCACACCCCAAAGTAAGCATTCAGTCATTAGCAAAAACTTTTACCTTCCTGAAAATCTTTGTCTTCTGTTTGACATTCTAGAATGTTCCACCTCGTCACTATTTTTTAAACCCCTGTGCTGCCAGGCAGCCCAGACTTCCTAGTACTCACTCAAATATTATAAAATCCATCGTGTAATGAGGACCATGTTGGTCCCCTCACTGGTACCGTTTATTGGGCATTGCTGTTCGCCAGGGACTGGCTGGGGGCTTCCCCCGAACTCCCTGAGTGACTCAGGATTCACTGCACTCTCACGTTGCAGGTGTGCAGACTGAGGGCAGAGAAATTCAGGCTGCGAGCTAGGGAGTGGTTGTCCTCTTTCAGCAAAGGGGACTGCAGGGCTCTCTCAGGGAAGCCCAGGACACGCGACAAAGAAGGGGGTGGGATGTAAAGGAGGCGGTCGAATGACCGTGAGCTGGGAGCAGGAGGCCTGCACAGCCATCATCCCATCCCAGCTGGCAGAGAGATGCCCCTCTTGGTGTAGACCCAGAGGAAGAGGGAAGGGGAAATTCTAGCACTTTCTATCCTTCAGAACGTTCCCTGCAGCCCAGTTTGAATAGCAGGCCTCTGAGGGGTTTTATTTGATCGTGCTAAAATTCATCCACGGCATTCATTTAACTTCCAGGCTCATGCATATCCTGTGGACAAGAGCCCTGAGCTGGTCACCCCAGCGTGGGCCTCTCAGGGTCTTAGGTGTGAAATCTGATGATGGGGAGCTCTTGCCTTGGGCGCAGAAATATATTTTTATGCACCTGCCTCTCTTGTGCGAATCCAGCTGTCCTGCAGGGCAGTCAGTTTATGTATTAAGAGCAGTCCCAAGGCAGGGTGGTAAGAGCCCAACATCTAATGGGTGGGAGGTCAGAGAATGGAGAAATCATGGAGCTGATCAGGGAAGACTTCCTGGGAGAGGTGGAAGGAGGCAGGGCTTGAGTTCTGATGGGCAGAGGGGCAGAGATGGGAAGCCAGTACTGGGGGGCTTGGGAGACTCTGTTCTTAGGCTAGTCTCTTGGAGATGGTGGGCTTGGGGCCAGCTTGCAGGGAAGGGTCCCCCCATTCTAACCTGTGAAAAGCTAAAGGCAGGTCTCCATTGACAGAGGCTGTCCTGAAGGCAGAAGTCCTCTACAAGGCCGAGGTCATGTCCAGGGCTGAGTTTGCCAGCAGCTCTGAGTACTCACCTGCTTTCCAGTATGAGACAGCTGTGAAACCCGAGATCTACTCCATGCCTGACACTCTGCCCAGTGAGGATGTCTTCAAGGTGGAGGTTTCTCCCAGGTTTGAGGAACTGCCCAAGGTGGAGACCCAAGTTTCTTTTGGGTCTGAAGAGTCTTCCATGCTCAATGAAACCTCCATCTCTGTGGCCTTCCCTGGGCCCGGGGAGCCCTCCAGCCTGGGGTTCTCCGTGGCCGAGGTGGAGGCCCAGAGCGGATACTTCCTGGATGAGGATGTCAGCCAGGAGGCCACGGAGCCCCTGTTGGAAGAGGAGCCCTTCCTCCAGGAAGAGGAGCCCCAGCTGCTGGCCCTGGAGCTGTTACCAGGCCTGCACGACCCGTTTGCTGAAGTGGAAGCCAAGCTGGCCAGGCTCTCCTCCACGGTGGCTGGGGTGGATGTGCCCCACGCGGACGTACCCAAGGTCAGCACGCAGGTAGCTGATGTCGTGCAGGATCCATGCAGGAATTCAGGGGGCAGAGCTCGGCTGGGGCACAGAGGTCACTGGGCATGCGCAGACACCTAACCTCTGCTGCTCCGGCGTTGCCGGCACCATCTCTGCGGTGGCTCTGGCGTGGTGGTGGCTCAGGTATTCAGGGGTCTGGGGAAGAGAAGCTCTGTCTAATGCTCTGTAAATCAGTAGGAAGGTTAGGATCGAGATCCCAGGTGATGCCAGGTGGGCACCTGTTTTGCTGAGGGAGGAACATCTGCTCGGGAAGTTTGCTGGTTGCCATGGTTACACTGCACCCCAGGCCTGAAAGAGCCAGAGGCAGCCTTGGTCAACCCTCCTGCTCTCAAAGGGGGGGTCTGTGCGAATCCAGCTACCTCTCGGGGACCACCCAGGGGTCCTGAGATGCTGCTCTTCCTCCATCCAGGCCCTTTGCCCAATGCCTTCTCTCTTTTCACCTCTTCTTTTATGTTTAAAATTCTTTTTTCTCTTTTCTCCCTTTTGTTCCTTTCCTTTCCTGTGTGTGAGGTTGTGTGGGTATAAAGATCACAGGCCTTTGAATCAGACAGACCTGGGCTCAGATCCCAGCTGTCCCACTCACTCGGTGGTGTGACCTTGGCCAGTCACCTTTATTGGCCTCCGTCTCCTCGTCTATAAAATGGGGATGCTGATGCGGGTTACACATGAACTCACGCGGGTAACACCTCTGGGGAACATAGCAGGTTCTCAGAACGTGTGGGTCTCTCCTCTCTCCCCCATTTCCTCTCTCTTCTGTCCACCCCCCCCCTTATCTCCTCTCCCCTCCTTCCAGCCCCTCTCTCCCCAGTGACTGGCAGGGGGAGGAGGTGGGGTGGGTGAGCAGTGTGGGGAGTTGAAGGAGAGGGCGGGGCGGGGCAGCAGATGATGATTCTGGCTCAATCATCCCTCTTCCCCACTTCCTGCTTCCTGTTCTCCTGCCAGCGCCCCTCTCTGACAGATCTGCTGGAGCCCCATGACCTCAGGCCTGAAGCTGAGGCAGCTGACGACCCTCTGCCCAGGACTGTGAGTCCACTCCCCCACCCTCCGCTGGGCCCTCCATGTGGTGGGGATAGTTCCAGGGGCGTGGTTCTTCCTGTGACACTCCCACTAGCCTCCTCCCTCTATGGCCTCAGTTTTCTCCCCCAGAAAACAAGGACAATGACCCCAGTTCTCCCCCTGGCTTATCAGAGACTGCAAAGCAGCGTCCAAATCAAAGGAGCTGTCACACTTCTTTTTATTGATGTGTTAATGAGAGGCCACTGTTCTACAGTGATTTTCAAGCTTGCCTCTGCCACGGAACCCTTGTCCAAAGCAGAGTACTGGAGTGTGTGGTGGACAAGGGCTGTGGGGCAGGGGCTGGGGGCCCCTGAGGCACTGTCAGGGAACTCTCGCCACAGTGGGGGACCCATTTTGGGCCCTGCTGCTCTCAGACCCCGCCTTTTTCTTCTCTTCTGTTTCAGAAAGTACAACCAGTCAAGGGGAGTGGAAGGAAACCTTTAAATCTACCCACGTTCATGGAGAGAGAAAGCGATCTGCCGGCCTCTGTACCTGATTACTGGGTAGGAGCCGGCAGGCACTGAAGGTTCTCAGGAGATGGTAGATGGAGAGGTCTGGGGCACCCTGGCTAGCAGGGGGCATGGAGCTGGGTCCCAAGCAGGAAGGAAGGGACCATTTGGGGGGGGTTGCTGGTGGAAATGGTGGCAGCAGGAGCTTGATTGGGCACATTTTTGTGGAAATGGTGTCCCCGAGCCAGAAGTGAGCTGTCCCAGACAGCCAGGGGCCAGGATGCCCCGTCTAGGATTGAGGCTGCTGTGAGCTCCCGTCCAGGACTTGGCCTCCTGCCTCCACCTTGGTTTCTCTTTGTGCTCAAGGAGGTTGACCTGGGCCCGGAAGTGACCGAGGAGGTGGTGTTGGCAGCAGAGCCTGGTGCAGGGGCCGAGGCTGAGGCTCAGGTGGCCTTGGAGGCTCAGCCTCAGTCCCTGCTGGCCATGACAAGTGCAAGAAGGGACAGTGTGGGCGTGGAGGTGGCAGTGCTGACAGATGACCTCCTGCCCATCGTGGACCAGCAGCAGGTGCTTGCCCGGTAAGCTCCTGAGCCTGGGGCCAGTGGGTGTTGGGACCCAGTGTTGGGGCTGGAGGGAGCTATGCCCTGGGCTCAGGGGTGGAGGTGTCCATAGATTCTTCCTGAGCCCTACCCAGATCTCCTGATGTGGCTGAGGTGGCCCTGATCCTCTCCAGAGGTGGGGATGGTGCTCAAGTCCTCCAGGCAGGCAGGGTTTTGCTCACGAAGCTGCCTGGGTGCCCCCAGATCCCATCCCCGCCTGGAGGTGCCAACTAGGGAGCAGCTGCTCCAGGAGGAAGGGAAGGGACTGTCCCCACCTGGTCTTTGTGGGGCCTGGCCTGCAGGTTTCAGGATCCCAGGGCAGGTGATGCAGGCTTTCCCTAGGTCCCAGCTGAGCCTCGGGTGCCCTCCTGATGGATGACATGTTCCCCCTAAGGCTAAGCCACCCCAAACACCGCCTGTGGCTGCCTGGGGAGCTGAGCTTTCCTCACTTGCTGTGCAGTTTTGTGCAAGTCACTTAACATCTCTGAGCCTTGGTTCTCACCTCTGTAGATGAGATTAGTGTCAGGCCCACTTCCATGACAGAGTTAGCCCCATGGCCTAGGGTTCAGCTCCTTTCTGGTCCCACAGTCCATGGTTCAGACATTAACTGAGCAAATGCTACATGCTGGACACCAGGATGCAAGCATGCATGGATGTCGCCTTGGCCTCCAAGGGGCTCTCGGTCCAGGGGGAGCCAGGTACGCGAGACCTGGGGAGGCAGGTTCTGGAGCAGTTAGACGTGAACTAGCTGTGCAGTTGACTCCCCGGATTCTCGTCCGCCTCCCCCACTTCCCAGCTCCACCACCTGGACCAAGGTTAACCTCTCTGTGCCTTAGCTTCCCAGCCAAACAGTGGGTGATAGAGTTCCAGCTCGAGAAGCTTGTTGTGAGGGTCAAATGAGACGATGCCTGCAGAGGTGGCAGCTCGGCGTCTGGCGCACAGAAAACACCCAGCACATGTGACAGTTTTCAGGGTGTGGTCTGGAGTGTGGTCAGGGAAGGCTTCTCAGAAGAGGGGACACCTAAATAAGGTTTACACCACAGATGCCTCAGGGGTGGCATTTGAGGTACAAGGCACACACAGCCAAGGTGGCCCAAAGGTGCAAAGGGCAGAAACAGTCTGGGTGTCTGGAGAAGCAGCAGCCCCGAGTTAAAGCTGAAATGAGTTAGGGGTGGTGGGGTACAGGGGGAGATTCCAGGGTAGCACTGTGTGCCCCTGGGGCTGGGGCTTCATTCTGATGGGGACCCTAGAAGGGTATTTTTGTACTGAAGTCTAGTTAATTTACAGAGTTGTATTAGTTTCTGGTGTACAGCATAGTGATTCAGTTATAACCCAGGAAGGATTTTAAGTAGAGGAGTGACTTGGACACGGCTCCCCTGTTACCTGGGTGCTGTCGAGCTCAGAGCCAAGCCTGAAGCAAGTCTAGGCTGGACTGATGGGTTTGCATGGCCCCGTCTTTCCCTCGAGCGTGATCTATCCTGTTACGAGCCCCTGTAACGCCTGTGGTTATACGCCCCTTACATCCCTCTGGGAAGAGGCAGAATCTAAAACACTTTTGTGGTGCTTTATTGGACAGTGGGGAGCTCCACGTGAGCCTTTCTTTGTCGTTATTTAAAACGTGTACCTTCAGAAGGTTCAACTCTAAACATTTGGGAGCATTTTAGGCATAAATATTTAAAAAACACACTGTGCATGTCCCTGACTGAGCATTATGCACTGACTGTACTGAGCGTGCTCCACAACCCAGGGTTACTCTGATCCCTCAGGCTGTCCGGAGCACAGCTGCGAGCCTGCTCCGCTTCGCAGCCATCAGCACGGGGAGGCGGGTGGACCAGGAGCGGGTGGACCGGGAGGCGGGTGGCGAGTCGCAGGTGGCTCAGCTCTTGGTCCAGAGGGAGACTCCCGCCCTCCCCTTCCTGGGGGCAGAACCACCGGGGCAGCTGGGTGTACAGGCCTGGGGTCAGGTAGATCTGGTAGGAACCCTGGGTCTGACCCGGAGCCGGTGGCTTCGCCTGTCTGGGCCTCAGTTTACGTCTCTGTGAAGTGTGGTTGTTGGAAGGAGTGGGTGACATTAGGGTGGACAGCCTGTGCTCAGTGATCGGCAGGCTTTGTTACGTTTGCTTTCTCCTCCGTTTCCGCAGCTTGCAGCTGTTGGAGCAGCAGGTGGTCGGGGGGGAGCAGGCCAAGAACAAGGACCTGAAGGAGAAGCACAGGCGGCGGAAGCGGTATGCGGACGAGCGCAAGAAGCAGCTGGTGGCAGCCCTGCAGAACTCCGACGAGGACAGCGGGGACTGGATGCTGCTCAACGTCTATGACTCCATCCAGGAGGAAGTGAGGGCCAAGAGCAAGCTGCTGGAGAAGATGCAGAGGAAGGTGAGGCCCCGGACTTAGGCCCCGCCCCGCCGGCCCCGCCCCGGCACGCAGGCAGCGCTGGGCAGGGATTCATCCCTGATCTAGACACCTTGTGTATTTAGCGCCTACTGTGGGCCCTGACCTGTGCTGGAAGCAGTCCCGGTGACAGGTGCTTCTCTGCTGTCGTGGAGCTCACGGTCCAGGGGGAGTGTGCGTATGTCTAAGTAATAACACAGCAGTGAAACAAGCAGGAGACTGTCACGGAGGGATGGCTCAATGAAGAGAATAGGGATGGAGGCTGCTTTGTTTCCATTTTTTCACTTTTACTGAAGTACAAATGCACAGATCACAAATGCACAACTGAATTTATTTTCACAAAGTGAGTGCCTTGTGCCGCCAGCACCCAGATGTGCCTGGGCCACCTTAGATAGGGGGACAGGGCCATTCTCGTGGAGGCGGTTACTTCTCAGGCGGGACCTGAAGGTTAAGAAAGAGCAGGCGTGTGATGACCTGAGGGAGGAGCGTTCTCGGCTGAGAGACCGGCCAATGCCTGGAACGCGGTTCATAGTTCCAGGAACAGAAAGGCGACTATGTGGCTGAGCATGGAGAGTGAGGACAAGAGGAATGAGGTTCTGCCACCTGTGACAGTCACTTAGATGTCCTCCGGAACGTCCTCTAGGTGATCTGGGCCTCATAATGTCTCCCTTGACCACCTGCAGGGTTCCCCCCTCCTCATCCCCACCCAACACTGGTTACCAAGGGATCTTGTGAAAGCATAAAGCGGATACTTTTTCCTCTTTAAACCTCTTTAGTTTTAATTTTTTGGGGGCTATTTTCATGCCTTCCCTTAATACCGTTTGTTATATTTTTAATTGAATTAATTCTTTTTTGGATTTCTTGTAATTTGGTCTACGTACCTGTTAAAAAAAATTCCTTCCTGATTTTCTGCTAATGTTCCATTTCTCATCTTCATTTTTGCCCATTTCCATTTTGAGATTTTTAGATTTCTGATTTGAAATTTTCATATCAGTGAATACTTGTTTAAGGAAATTTTATTCATGGTGGGGTGTTGGTTACATTTTAAATCTAGTTCTGTGTGCTTGTGTTTTACGGGGAATTTTCTTCTGCTGAAATGCTTTGGTTTTCATTTTATGTTTCTTAGAGTAGCTTTGATCAGATACATCTGCTTTCTTCTGTTTATTTCATAATCTCCTGTTTTTTCTGCACTCTCAGTAACAATTGAATGCAGAGATTATTGAAGATGGAGGGAACAAAAAGTGCCCACCAAACTCAGTTAGCTTGAGACTAAAAAACGGGTCAGGCATTTCCATGTAACCAATGGATCAGTTTATTACAGGGTAACCTACTCACAGGGTAGGATCGGGCAGACAGGAATCCCCGAGCATTAGCAGCTGCACTCTGCAGCACTGAGGGGCCATTGGGACAGTTCTGTGGTTAACCTAGGGGTCGGAGTACGTGCTTGGAAACAAGAAGTACATTCCTAAGTCAAGATTTATGAAAGAGTAACTAGTCTTGTGGGTCCTGGGACTACGTCAGCAAAGGTCTTTGTCATTGTTTGGAGACTAATGTAGCATAGAGGCCACCTGGACCTAACGATCATTAAACAGTGTTCATTAACTACAGAGCCCTTGACGACAGAGTAGAGATTTGCTACACAGTACAGCCCTAGGTAGGGTCAGTGGAAGGACAGGAGGAACTGAATGGGCCCAAGATGGCGTCAGTTATGCTAACAGCCAGACAGAGGTAAAGGTTTGGGGTGGCTTACTAGATTTTTTACTCAATAGCACACTCTTCTGACCATACAGCTTTAAATAGAGCTCTTCATACATTTCTTATCACAGCTATAGCAAATTACCACACATTTAGTTGCTTAAAACAGCACCAATTACACAGTTCTGTAGGTCAAATTCTAGGTATAGTGAGGCTGGTTCCTCTGCTTAGGATTCCACGAGACTGAAATGAAGGTGTTGGCAGGGCTGCATTTCTTTCTGGAGGTCCTAGGGGAGAATCCATTACCAGGTTGTTGATAGAATTTAATCCTCTGTGGTTGTAGGACTGACATTCCTATGTTCCTACTGGCCGGTAGGCTGGGCTGAGGATGGTTTTATTTTTTCTCCTTGTCGTTCTATGTGACTTTCTGAGGATCTCTCTGGAGAGATTCAGATTTAGGTAGCTACCATTATCTTCAGGTACCCAGAACTCTGTGTGTATTTTTAAATATAAGTTAATGTGTGGGTGTGTGTACACATCCCCCTCACCTACACATACATATCCTCCCCCTTCTTGGATAAATGTAGTTACTATACAAACTTTCCTCCACATAGCTTTTTTTCACATAACGATATATCCCGAGAATCACTCCATAGCAGTATCTGAAAATAGTTCTAATTCCTTTTTACTGCTACATGGTCCTCACTGTTTATTCAGTCAGTCCTCTCCTGATGGACATTTGGGTTGTTTCCAATCTTCTGCTACAATAGAGATCTCTAGTGAATAGTCTGTATACTACTTTTTATTTTGGTAGGTTTCTTTGGAATCAGTTCCTCCAACTGGGATTGCTGGGACAAAGAGTAAATACATATGTGATTTTGCTGGATATTGCCAACTTCCCTGCATGGGGACTGTATCTCTGCATTTCTGCTAGCATGCATGTGTGTTTTCTCACAGCCTCACCAACAGAGTAGACTGAAAAATTGGGTTTTTTTGCTATTCTGATAGATGAGAAGTAGTATCCCAGTGTAGTTTAAAAAATTTTTTTTTAAATTGAGATATAATTGATGTATAGCATGATGTTGATTTCAGTATACAATGTAATGATTCGGTATTTATACTTATTGCCAAATGATCGCCACAGTGAGTCTAGTTAACATGCATCACCTCGCGTAGTTAATGGTTTTTTCCTTGTGATGAGAACTTTTAAGATCTACTCTCTTAGCAGTTTTCAAATATACAACACAGTGTTATTAACTATAGTCCCCATGCTGTATATTACATTCCCAGAACTTATTTATTATATAGTTCAGTGTAGTTTCAATTTATGTGTTTCATATTGTGGGCAAGATTGAGTATTTTTTCTTATGTTTTAGGGACATTTGCAGGTTTTATTCTCTAAACTGTGTTCACATATTTTGTCCACTTTTTGATGAGGGTGGTAGTTCTTTTTCTTCTCTGCTTATAGTTCATTATAGGAGAAGTATTATAATTTATATTAGAAATATTAACTCTTGGTCTGTGATATAAGTTGGAAATTTTTTTTTCTAGTTTGTCTTTTTTATGATGCTTTATGGCATCTTTCCCATACAAAAATCCAAAAAAATTATTTTGTCCAACTGATCAACTTTATTATTGCATATAGATCTTGAATCGTAGTTGGACATGTTCACTTGTGTTTTCTTCTAGAATGTGTGTGGGTTTGTTTCTACATTTAAATCTCTGATCCACTTGGAATTTATCCTGGTGCATGTGTGAGGAGCTGATTCAGTGTTATCTTTTGTACCATTTTTTGAAAAGTCCATTTATACTGACTTCAGTGCTGCTTTTATTGTATGCTAAATTTCTGTATGCACTTAGATATAACTCTGGATTTTCTATTCATTTCTCTTACTCTGTCTATTCAAGTACGAGTGCCAGCCACTTTGTTTAAAATTCAGAGGATTTATAACTTGTTTTATAATCTCAAAGGGGTAATCCTCTCTCTGTGATTTTCTTTTTCAGGTTTTTCCTAGATATTCTTTCTTGTTTGTTTTTTTTCCAAATTAACTTGATAGACAATTGGACAAGCTCAAAAGAAAAAGAAAAAAATGGATGGAATTTGGGGGGGAACTATATTATATTTATAAGTTAGCTCGGGAGTACTGATTATCTTTACGAAGTTGAATTATCTGGTCCAGGAACATCCATTGTATATCTTTATATTAGCTCAAATTAATTTTTGTGTCACTTAGAGGAGTATTTTATAAATTTCCTTATAGAGGTTTTGGACATATCTTAATTAATTTAAAAATATTTTAAAATACTTTTTAAAAAATAGGTAAAAAATTTTTTAAAAAATCATTATGAAGTAGAAGAGAATACTTCTCAACTCTTTCTATGGGGCAGTAACACCTGATACCAAAATCAGATAAAGACGTAAGAAAACTATAGACCAATATTAATTATGAATATAGACACAAAATGCTCTACAAAATACCAGCAAACCAAATCTAACAATATATAAAAAAGATTATACAGCATGCTGAAGTGGGATTTATCCCAGGAATGCAAGGTTGGTTTAGCATCCCAAAATATCAATTAGTGTATTACATAATATAAAGGACAAAACCCACATGATCATCTTAATTGATGCAAAAAAAGCATCCGATGAAGTTCAAAACCTGTCATGATAAAAACACTCAACAAACTAAATGGAAGGGAACTTCTTCAGTCTGATAAAGGGCATGAAAAACTCACAGCTAACGTCATACTTAATAGTGAAAGACTGAATGCTTTTCCCTTAAGATCAGAAACAATAAAAGGATGTTTACTCTCACCACTTCTAGTCAACATTGGACTGGTGGTTGTAGCAAGAGCGGTTAGGCAAAAAAATGAAATAAAAGGCATCTAGATTGGCAAAGAATAGGTAAAACTGTCTCTAGTTGCAGGTGACATGATCTTTATATATGGAAAGTCCTAAGGAATCCACTAAAAAAACCCCTACTGGAATCAATGAACAAGTTCAGCAGTGTTGCAGGGTATGAGATCAACAAGCAAACAGTAATTGTATTTCTATACACTTGCAATGAACAATCTGCAAATAAAATTAAGAAAACAATTTATAACACATCAAAAAGAATAAAATATTTAGGGATAAATTTAACAAAAGGAATATAAAACTTATATTCAAAATGAAGAATACCTAAGTAAATGGAAAGACATCCTATATTCATGGATTGGAAGACTTAATATTGGTAAGATGGCAGTACTCCTCAAATTGATCTACAGATTTCAAGGTAATCACTATCAAAGTCCCAGCTGGTGTCTTTGAAGAACTTGACAAGCTGATCCTAAAGTTCACATGGAAATTCAAGGGACTCAAAATAGCCAAAATAATCTTGAAAAGAACATAATTGGAGGACTCATAGTTCCTGATTTCAGAATTTACTACAAAGTCACAGTAATCAAGACTGTGGTTCTGGTGTAAAGACAGACATGTAGATCAATGGGATGGGACTGGGGATCCAGAAATAAACCCTCACATTTACAGTCAGTTGATTTTCAACAAGGTGCCAAGATGATTCAATGGAGACAGGACAGTCTTGTCTTTTTTTCTTTTTTTTCTTTTTTTTCTTAGGACAGTCTTTTCAACAAATGGTGCTGGGACAACTCTAGATACCCACATGCCAAAAAATGATGTTGCACTACAACCTCACGTTGTATACAAAAATTAACTCAAAGTGGGTCAAAATCCTAAATTAAGAGCTAAAACTATAAAACTTTTAGAGGAAAACACAAGTTTAAATATTTATTACCTTGAACTAGGCGATGCTTTCTTAGGCATGACACCAAAAACATAAACAACAAAGAAATAAAAGAAATTGGATTTAATCAAAATTAAAACTTTCGTGCTTCAAATACTATAAAAAATTAAAAGACAAGGTGGGGCAGATATAGCTCAAGTGATAGAATGCATGCCTAGCATGCATGAGACCCTGGGTTCAATCCATAGTGCCTCCATCAAAAAAATAATTAAATATATAAATCTAATTACCTCCACCCCCCAAAAAACAAAAACAAAACCAAAATGAAATGATAGCCCACAGAATGAGAGAAAATATTTTCAAATCATATAAAATGATAAGGTGCTTATATCTAGAAAATATAAAGAAAACTTACAACTCAAGAATAAAGACAATCCAGTTTTAAAATGGGTAAAGGATCTGAGCAGCCATTTCTCCAAAGAAGATATATACAAATCACCAGTAAACACATGAAAAGAAGCTCAACATCACTAGCCCTTAGGGAAATGCAAATCAAAACCACAGTGAGATATCATCTCCCACCCACCGGGACAGCTGTAATAGGAGAGACAGAGAATAACAAATGTTGGTGAGGCTGTGGAGAAATTGGAGCCCTCATATACTGCTTGTGGGTCTGTAAAATGGTGTGGTAGCTTTGGAAAATAGTCCAGTTAAACATAGTATGACTCCGCAGTTACACTGAAGAGAAATGAAAACATGCACACACAAAAACTGTACACTGATGGTCATAGTAGCGTTATTCATTATAGCCACAAGTGGAAACAATCATGAATGAAAAAACGATATACTGATATATCCACATAATGGGATATTATTTGGCAAGAAAAGGAAAGAAGTGCTGATACGTTCTGCAACATGAATGGACCTTGAAAACTCCATGTTAAGTGAAAGAAGCCAGACACAAAAGACCACATATTGTATGATTACATTTATATGAAATGTCCAGAGTAAGCAAATCTGTAAGAACAGAAAGTAGATTGGTGATTCACAACTCTGAATATGCGAAAAGCCACTGGACTGTAGACTTTAAGTGGAAGAATTAGATGACGTGAATTATATCCCACTAAAGCTGTTACAAAGATCATTGTGAATGATTACAAGTGTACAGAGCTATATAGCTTGTTACCATGACTGTGTCTACTCTCCAGCTCCACACATGGAGCAGAATTAACTTAGGTGAAGCTCCTGTGTACCCTCTCCTCCCTGATGGCTACCTGCCCACCTGTGTCCTGCCAAGTATCCTCTTTTCTCAGTTGGTTACACATGATTATCATTCCCACGAATTTAAAATATCCTTCTTTTGTTTTCAGCTTCGGGCAGCAGAAGTGGAGATCAAAGATCTGCAGTCGGAGTTTGAGCTAGAGAAGATCGATTACTTGGCCACCATCCGTCGGCAGGAACGTGACTTTATGCTCTTGCAGCAGCTCTTGGAGCAGGTGCAGCCCCTGATTCGCCGGGACTGTAACTATAGCAACCTGGAGAAGATAAGGCGTGAGTCCTGCTGGGATGAGGATAATGGCTTCTGGAAGATCCCCGAGCCCATCGTCATCAAAACCAGCCTCCCAGTAGGTCAGGAGCTTTGGTGTCCCCTTGGCTGTCCCTGCCCTTCTCCACAGTGTGCCCTCCTGCTTTCTGATGGAGCCATGGGCCTCTCCCAGCTGGCTGTGGGTGCAGCAGACATGTGACCTTGGGTACCCAAACTGTTGGGGACCTAAGGGTCAAACAGATGTGGGTTGGAATTCTGGCTGCACCATTCCCTGTGCGAGCTCTTTGTGACTCAGTGTCCTCATCTGTGAAATGGAGATTAATAACAGCACCTTCCTTAAAAATTGCTGGGTGGCTTACATGTAAAACCCTTAGAGCCATGCCTGGCACATTTTAAGTGCCAGGCACATTTTATTTCAAGATCACCATTGTCATTATTTCATCCTACAATAAGCCAGTGAAGGAAAAAGATTAGTGCACCCATTTTACATATGAGGACTCTCAGAGAGTGTAAGTGACTTATCTAAAGTCACAGTCATAGCAGTGTGTTGTGGGCCAGGGTAGAAATGAGCTGTTGTTTCAGGCCTTCTGCTTTTGCCACTGACCTCCTGTATGACTTTATGATGGTCACTGTCCCTCTCTGGGCTTTGGTCCCCTGATCCTCATGAAGAAGGGGTTGGATAAGATGATCTTGAAGGCCCTCCACCTGCACTGAGCCTCAGAATAGGTCAGACTCGCAGTGGGTCCTCACCAGCCACACGCTGGCTCTGCCCATTCAGGGAGAAGCAGGCGCCCACATCCCACAGTGGCCCCCACCAGCCCTCCCCCTGGCCAGAGACTCCCTGAGCACCTACATCTCTGACGACTGTGGATGGCACTGGCACCATCCCTGCTCAAACTCCAGCCGCTCCAGTTCCTGCAAAGTGCAGGCAGCAGCCTTTCTGCCGACGGGAAGCAGGGAAATGGCTTCTTTCGTCTGAGTGCTTCTGCTGTTTGTTTCCCAAAGCCATCGCTTTGCTTGGGTTGGGAGGTGTTCTCCCCTGGCTCTGAGTCTGAGCCTGGCCTGACCCCCTGCTCTGGGGGGGAGCACCCCCCCACACCCCCGGCCCTGTCCCTCTGGCCCTCGTTCCTGGCAGCAGTGACCTTAGCTTCTGTTTTCTCATAGCAGTTTCAACAGGGCCACAGAACAGACCAGCCTGCAAAACCTCTGCAGTGAACACGGGTGAACCAGGCATGGTAAGGTTTCTGGGCGAGCGGGCAGAGAGTGGGGAGCCATGGTGGGGCGGGCTTGGCCCCCAAGTGCAGTGGGTCAGCGCTGTTGTAGGGGCTGGACTCTACCTCCATCCACCTAAGGATTAAAGCCGAGGGCGGAGCCTGGATCCTTTCTGTGTAACTCCGTTAGCACCCAGACCCTCCACCGACTCTGCCCCTCATTCAGAGGCACTTACAGTCGGTCATAGGGACCAGAGGGAAAGCAGAGTTTCCATAAACAGGCATTGGGATTCTAAAGTCACTTTATTTCATATTTCCTTTATTTTGTATTACAACAAATATATACCCTTAAAGCAGAGGTCAGCAAACTTTTCTCTAAAGGACCAAACAGTAAATATTTTAGGGTTTGGGGGCCTCTGGTTTCTGACACAACTTCTCAACTCTGCCATCATAGCACAGACCAGCCAGACACAATACGTAAATGAATGAGCACAGCTGTGTTCCGATAAAACTTTATAAGAACAGTCTGTGGGCTGGATTTGGCCCGTAGGCTGTAATTTGCTGATCCCTGCCTTAAACCATTATAGATATTTTGGAAAACCTACATAGAACATACCTTGCAGTCATGATAAGGCCACTCACAGGTTCATGAATTCCAGCCAAGCATTTCTGCCTGAGCAACTCAGGCTGGTCTTAAGCTGACTGGCTGCTTTTGATAGCGTTATTTAAAAAAAAAAAAAAGAAAGTTGTTCCTAAAAAAAAGACACTTTTAACCTGGAACCACAAATGGGTTATATTAGAATGCTTTTAGCTCTAAATGATGGATACTTACCCATAAGCAAAATAGGGAATTCACTGGTTCATGTTAAGTGCAACAGTTTCATGCATGACTGGATCTAGGGGGTCAAACAGTCAGGGTTCTGTGTGTTTTTTCACTTCTTGGTTCTGCTTCCCTTGGAATCCTAGCTTTGGAGTCAAGCAGGTTTTCGCCATGTGGCAGGAAAGATGGCTGCTAGCAATTGGAGATCCAATAGGAAGAGAGACCTGGTCTCTTAGAGCATCCTTAAACCAACGCTTGTAGAAAGATTCTGATTGGCTCTGCCTGGATCATGGGCCTACTCTTGGACCAATGACTATATCCAAAAGATGTAGTTTTGTGACTGATCCAGTCTGGGTCACATGTCCAGCTGTGTAGCAAGGAGACGGGCTGGTGGGAGTGGTGGTATTAGGGCGCTATGAGTGATCACCCCCACCAGGAGCATGTCAAGCAGGAAAAGGGTAGTTTCCTGAAAGAAGAGATTCAGGTTGAAGAAGACAGTCCACTAAAGCAGTGAAAAATAATAGTCCTTGGTGATAAAAAGGTTGGAACTCCAGTTCTAATGATCATAAATGGGCCCGTGAGCCACGTACTGTATTATTACCTAATCCTATGAATATACTGTGATGGGTTTGGGGTGTTTAGTATTGTCCCTGCCTCTGATGGAGCTGGCAGGATACCTTGTTTTGAGCTTTTCAGGAGGAACAAGGCACTTCCCATCCCAAGGAAGGTGGAGGTAGGGGTCAGGGGGAGTGTGTGTAGGCTTGGCTGGAGACTGACTCTCCTACCCTGAACTGCCTGGATCCCACCCCAGGAGTCTGGGCTCTAAAGTCAGGTACACCAATGTGGGCAGTGAGGCTCAGGGCAGCCCCATCACTCAGGCCTGCAGAGGCTGCTGAGCCCTGCGTAAGGCCCAGAAACTGCACAAACAAGGGGTGTGACCCATGAGGATTTGGAATCCCAGCAGGAAGAAGACCGTTACAAGCTGATGCTCAGTCGGAGTGACAGTGAAAATATTGCCAGTAACTACTTCCGGTCCAAGCGGGCCAGTCAGATCCTCAGCACGGATCCCATGAAGAGCCTCAGTGAGTGTCCCGCCCACCTCCTGTCCTCTAGCCCTCTGGCAACTGGGATGGATTTGGAGTCACACAGGCCTGGGTCAGAAACCCCTTTTCCTCTCTGAGCCTCAGTTTCCTCAGCTGTAAACTGAGGGGTATAGACCTCCGTCTCAGGACCAGGTGAGATGAGCTGGAGAAATGGCCCAGCCCAGGGCCTGGCGCACAGGACGCTGTGGAGCAGGTGCTCAGTACACAGCCTCCCCTTTCCTCTACCCCTCTGTCTCCTGGGGGAGAGGTGCTGAGTCGGATTCCTCTGTCTCCCCTGACACACAGTAGGCCCTCAGCACACAGCTCAGGCCCCGGCACGGGGTACTCACCAGCTTCCTCAGATGCCAGTATTATAACGTTCTCCCACTGAGCCAAGGGTGGGCTGGGGTGGAGGGCAAAAAGGACAACAAAAGCAAAACATGCTTTTACAAGCGAGAATCAAAAAAAATCACTTTGGTGGAGGGAGGGTATAGCTCAGTGGTAGATGTGTGCCTAGCAGGTCCTGGGTTCAATCTGAAGTATCTCCATTTAAATAAACAAACAAACAAACAAACAAACCTAATCACCACCCCTGCAAAAAAAAATCACTTTGTTATTCTGCTTTTAAAACTAAAATCAAAGACCACAGAGTTTTCAATAAAATATCAATAAAAAGCAAATCTCAGTTCTCTATTGATGTTATTTGAGAGACAGAGTGGGTGGAGTTGAGGAATAAGGAGCGAAAAGCTGGGCAGGAAGGAAACTAACATCAGCTGAGTACTTGGTGTTGTGCCCAGTGTTGCAGATGAGGAAACCGAGGCTCAGAGATGAGGAGCAGCTCCCCAGGGTTACACTTCCAGGAAGTGGCGGAGCTGGACTTTGAACCCAGGCTTGTCTGGTTTGAGATCCCAGACTGCCTCAGCCTGAGACTCTCAAACTCCATGCTCCCAGCCCAGACCCTTTGGACACAGATGGAGCGCTGGGTCTGAGGCCTCAACCAGAGCGGCTTCTCAGAGCGTGGGGTCCCCGCTGCAGGACCAGGGCCCCTGGCTGGGTGAGGGGTGGGCCAGACTCTCCACCCCTCCACCCCTCATGGAGTCTCTTCTCTCCATCACCTGCACTCCTGGCTCACCGGCGCTCCGCTCCTCTTCTCCACAGCACATCACAGCTCGCCGCCAGGCCTCAGCTCCCCGCTCAGCAACCACTCTGCCATCCCGCCCACCCAGGCCCCTGAAATGCCCCAGCCTCGGCCCTTCCGCCTCGAGTCTCTTGACATCCCCTTCACCAAGGCCAAGCGTAAGAAAAGCAAAAGCAGCTTTGGCAGCGAGCCTCTGTGAACACACTGCCTGCTGCCACCCTGCCTTCAGGCTTCCGTGAGATGGCCAGGCCCTCGCAGCCCCAGCCAGGCCTCCTCCCACCTGCCCCCTATGGTGATCAGTGTGCCCCCAAGGGTTCCCTTCCCTGCTTCCCAGAAAGCCTACTCTGCCTGGTGCTTGAGCCCCCTTGGAGGCTGGACCATCCTTGGAGAGACCCGCTCAGGCTCTCCACCCACATCAGTGTCTCCGTCTGCTCACCTGCTACAGAGCCGTATGTGCCCACCAGTGTTGTTTTGTGCCCCGCCGGGCTCAGAAACCTTAGCTCTGCCTCAGGGCCTCCACCAGCAGCCCGACAGCTTGGGCAGCAACTTCCACATGGATCAAGCTCAACGTCTTGGCGATTGAAAATCGTGCCTCCGTCCAGTTGGCCCCACTTGGTGGGGAAGCGCGGTGGGACAGGCACAGGAGGAATCCTAGAGCAGTTCGTCTGCGGCCCAGAGGAGGCCACTCCACATTAAGCTGCCCCAATAAACTGCCTTTTACTAATGAAGTACTCTGGTCCTCTGACTGCGTCACTGGGGCCCCTCACTGCCATGGCCGAGCCTT
Organism: Camelus ferus; assembly: GCF_009834535.1. Taxonomy (NCBI): domain Eukaryota; kingdom Metazoa; phylum Chordata; class Mammalia; order Artiodactyla; family Camelidae; genus Camelus; species Camelus ferus. The sequence goes on along the minus strand of NC_045708.1, from coordinate 14,109,658 downwards.
CATGTGGAAGCTCTTTCCGGAGCAGGGGTTCTTACCTGCGTGCAGGCTCCCGGGTTCCTGCAACTCCCTGCAATTGTGAGTACAAGTGCATTTTTTTCTGGAGAGAGCACGTGAACTGTCGCTGGATTCTTGAAGGATCTGTGACCCAGGAAAGCAGAGTCCTTATTTTGGAAAAGAGAGGCCACATCTTGCTGAGGTCCAGAGAAGACCCAGGTCTTGACAGTCCACAGGGGCTGTCCCGGAACCGGGTGTCCTAACATGGCCAGAAATTAATCCGGGCCTCCCCAGCTGCCTAAGACACACTCATCCCTTTGTCCATTGTACCCCAAGCCTGCCCTGTGGAGGGAACCATGATCTGAGGGAAAAGACTTGGCCTTTGGTGCTGTCCTGAGCCTTTCACTCTGAGCCTCATCTGTGAAATGGGAATGACACCAACACAGGGCTATTGTGAAGGATAAATGAGATAGTGTGTCAAGTGCCTGGTGCATAGCAGGTTGGTCCCCCTCAGTAATTTTGTATTAATTACTGTGGTACCTGCCACAAGCCACGTACCTGGGCCAAGGAACTCACGGTCTGTAGAAGCTGAGGTGGAGGGTGCTTAGGTAACTTCAGGGATCATCTAAGGGAGGCAGGCTGTAGTGCATACTTTTGAGTGAGAGGACACAAGATCAGGTCTTTGTGAGGAACAAAGTACCCCTGTGAAGGGAGTGGCATCAGATGGGGCTACCATAAAGGATGAAGATCCTAGGGGCTTAAGATGGGAGTGTGGGCAGAGGGAGGATTCCTGGTGGAGGGAGCTGTGTGAACAAAGGCTCAGGGTATGTTAAAGGTAGGAGACTGTTCCATGGAAACTCTGAGCAGGGACTAAGAGGAGGATGAGGCTGTCAAGATGAATTTAGGTGGCGACCTGAGTGAAAAGCCTTTGCGTGCCTCTGAGCTGTGGCAGACTGCTAAGCTACTGGTTGGCAGCATTAGGTCTGAGCTAGAGGTGGACTGATGTGGTATTGTATGCAGGAGGGCAAGAGGCTGGGCTTCCGGTTGGGAGTTAGGGGTGAGAGATGTGCAGCCAGTGGGCATGGAGATAGAATCAGTTAAGGAGATGCATAGAAGGAGGTTCTGACTTTTGCCCCCACGTTCTTGGCTTGGTAGGCAAGTATAAAAGGTCAGAAGAGAACGGCCACCTTCTCTCTCCAGTTACCCCCACCATTTGCCCCAGGATTGTGGTTGGGACCAGAGAAGAGTTAAAGTCTTGGAGGGTAGCTTTTACTTAGACCCGTGGTGTGACTGAGGCAGGTCTGAGGTGAGCTGGTGGCCCCTGTGTCAGTTTAGAAGGGGTGGGGCCAGCAGTAGAGTGGAGGCTCAGCCTGGCTCTGCACTATGCGCTTCAAAACCCGCCCTAGTCTTCCCAAGAGCCCAGGCTGTTCCAAAGGCACACAGGTAAGTAGGAAAGCTGGGCTTAGCTATTTTTATTGCCAGCCTAGGAGAATGGCCTGGAGACAAGTGAAATGCCAAGGTAACAGGGCTAATGGGAGACGGACCTTGGAAATGAACCCAGCTAGAGTTTCTGACTGGTAGGTCAGTCCGCCACCCATCCACACTGCTTCCAGAGTGGGCCACCAGGCTGCGCAGGACAAGTCCGTGCCAAGACCCTGGGCAGGACAAAGTGCCCGCTCGTCTCTGAACTTTTTCCAACCACTTCTTCCCTGGAGATCGTTGAGGTGGGGCCTGGTTTCTAGTCCCGACTCTGTCCTGGGTCAGTAAAGACCGAGAAGCTGCCCCCGGGTGGCTCCACCGCCGCCCCAGACCCTGTGCTGAGCACGACGGCCCACAACAGGACCAACTGGATGAAGAGCCGGGATCTCGCTCAAGCTCCGGAGGGAAGCAGGCTTCAGCTCCGGGCGGGAGCCCGGGATGGGCGGAGCCAAAAGGCGCTCGACCCTGTTGATTGGCCGCGGCAGCAGAGCTGTCTCTCTAGGATTGAGCCTTTTCATTTCGGGAGGCGGAGCCGCACGCCCCTTCCGCCAATAGCGTTCAGAGAATCCGCCTCCTACCAGGACACTTCCGGTGGTGCTCCTGGATCCTCACCGTCGGAGAAGCGGCTACGGACTGCCAGCCCTGGCTTACTGGAATCACTTCCGGGTGATACTCCACGACCGCGAGCTGCGATTGGGCGACCATAGAAGAGGCACTTCCGGTGTCCAGGAGCTTGGGTTCTTTGGCAGGAGCAGGAAGATGGAGCTCGGCGCCGCGGCCCGTGCTTGGTCCCTCTTGTGGCTGCTGCTGCCTTTACTTGGCCTGGTCGGCGCTAGCGGTCCCCGCACCTTAGTGCTGCTGGACAACCTCAACTTGCGGGAGACGCATTCGCTTTTCTTCCGGAGCCTGAAGGGTGAGACTGGGGTGCGAGGGGGCGGCGGGTGAAAGTCTGGGGTTGGAAGCCCGAGAACATCGGCCACCCTCTCTCCAACTCATTTTCCACGAGGTCTGGCCTGCTGCTAGTGAGGCGGGAGGATTTCGGGGGAGAACAGTCATGATCTCTGCATTGGTGATTTCCCTTTGCGTCCCGTCTGCCTCAGCTCCCTGTTTTCTTCTCGTCCAGATCGGGGCTTTGAACTCACATTCAAGACCGCAGATGACCCCAGCCTGTCCCTTATTAAGTACGGGGAGTTCCTCTATGACAATCTCATCATCTTCTCCCCTTCGGTAGAAGGTAAGGACTGTGAGTCGCTCCTAGAACTGGGATTTGAGGCCCAGGACTGATTTATCACTTCCTTCAGGATCTTGGGCCTGCTCTGGGTTATGGTATGGGTCGCCAGCCCTGGGCATTGCTGCTACCAGAGAAAAGGAAACTGTTAACTTCTAACCTGGGCTTAGGTAGGGACGTCGTCTTTGCAAAAGACACAGCTGAGGATTGTGGGATCAAGTGTTGTTGCAGACTGTAGCGGTCCCACCCGCTGTTCTGTGAAGGGAGTTTTCTCTGGAGAGGACCTGATAGGAAAGATGGACAGCCCTCTGGTTGGGTTTGCCTCTGTGGAAAGAGGATATGCATGCTGTTAATATGGTTTGCTGTAAAGGGGCATTGGTGGTAGTTGGTTCTAAGAATTCAGAGGGAGTCATAGTTAGGCTGAAAAGAACCTTTAGTGATTATTTAATCCAACTCCCTATTTGAGGCTGGATGGATATGCCCAGGGCTTAGCAGAGGGCTAGTTATTGAACAGAATGAATATCTTTGCTAGATTTTTCCAGTTGACGTTCCTATGACAGAGAGCTTATTGTCTTATGAGGCAACCCACTCTGCCACTAGACAACTCTGTTAAGAAGTTCTTATATTAAACTTGGAGGAGGGTATAGCTCAGTGGTAGAGCATATGCTTAGCATGCACAAGGTTATGGGTTCAATCCCCAGTACCTCTGTTAAAAAAATAAAATATTTAAAAATTTAAAAAAAATTCTTATATTAAACTGATCTTTGTCTCCTACTTCCTGCTTTGTTTATTTAGGGAAGGGGAGGGAAATGGTTTCTTATACTCCCCAGGGCCTTAGAGAATAGGTCTAATGCTTATTTTGTTTATAGACATAGCCTTCACATAAGCATGGCTTATTCAGTTGTTTCTTCTCCAAACTAAATATCCCCAGTTCCTTTGGTGTTTCTCTTCTGCTGTGCTGTTTTGGTGAGCACCCTGGCCATTCTCTTCTTCAGTGGCTTGTTTATCTTTTTCTTCAGAGGACACCAGTTGTTCCTGTTTGGAGTAAGACAGGACTGCTCTCTCTTCCTTCAATTGATGAAACTTAGGAAGTCTTTCATGTCATTGGCATCTACTTTATTCTCTGTAGTTCATGTGGGATTTGGTTCTACCAAATCCCCTGGAGTATTTTTCCCAGATTCCCACTACTTATCAAGGTACCTCCAGCTCCTCTGCATAGTGTGCCTTTGGAATTGGTTTTTTGGAGAGAAGTGTAGTTGGAAGGATGTGACCCCAGATTGTACCAGTTCAAATCTTCCAGTCACTAGGCAGGTGAATGGAGCTCTTAGCTGGTTAATTGGCATTTGTCAAGTTGCTGCTGTGTTGCAACTCCGAAATAGGTGCTGAATAGTGACAGAGAGCCTGTCCTTGAGGAGTCTTTCAGTCTGTCTTTGAGGAAATAAAAATAAGGGCTTGAGATAAGTTACCAAACCACGTGTTGGGATGTACAAGATGGAGTGGAGGGACTGTCCATGTGCTCAGGAGGAGGATGGGGCGTGTCACTGGGAGGGAGGGCAGTGGTGGGAGGTGGACCAGGAGGAGGCTGAAATAGGCTGTTGGTGGTGGGAGAAATAGCAGCGAGCCTAAAACAGTGTTTCACAAATCTTAGTCATTTCCCTACCTCCTTCATGATTTTTATCATATTCCCTATTGTTTGTGCCAATAATTAATATTTTTCTTCCAATTGACCTGCTTTAAAAAAAAAAAAACCTAAAATAACAGTTTAAAAGAAAATGGTAATGAACCCATTATCACTGACAATGGAAAGCCAGTACCGTCGCTTGCTTTCAGCAGGTGGTAACTGTGAACAGGATGAATGCAGGGCTGTCAAGTTCTAGCCGATTCCTTGCCTGCTGAAGGCCTTGGGCCCGGGGCTTCCTCTTAAGAGAGGAGACGAGTGAGTTTAGAGAAGCATTAAGATGAGTACAGAGCTGTGACCATACTCTGTGATGGGGAAAGCTGGACAAATGGGAGTAACTCGCTCTCTCTGAGAGTCAGTGTTACTTGAAACCCTGCCCCACATCACTGCTGCCACCTTTTCTGCCCCCAGCGGGGTGAGAAAGCCTCTCAGGCACCCCAGGGGAGAAGGTGGTATGTGCTGGGGGAGTTCAGGGTAAGGGTTTAGCCCCTGCTCTGAGGACCCTTCTGTGTTACTGTGACCACTGTCGCCCTCCTAGGTGTGAGGACCCTGGACTGGCTGCCTTCTCCACGCGTCAGTGGGTTCCTTGCTCTCTCTGGGGCACTGAAAGCTCCCAAGTCACATGCAGCAATGGCCACAGGAGGAGGATTCTTAGCACATCCTCTGTCCCCGGGAAAACTGGGTCCTTGTTTGATAGATGGGGTGATGGGCTCAGAGAGGTGAAGGGATTGCCTGGATTTAAGCCTGGGGATCTCAGTTTCATAGCCTGTGTCACTGTCCAGGAGTTCCAACAACAGCACTCTTTACGCTTCGGGCTGGATAATTCTGGGCAGGGGGGCTGTCCTGGGCAGGGTAGGATGTTTAGCAGCATCCTGAGCTTCTGCCCACTAGATACCCCTCGTCACCTCCCACCTGAGACAGCGAGAAACGTCTCCAGACATTGTTACGAGTGGCAGAATCGCCTCAGTTGGGAACCACTGTACCATAGCAGGAAGCTGTCTTTGAATTGTCTGCCTGGCCTCTCTGTAGGAAGGTGGGTAGATGGTGAAGGGTTGGTGGTGTGAGAGGTTGAGTCCCCACGTACAGGATGTTCTGTCTGTGCCTGAAGTTCAGGTCAGGTGCTTTTATTTGTTTCCTGAAAATGACTCCTCAGAAAAGAGGGCTGTTCTCATGTTCAGATCTTTACAAAGTCATATTATGGACTCATTTCTCACTGCCCTGTGGATGTGGTGGACAGACTTCTGTGTCCGTTCTCAGTCAGTGGCACATCTGTCCTTCTGGTGGCTCGGGACAGCTCTTGGGGCTGTCCTCAGTGCCCCCTCAGACACCCCACATCTTGTTGGTCAGCAGGCCGTGCAGGCTCTGCTGTCAGGTGAGGTGGGCCCACCTCTCCTCCCCTCCTCCTTCTGCTTCCGCGGTCTGGTCACCACCCCTCACTCCTGGATGGTCGCTGTGGCTCTCTAACCTGTCACTTTGCTGCCACCCACAGTCCCGGTATCCCGTTCTCCACCTCGCCACTGGAGTCATCCTTTAAAAATAAAGATAGATCATGTTGGCCTCCTGCTCAAAACCCTCCAGTGGCCTGTCCCCCCGGCCATGGTCATCACAGGGCCAGTGGAGCCCTGCAGGATCTGCCCTCCTCGCCCCCACACTCTCTCCAGCTGTGCCACACTGAGCTCCTTGCTGGTGACGTGCCCACCGCCTCGGGGACCTTGCAGCTGTCCTCTCAACACCTGGAATGCTCTTCCCCATCTGCCCGGCTCACTCTCACACCTTCCCAAATGCCACTTGCCTGGGGGCTTCCCTGACCAGCATATATAACAGCCCTCTCTCCCCACTTTAGTTTTCTCCTCATCACACAGGAAGTAATCTTCCTGTCACGAATACATGAATTACCGAGCCCTCCCTCCATTACTTTAGGGCACAGTTTTGGGAAGACCCCAGTCAGTGCTAGATCTGAAAGCTTGTGGCCGTCACCTGATCCAGCTGATAGCCCAAAAAAGGGTATGACCTCAGAGTTACAGATGTTGGAAATTAATGCGCCTTTTTGGTGATCACTTGAAAATAGTGTATGAAGTGAGTGTGTTAGGGCTCTCCCGGGTGGAAGTCTGCAGGGTTCATAGGGGAAGAGCCTCTCACGTCCGGCAGGTGAGTACTGGTGTCAAGTGACACCTTCCTCAGATCAAAAGTGCTCTTTCTCAGGCAGCTTGGACAGAAGGGAAGCTGGTGGGCTCTGGGAGACTGGTAGGTGACCCCAGAAGTGGCTCAAGTGGTGACAAAGATACTGATGTGAAAGGTGCAGTTGAAAAGTTTGAAGTTGTTTCATAAAATTAGTTGAAAAATATACCATTTCTAGATAAAAATTGTATGTGTGACTTCAAATACGTATGACTGACTTGGCAATTATCATTGATAGGTGTCTGAGAATTTCATTTGTACCTCTAAAAATTTACACATTTGCCCATTATTTTTGGATCGCCACACGAGGAAAAATGGGAGACTTGCCCTGTGTCACAGCATGTACTGTAAAGGTCCCTCTCGTCTTGGGCCTCCAGAAGGCGCTATTCTGTGATGGCTTGTGGCTGGTCCCCTTCCCCACCCAAATGTCAGGGCAGCAGGGAGAGGAACCTTCTGGGTTGTGAGCCTGGTGCTTCTTTCAGATTTTGGTGGAAATATCAACGTGGAGACCATCAGTACTTTCATTGACGGCGGAGGCAGTGTCCTGGTGGCTGCCAGCTCAGACATTGGTGAGTCTGACCTGGGAACGTCTGGGGTTTTCCCTCATTTCTCTGGGGAGCTTACTGAGCTTTACAAATGGAAGCTGCTGAACTGGCATCCGTTGCAGGGGCCTTAGCCGGCAAGAGAGGGAGGGAACCCCAGAGCTGGTCCGCCCCTCCTGTGCTTTCACTGTGACCAGAGCCAGTGAGATGAGAAGCAGGCCTTTTAAAGGGCTGGGATCCCTGTTAGTTTTTCCTTTTTCTGTTTTTTTTCTTTTTCCTTTGTTTGCTTTGTTTTGTTTTTTGGTGGCTCTTCTCTTCCAAAAAGAAGGCAAGAGAGGAGGTTTGACAGATTTTTTTGTTTCCTGTTTTGGACATTTTCACAGATACTTAGAAACAGGGAGAGGAGTCTCCTGGACCCCACCTACTTACCGCCCGGCTGCCCCAGTTAGTACCACGTGGCCAGTCTTGTTTCATTGTTTTCAGTGTTGACGGTTTTAAAACCACATTGGGTGGGATTCTTGGTGAGGTGATGATAGGGAAGAGAGAAGCCTTCTAAGCCCAGGCTCATCCAGGTCAAGTTTGCCTGAGATCATTACTTTGTTCAAGGGAGGTTTTTGTGCAGAACCAAGGTCACTGTATTCGTGGAGGGAGAGGGACAGGTGGTGGTGTTCTGTCAGTTCAGACTGCTGATCCCGCAGGCACAACACCTTGCTGAGGTCTGGGGTGCATCTGGGGCTGAGCCCGGCCTGGTAAAGCTGCAGGGCCCTTGGAACGACTGGTAGAGAGGATGTTCCTGGTAGAGAGCGGGTCATGGGGATGCTAGGATGGGGACACTGCTTGGCCCAGGGCCCACCTTAGAGGCTCAGACAGGCATCTCTTGGGGCCGTGCAGGTGACCCTCTTCGAGAACTGGGCAGTGAGTGTGGGATCGAGTTTGACGAGGAGAAAACGGCTGTCATTGACCATCACAACTATGACATCTCAGACCTTGGCCAGGTAATCAGGACTGTCACCTCCCAGGTTTCATGCCCTAACAGCAGAGCTCAGCCTAGAAACCGGGGGGGGGGGAGTTGGACGGACTCCCCGGCTTGGGGCACCTTTTCCTGACCACCGTCTTCCCTCTGCTCCTGCAGCACACGCTCATTGTGGCTGACACCGAGAACCTGCTGAAGGCCCCAACCATCGTTGGGAAATCGGCTCTGAATCCCATCCTGTTTCGAGGTGTTGGGTGAGTGAGCAGGGAGAGGCCAGCAGAAACCTGGAGGGGGAGGAAGGGGTTGCTTTGTCAGGAAACTATCCCAAACTTGTGGTTATTTGGGTGTATTCTTCCCCCAGAGGACGTGGATGAGATTAATATGTGACATTGAGTCAGAATTCATTGTTAGAGCAAGGAGAGAGCTAGGTGTCTGGCTGTTAGAAAGCAGGATTAATTCCTGTGAAGAAATGGCCCCAGTCCTTTGCGCTGTTCTTGGGGTTAGAGTTGGGCGGGTCTCTTTTCCTGCTGCAGGATGGTGGCTGACCCTGACAATCCTTTGGTACTGGACATCCTAACGGGCTCTTCCACCTCCTACTCCTTCTTCCCGGATAAACCCATCACCCAGGTGAGTGGCCTTTGCAGACTCGAGGCCTCCAGCTTGTCGACCTGGTAGCAGAGCACTCTATTTGAAAACGAGAAGTCAGCAGGCGAGCACACTTCACCGAGGCAGTGAAATGAGCAGCTGGTGGGAGGGGGTGGGGGTGGAGGCCAGGGGGTCTGAGGTTCTGCCCTCAGGTGGGGCCTAGGTGGTTCAGGTCCAGCCTGCTGGCCTACTGCCCCAGTGGCCCAGCTGCTGGTCCTTTACCCTGGCTCTCCTGGATGATGGCCTCGTGTCGCCCCCAGTATCCCCACGCGGTAGGGAAGAACACCCTCCTCATCGCTGGGCTGCAGGCCAGGAACAACGCCCGGGTCATCTTCAGTGGTTCCCTCGACTTTTTCAGCGACGCCTTCTTCAACTCAGCAGTGCAAAAGGCCGCGCCTGGCTCCCAGAGGTAGTTGCCAGGGCCTGGGGGTGGGGTCTGGGCGTGGGTCTGTGCAGGTGGGGAGGAAGGAGCCTTTTAGCTGAAAGCATCAGAGGCTAATTAAGTACCTTCAGGTGCTTTAAAATTATTTGAGGACTTGACTGTATTGCTGTATTGTTGGCGTTAGCAATCCAGGCTTTTCAAGGGGTAGTAATGGCTTATCTGCAGACGTTTTGATAATTGGGTATTTATTGTGTAGGTGACACCCAAAGCAACACCTTTTATTTTTCATTTTTTTTGTGTGTTCCCATTAACCAGGAGACCTAGACATGTGGGGCCTCTAGGCAGAGGCTCGCTGAGTGTGGTTTGCCTTGGCGGGTAGTGGTAGGTCTTGTTTACCAGGCACAAAAGAAGCCCGTTTCCACTCCTGCAGGTATTCCCAGACGGGCAACTACGAGCTAGCCGTGGCCCTCTCCCGCTGGGTGTTCAAGGAGGAGGGCGTCCTCCGTGTGGGGCCTGTGTCCCATCATCGGGTGGGCGAGAAAGCCCCGCCCAACGCCTACACTGTCACTGACCTAGTGGTAAGAGCTTCTTGGAGCTGGAGGGCCCCAGGGTTTTGGCCAGGTTGATTCTGCTCTCAACACTTGTGTTGGGCTTGAAAGGCCTAAACAAAGCTAAGTTCATCTTCACCCTAAGAAAGTCAGCTGAGGTGCAGAGAGCCTGTCTGTAAACCCATATCCTAACTACCAGGAGTCCTATTTTTCGGTAGGGGAGGTAATTAGGTTTATTTAATGAAGACAGTGGGGATTGCACCCAGGACCTCATGCATACTAAGCACACGCACACGCTTAACCACTGAGCTCTACCCTCCCCACCCCCAGGGGGCCTTCTTTGGAGGAGGGTGGCTTTGCTGTGGGAATGCTGTGGGAGGGGCTGTGCTGATTCACTCTGCTGGGAGTGGAGTTCACAAGAGATAACACATTTAATTCGGGTCTTGGGGATGAATCTGTCAGGAAGTGGGGAAAGGCCAGAACGGCGTGTATGGACGCAGGGGGGCCCGAGAGTGCCCGGTGCGTTCGGGGAGTGGAGCGTGGTTCGGATGCAGACTTCCACAAGCTCGTAAAGGGGCGTAGCTGCGAGTCAGAGGGGTCAGCCTGCTGGGTGGTGTCCTCTTCGATCACTGTCCAGGGTGGGCGGGTGAGGCTTGCCCGGGTTTTCGGAACTCCTGGGGGTTCCCGCCCGACTCAGGAGCGGGCACTAAGCGCAGCTCTGGTGGCGGCGTCCCTCCAGGCACTGGCCACACCCTGGCTAACCCGCCTCTTGTCTCAGGAGTACAGCATCGTGATTGAGCAGCTCTCAAATGGCAGATGGGTCCCCTTTGATGGTGACGACATTCAGCTGGAGTTTGTCCGCATCGATCCTTTTGTGAGGACCTTCTTGAAGAGGAAAGGTAAATGCAGTTCTTGCGAGAAAGCCCTGGGAGGTTGGTCCTCAACTCTGGCTCGCTCCCGTGCGGCTGACAGATGCCGTGGGAAGCCGCCCTGGTTATGCGTCTTGGCTCTTCTCAGGTGGCAAATACAGTGTCCAGTTCAAGTTGCCCGACGTGTACGGCGTGTTCCAGTTCAAGGTGGATTACAACCGGCTGGGCTACACGCACCTGTACTCCTCCACTCAGGTGAGTGGGCCGCGGCCCCCCACCCTCATCCAGCCTGCACCCCTCTGAGCGCCGGGGCTGCCACCTCTGTTGTGTCGTAGGTGTCAGTGAGGCCGCTGCAGCACACGCAGTACGAGCGCTTCATCCCGTCGGCCTACCCCTACTACGCCAGCGCCTTCTCCATGATGGTGGGGCTCTTCATCTTCAGCGTCGTCTTCTTACACATGAAGGAGAAGGAGAAGTCTGACTGAGGGGCCGGGGCCCTGGGACTCCTTACAACGGAGATGGAGGGTTTTTAGAGGATTGTTTTTTTCCCCTTTATGGTGGGTTTGTTTTGGTTTTTGTTTTGTGTTTTTTTTTTTTTTGAAGCCGTGGACAATGGCACAGCTTACCTCAGTGGCAGATGCAACATTGAACACCAAGGAGGGCAGATTAGAGAATAATTTCTATGTAAGTTTTTCCACCTTGAATGCTAAGTGGTATTTTTCATATGTGAAGTCAACTTATTTCTAAAATAAAGAGAAACATTACCGTGAAACTTCCTGTGGCTCCTGTTCTGCTCTGCTGATGCTGCTGAGAAATGACTAGATTCAAAATAGTAAAACTTCAAAATTTTAAAAATTTTGCTGAAGACTGGACTGTATTTCCTTTAACTATGAAATGGTAGTGCTTCCAAACTTCAAGGGATAAAACCAGGTCAGTGGTACAACACTAAGGCAGTGGAGAAACGACTGAAATGGGAAATCTAGGGTAACAGTGCTGGATTTAATAGAATCACACAACTGCTTCATTGAAAACAACCTTAAATATATGTTTACCTTGTTCTAGGCAGTAGCTGTGTTCCTAAAAAGCACGTTTATAATTATACATGAAATCTCTTCCCCAGTGATCTTTGGCCACAAAATTTTCTTGTCTTTACAATGTAAGAAACACTCTTAAAGCCAAATATTCGGTTCAAGGTACATACGTATTGTGCAGTTGTAAATACGCATTTCATTCTTCACAATTCCTGTAAGAAATACTAGTCAAAAGGGTAAAATCAGCAAATTTAAAACACTGCACTGCTAATTCCCATCCCAGCAGTCACTTTTGCTCTGCTAAACTCAAAGCAGTAACTGGAGGAGCTCTGTGGAAACACTTCCTCAAAAACACCCCCAGAGCTGTTCCAGAATGCACGGCTGAAGCGCAGAGGCTCCCCACTTCCCAGGCCTCACTTAAGTGTTTTTCATTCTGAAACCTGAATACATTGACCTGTGGGAACACTGGCCTCAGCTCAGGTAACATGCAGACTGACGTCATGGCTGCCTCTGGCAGACGAGCCCCAGTCCATTCCTGTAGCTGGAGATGAACGTCAGGGTCACAGTCTGCCATGAAGCCAGTGCCCTGGCCTGGATCCTCTCTAATGTGGAACACAGGTCCGACCCTCTTCAGCTCAACCTCACCTAACAGACCAGCTTGGCCACTAGCTTCTCAGACGTCTGTGAAGACAGGACACGAGCTATAGGTGGCACGTTTTGGTCAGTAGTATCTTCTCCCCTGGCACAGAGAACTCATTCCTTTGGATCTGTAGGTGGAGAGCTGATCACAGTTTCCGCACTGATACACCAGGGGGCCTAGTGATTAGGGAGCATTTCTTGTTAGAGTGAGGCCCTCTCCATTTAGATGAGGGGCTGGCAAACTCCGGCCTGTGGGCTAGTCTTGCAGTCCCTGCAAAGACAGGGAGGGGGCCAGCTAAATACGTTTTAAATGGAAAAAGTAAAAGAATATTTAGTGACACATGAAATCCAAATTTCAGTGTCCATAAGTAAAACTTTATTGGAAAGCCGCTATACTGATTCATTTATATATTTAAGGCTGTTTTTGTGCTATGATGACTGAGTTCAGGAGCTGTGACCGCCTGAGTACTTCTTTGGCCCTCTATAGAAAAAAAGTTTGTCAACTGCTACCAAGGCCAGCTCCATCATTTTATAGGTAAGAGAACTTCAGTCTGCACAGATTATATGATGCATCGAAATCATACAGCTAGAGCTAGTAGCTACTGACCGTGAACTCAGGCTGTTCCTTCCATTTGCCAAACCTGAGACCTTCTCTTCGGCTGACTAGCCCTCCCTGCGCCATCTTTTCTCCTGACTCCCACCCCTTACCTAGGAGCCCCTCCTTCAGCATTCACAGACCATCACAACACAGATACTGTAAGTTCTTTTAGTAATTCACCAGCTACATCAACCATCAGGGGGCTGCCCTCCAGGAGCAGAGGAGGAGGGCTGCCTGGCTCAGTGCTTCATACTCCAGGTTGGCCAGAAATAACATCTTCATTTTCGTTTCCACACAGTTCTTCTCTGTAAGCCTATTGGCCAGCAAGGTGGCAGCCGATTGTTGGAGGAGCCAGCCAATCATCTTGTCTAGTTTCAGGTTCTTCAGGGCTAGAGTATGTTCACCCCAGAGGCTTAAATGAAGCACGTTAGCAGCCACCCGGGCAGATGGTCTCTGTAACAGGAAGGGGAGCTGATGCTTGCACGTCTGTGAGAAAGTATTCACCCGCAACCCGCCTGGTTAATGCACCCTCATTTCAGGGTCTTTCCTTGTCTGGCCCCAAGCAAGTTCTTCTCCACCCTTCTCTCCCCTACAGTACCCTGCACTCACCTAACATACTGGCTGACCTCTACCCATGCTCCAGGCCTTTCCATGGGTATGAACTTGCCAGGGGACAGTTTGCTAGGACAGCCTCCCCATCCTGGAAGATGCAGGAAGCTGCCGCCCGTGTTTGAGCACTGTCTGCGGTGAGGGGACTTGTCTCATGACTTAGTGAAGGGCAGCAGCGAGCAGCTCCTGTGACGACGACAGCCTGCTGCGCTCGGTTGAGATGTGTGGCCAATAGTAGTGCAACCCTGCTCTGTTGTGCTCTTTCCACTAAATATGCCCCTTGAACTGGACCTGCCACTGCCATTACGGTTTCAAACACGTTAGCCTTTGGAGTAATTTCAAAATGTCCTCACACCTGTCTGATCAGATCCCAGCTATTTCTTTAAGCTGTATCTTCATTAAACATTTCTTAAAAATGCATCTTTTTCCTCTGAGTGACTTTCAGCAACTAAAGCCAAGAAGAGTTGAACTGTTGGAATCCTGACTATCCTGGTGGCCAGCTCTCCTCCTCCCATTTATGTTCAAGTCTATGTTGTGTTCTCTTGAACCTGGCTTTACCTTTGTAAGACAGGCGCTGTCTAGTGCTTGCCCAAACCTGACCTTTACTCTGGAACATGAACTGAGGTTTCCATCCACATAATCCCTGCAAAACGTGGGGATGCCTCACCTTGCTGGCCTCTCGCTGGAGCAGTGACCTCACCAGCTGTCTCACATCCAGAGGCACTGACTCGGGCAGCGCTGGCAGCTGAGCTTCTTGGTAGCTGCGGCTTTCAAGGTGGGCCCTGCCCTGGCCGTAGAAAGGGTTGGGGAGCCCGAAGATTTCATAGGTGATTGCTCCCACTGCCCAGGCATCAGCCTTGCTGTAGTCAATCACTGCCCTGGGGCCAGGGCAGGCCGTGCACACCTGCTCGGAAAGCAATGGGCGAGCAGTCACGCTGCTGTGTTTCTAACCTATTCGTACTCCAGCGCAGACAGCACCTGATTCGCACACTAATCTGAATTCTGTCCCAAGGAACCCAGAACTTGAGTGAGCTGGAGGTCAGATCCAGGAGAATCTGCTTAGGCTGCCTACTTTGGCCTGACAAAACCCACAACTCCTGGGAACATCTGATAGACCAGATTATAGCAAAGAGGCAGGGAAGGGACTTCTGCCAAATTCTGGGTCAGAAAAGATGGAAGTGTTGAGTAAATGATGAGAAGCCGTGGAAGAGGTTCTGCTGATGGTGCCTGACACGCTCAGCAGGACTCACCTCAGGAGCCATCAGGCAGCCGTTTCCACCTCGGTCCACATACCAGCTGGTGAAAGGCAACTGCAGGCCGATGTGCTCGTCAGCCAGGCAGCAGCCGAAATCCGTGATCACCAGCCAGGGGCAGCCGTCTGTGGTGTGACAGGCAGAGGTAAGTGCCTGAGCCTCCCTGCCACCCTCCAAGAGGCCCTCCTATGTCTCCACTAAAGATCAAGCTATGTTGACCAAGAAGCGCAGGCCAGCACGGCCTGGACAGCTGCTCGCTCTCCAGGGAGCTGAGCAGGGCCAGCCACACGAATATGGCCGTGCCTCTAGGAAATCAAAGTCCCCAAGCGAAGAACTGGATACAATTTGGCTCGATCTAAACAGTCTATTAATTGGAGTTCTCCCAAGACCGAAGGAGCTACTTTTGATTTACTCATCAGATGGTGCCTGGCTCAAATGACCTCCAAGGGTCTTTGATTTGAACTTGAAGTTTCAAAAGAAACAGGTACATTATAGAATAGTTATTTGTAAAAGGGTTCATTCAGACTTCCTTTAAAAAGCTAGGTCCTCTAGAATTTAATTGCATATTTAGTTATTTTAAACCTTCTAGTTCAAACCTGACTAGATGTATGACTCTCCTTTACAGGACCCCAGGCAAGTGGCCATCCAGCTTTGCTTGAGTGCTTCCTGTGATGGGGAACGACTTGCCAGACACAGCTCTTACTGTTGGAGAATCCTTTCTTGTATTAAGCTAAAGTCTACCTCTCTTTCACTTTAAGGAGACTTCCATCACTGTGGTTTTTGTTCTGCAAGTGAAACGGGCAACTGAAAGGACCTTGGGAACCACTAACCATCGCTCCACAAATCCCACAGAGACAACGACCTCCATCTTGAAGGAGAGAGTACTCAGCTCTGGTGTACAGAACTACATTAAGACACAGCAACTTAGAACAGAAGCTATAAGCCAAAAAAGACCCGAAGGCTCTTAAGTGTCCAAGACCTAAAATCAACCGCACCCTGGACAGCCTGGAGGTGTGGTGGGCACCTACCTGCATCCAAATCCACAAGAATGTTGTCAGACTTCAGGTCTCTGTGTGCGATGCCCTGTTGAACCAGGTGATCAACCCCTTCCAAGAGCTGCAGCGTCATGACAGTGGCGAGGCGGGGGCTCGGGGTGTTCTCGCAAAGGTACTGGCGCAGCGTACAGGGGTAGCTGGTGGAGAGAGGGCGACAGGGCCTCTGGCTACTGCGCATCAAGGAGCTCTCCTTGTTCACTCTTAGGCTGATGGCCTTTCCTCTTCTTCCTGGAACTGACTTCTTTTTTCCCCAAAGTATCCTTTCTGTTCCTACCCACCATCGTGAAATTAGGAAGAGGGGGACCTCACATGCTCAAAGTAACAGTACGGATGCTCTTTCCTTCAAGCCCCCACACGGCAATGCAGAGACAGGAGAAGGAGAACTGCTTATGGTAAGAAGGCAAACGGAAAATGGGCAATGGTCAAAGGTACTAAGAGCACTAGGTGAAAAGCCTGTTCTGATGAAGATGAGATTCTGTTTTCATGAAAAGTTGTCTTAAAGGAAAACTGCTCTTTAGGGCAGACAGATGCCCTCGGCATGGCCTCGTCTCCCAGAGGGTGAGGCGCCTCTTCCCTGCAACCCCAGGCTCCTGGTGCGCAGAGCCAGGGACCAGCTCCCACACGCTCCAGGTCCTGCCACACCCCTGCCACTTACTTCTTCATAACGAGGAAGAGTGTCCGCCCATGGCCCAGGCCTCCGGGGTGAAGACGCGGGGGCAGCACGTCAGGGTAGTCGACCAGGGCCCCCGGCAGCAGCGGCACAGACGAGGTGAAGGCTCGGAAGACCCGGATGATGTTGGGGTGAGGGGCCAGCTGCTTGGGACCGCCCTTGGATTTTCTATTTCAGCCAAGTGGGACACATGTGAGGCCAGTAGCTGATACGACACTTGGAAAGATAATAATCTAAGGCCACAATTAATACTGACATTCATTTATCCACCCATTTATATCAAATATTTACTGTAGGTCTGCTATGTGCTGGGTGCAGAGCCTGGTGCTGGAGGGAAAAAACCCGCAATGACAACTCATCACATCTGAGTCCCATGTGGCAGAGCCCAGGGTCAGACCTGGAGTCTGACTGCCCACAACTAAATTCTAGATTCTAAGTCCTTGGCCAGGTTACTGCTCTGGGCTCAGTCTCAAGTGCAGAAGGGCAATAAGGTAGGAACATGCCTCATAAGGTCGCTAGTACTTGTAAAGGAACTGGAATCGTCCTAATTCCAAGTTCTGGCATTAACACTTGGCACGGAGTACAATCTCACTAAACCTGGGCTGAGGGAGTGAATGGATACAGATGCAGTTCACAGCGGAGATGTCCTCTGCTGGCCTGCCCACACCTCCTCCTCCTCCAGGAGCCCCACACCCATGCCCGCTCGGGCACAGTGGCCATGCTTGGGACTGAGTGACCGCTTGTTGTGTACCTGACCAGAGCAGGTGGGGCTCAGGGTGGGCATCTGACCCGAGGGCAACGAGCCTGCAGTCACGCCTGAGACCCCAGCAGTGGCAGGAAAAGGGGAGGGGCTCCTGTTAGTCTCTCCGAGGAGACTGTGAGTGTAGAAGAGTGGTGGCACCTGGGCCGTCAGCAATGGGGCTGAAGGTGAAAGGACGTCCTGAGGCCTGCCTGGGGCTGCAGGAAGCCAGGGTAGAGCCGTGGGTAGGAAGTAAGGACGCTGGGAGGCAGAGAGAGGAGGACAGAGCAGAAGCCCAGAGACATCGAGACAACAGAGAGCTCAATGCCCGCCCTGTCCTTGGAGCTGCCTCAGTTCCAAGCTCTGTAAGCCAGTCCCCGTGAGGCTTTCTATAGCTCCTTGATCCGCCCAGTGCGCCCCTGTTCTGTGTGACCCAAAGAGTCAAAGCATCGTTCCCAGCCTGAGGCACCAGGGCCAGTGGGAGAATCAGGACTGCAGCACAAGGCTGTCCGTGGCACAGGGAGGAGGCAACGCCCGGCCGTCAGGGAGCCTGGAGGAAGCACGTGGCTGTGCTGGGGACACGTGTGTGGGTCTGAACAGAGACCTAGAACAGGACAGGAGGCTGGGGCATGGGGACAGCCCGAGTGTAACTAACTGCAGGGACAGAAGAGAGTCCTGGAGGAGCCTGGTGCCTCTGGGGAGGGTATATGAACACAGCAAGGGGGAGCGAGGGAGTCATCAGGGCAAGGTCAGGAGTCAGATGGGAGAAGCAGCCGCAGGAGCAGATCGCAAAGGGCCAAGCCTGAGGTCCCGAGATGAGCGGCGGGCAGGAAGCAGTACACCCAGGGTGCTCTTGGGGAGAGCCCCTCTCCTGAGACAGGGCTGAGGTAACAGAGGCCCTGCCGTGCTCAGCTAACCATTCGGCAGACCTGCACTGAGCTGTGGGCATGCACAGGGGACAGACAGGGCTTACAGAGCAGCCAGAGAGATGATGAATGAACACACAAAGATACCTATGATTTAAGGACAGATGGAGATACACGCTATGGAAAAACTAAAGCAAGGTGAAGGACTGGAGCGGGGCAGGGACTACAGACGGGACAGCGGGGAAATCACAGTGCTGGCTCCCGGCTGCACAGCAGAGCGACGTCAGCTGCTGACGCTCCCACACAAAAGGAGGCCGCGGAGATAACTTCAGCCCCTACAGAGCAGCTGACACCCACCCCTCCCTAAAAAGGGGTCAGGAGAAGAGGAGGACACTGCTAAGCCCACCGCGCAGCTGCCTCGCAGGCCTGCACTGACCTCAGTCATACTGGGGCCCCCTGAGCCCTGGAAGGGTTTCCACGTCTATTTCCTTAAGTCCCCATTTTTACCTTCCTACTTCTCATGGAAAGTGACCTACAAACCAACCCTCTAATAAGTCACTAAAAACGCAGCAGGCCACCTCTTCCTGGTGGCCTACAAATACTAAAGTGAGCACAGCGCCTCCTCCGCCACCAGCTCAAGCTTAACCTTCAGCGCCCTGCGCGCAGGCTGCTGTCCCCACCACCTGCCTTCCCGCTGCAGGGAGAGTCTCCTGTCCTACCTCTTTGCTGGGCTAATGCCTGTGCATCTTTCAAAAGGCAGAACAAGCTGCCCCTTCAAGAGGCCTTTCTGAATGCCCCCTGCAACACGCACACCGCCCCTGCCTCTGCACTCCCTCAGCCCCGAGCAAGTGCTATTCTAGCACCTTCCGCACGGGACTCTGCTCCCGACTTCTCTGCCACATGGAGGACTCTTGGGGATCAGGCCCCCCCTTTAAAATCTCTTGGCATCATGAGGTCACTGCAGCTATTAGTGAAGTGAGTGCTACCTCTGCTGGGGACGGAGTTCAGTTTGCACAGAAAGGTGGCGTTCTACCTGGGTATTACTTAGGAATCAGAAATCAGAATCAATAGTTTTGAACTGGGTGTTTTTAGACAGCCTTCTCTCCCTGCTCCAGCGTGAACCAGCCACCTGCATCTTCAGTTGTAACCAGACCATCTACAATCTTTTCCAATTATCTACTAACTGAAAATCCATCACAGACTGCATCAGTCAGTAAGTGTTTACCACCTACTGCACATCATGTCAGACCCCGTGCTGAGTGCCTATTTTGCTCTGTGTGGAGGGCAGGCAGGTGGGCGCTTACCTGTGAATGACAGCTCCATACTCCCCGGCCAAGGCCACTCGACTGGCTGGGACGAGTTCCTGGCTCATTGTGCTAAAGATGGCTTCGCTGGACGAGCCCGCCTGGAACACATCCGTAACAGATCCACGGTTACACGGGCCTACACAAGCCCAGGCCCTCCTTGTAATGTGGACCAGGACAGCTACTGCTTAAAATTGCCTTTGACCTTCAAGACAAGGTAAGGTCTCCGAAGTGGCAAGCCAACAGTAGTTTCTCCCAGGAGAGAGGGGGCAGAGGCGCCATCCATGCCAGCTCAGAGGATGCTTCCCACACCTCAAATTCCCACCAGCTCAGGTGCCCAGGGAAGGAAGAGATGTCAGGATGATCATGGAATGGGACCCTCTTCCTGCCATGGATGCCTTGGTCACCACCAGGCTCGAAACTGACCATTAAAGATTCACCCTGAGGCTCCCTCAAGCAGAGAGGCCAAGCCTGACAAGCCCACCAAACCTGTGCTGGATCACAGAACAGCCTTCCCCATCACCAAGTGAAAAACAGAAAACGAAAAGCACCTTATTTTCCTCGTTGAATTATGAATGGCAGTTAGGACTTATGAAACCTGCTAAGAATCTGGCAAGAATCCTCTAAGAACAAGTCTTTCATGAATGCACTTACTGCCACGCCCCAACCAGCGGAAGCTTTGATGCTAAGACTGGATGTTTCCCAGGGAAAGGAGTTGGCTACTTGCTAGCTATTAACCCAGCTGGGAAGTGCAATAGTTTAATAACCTTCATTCCCACAATGAAGACCATGGAAAACCACTCTTCCATGTCCAGCATGAGCTGCACGGCTGTGTCCCACCTTAGCCTTGGACAGATGATCTGGGCAGGAGAAGACACCACCAGGTCTTGATGAATTTCCTAACTACCCCATCCCCACCCCAATCTAATGGCAAGGTAAAGAAATTACTGTATGTGGACAGAAATCTTTGTTTTCAGGAAGAAAAAATATTCAATTTTCCAAAGTACTGAGCTCTGCAAGAGCTGAGCAGGGAGGTGACAAGCAGGCCTTTGGCCTGGAGGTGAGGTGGAAGGTGAATTCAGAGGAAGGAGTGTGACTGGCACTACCCTGTGAGACAGGTCAGGGAGAGAGGACGGTGCTAACTGCAGACCCGAAATAACTGGTCAGCCCGGACACTCCAGGCACTGGTGACTGGGCGCCGCCTGGGGCTTGTTAGAAAGCTGGCATCTCAGGCTCCACCCCACACCTGCTGGTCAGAATCTGCCTCTTAACCTTATCCCCAGGTGATTGGTGGACACGTTACAATTTGAGACATGCTGCTTCAGACTCTTGAGTGAGAAGGTGAGGCACCTGTACTGTGGAGAATCTGTGTCGTTTCCTATTTACCTCCTGGGAGGAAGTGCCGTCAGGCCCCCCAGATCGGCATTTTGAGAAATGCCAGCTTCATCCTTACCGAGATGTTCCACATCATCTTGATGGCCAAGGGGAAGGTGGGGGCCCGTGGTGCCTGCTCCTCCTCTTCTCCTCGTGGAATGATCTCTGGGCTGCTCCCTGGAAGAAGCCTGATACTCTTCACCACCTCCAGGTTCTGGGGCAACACAGGCATGGTGGCTTCATAGACGGCAGCGCTGCAGCCCTTGCCAATGGACTGGCCTATCAGATACTCCTCCAGCCGGAAACCCTGCCAGCGTCTAGTGTCCAGTGGGTCAGGGAGCAGCTTGTTTTTCTGGGTGAAAATTGCCTGTGAAGAAGAAAGCAGGCACTGTGAGCTGGGAGCCCAGCAAGGCTTCAGTGAAGGGAAACGGGAGATGGGGAGGTACAGCGAGGCAAGGCTTCACCTCGACAGGCGGCTCCTGGATGGCTACCAGGAGCACGTGGTCAGCAGCCATCCCTCCACTTGTGAATGATATCAGGCTGCTTCTGCAAGCAAGGGGGTGAGATCAGGAGGCTCCCTGGAGCTAAGTCATCAAGTCCTGTTGTTGGGCTGCACCCCGCAGGCCTGCAAGCCTTGTAGTTACCCAGCCTTGAGACTGAGGAAAGAGCCCGGACAGTGACAGAGACATCAACGGTGTGCTGGGTAGGGGATCTGACAAGTCTGCAGCAGAAGGTCCTGGAGAGACGCCCCACCGTGTACGGCAGACAGGACATGGCAGCAATCTGCTACCTAGCGGAGGAGGCTACCATTTATAGGGGGAAAACTGACGTCATGTGGGCTCACTCAGTCACCAGGGAAACCAGCGGCTGGAGCACATCCCCCACAGCCCCTCAGGTTAACCACCATCATGAGGGCAGATGTTTCCCTTGAATAAACTAGCAGGTGGAGCCCTCTGGCCTAAGGATTAGAATAATCTCTAGCTGGGGCAGGGGGCAAACACGTTCATGTGAGTAGGATGTAGCTGAAGCAGGGGCTGGCGAGCAGGAGAGGTACGAAGAGTGAGAACGGCCACCTTGAGGCCTGACCATATCCACTCCTACGTACCCTGCATGACTCTGCCAATCTGGGTCCACCCCTCTTCTGTGATACCCCTGGGGTCAGGTAGGTAGAGGTGCACTGCAGCCAAAAAATACCACAAATGCAATGCAGACAAGAGCAGCTAAAGAGATCCAGAGTCCCAGAGGTGAGCAAACTTTGGAGCCAGGTGTTTATCAGGTCAGTTGTTCATGGAAGTCCAGAGGAGGACAACAGCTTCTCACTGTGGACCCAGAACTCAAGACTCATTTCACAGTGAGGCCACTGTTGTCACCCAGTCCCCAGATTCCCTCCGCTGAGGCCAGGGATGAAATGTAAGACGTTTAACAGGCGCAACAAAGGGAAGATCATGACCATTAAGCAAAATACAAGCAGCAACAGCATTCTGAGACCGCCCCCACCCCACCTGTGGTCTCTGTCCCGGCCTGCAGTACCGTACCCCTGTGCAGCCTCAGTCCCCACAGCGGGTGCCGAATACTGGAGAAGCAGGTATGAGACCACAGGACAGGTACAGTGGTGCCTTTCTCCAGTAGGAAGCCCGGATTGATTACCTGAGTACTCTCAGGTGGGGCCGAGTAGAAGACAGGTGAAATCTGTACATCCCTTTCTACTCCCGTTCCCCACGGGGCGGCAAACCCAGACGGCGGGGGACTTACCTGCCAGTTTACAGTGTGTTCCCTGGGGGTGGGTCCTGTGGCAAGGGCAAAAGTGAGTTACTGTCCTGAATGATAGTTGGCGACGTTCCTTCAGTGGTCAACAGTTGAACCTATTTGGTGTTGACTGGTTGCCTCTGGGCTAACCTGGGGTATGGGCCTGGGATGACTGCTCCTGGGCTGTTCAGTTATAGTTCAAAGGGCTTGAGTTGGTCTCCTCATCCACGTTGAGAGAGCGGGTTTCCCATCCCAACTGCTGTCTAAGCAGTCCACTCGTCCTCTCCGTTAGCCCGGCAGCACTGGGGCTGTAAGGCAGGTGGAAATGCTGGTGTATGTCATTCTCTTTGGTCTGTTCCTGAACTTCATGGCTGGTAAAGTGATTTTGCTACGTTGCCTGACAGCTCGGGTGGGCCTTTTGTAATGTCTCCCACCTGCTGTAACACACTGTAGATGGCAGACAGCTGCCGTTCCGCCACACTGCATCACTGCTCTGCCCACTTTCAGAGCTGGGACCAGAAGCCCGAGGGTACGCTTTTATTATTTTGCCATTGCCACAGGCCCAGCCAAGCTTTTCTGGGTAACTGGACACGTCCAATTAATAAGCCTTCCCTGAGTTAATAACCCTAAAGCCTGTGTCTGTAATTGTTTAGAGGTGGTGGGTCGATGATAGGCTTTTGTAGATAATCCAGGTCCTTGCATTTTGTCTGTATTCATCAGCCAACCCCCAGCCATCAGATGAACCATGAGCACAAGGCTGCTATTTTTAAGCTGGAAAGAGACTCCGAGGTTAACAGGATATCATCAGTAGAATGGAAGAGAAAGACATCTCTCATGTAGACAGCTGCAGCAGGGCCCACATGCTGGTGGACGGCCGCCTCAGGATCACCCCAACTTTCTGTTTCCCGTCCTGTTTCCCAACATCTCGGCACTCACAGGAGTTTCCTCGGCCTCCTGGCTGGCTCACCAATTGTTGGGCTGCACCCCGCAGGCCTGCAAGCCTTGTAGTTACCCAGCCTTGAGACTGAGGAAAGAGCCCGGACAGTGACAGAGACATCAACGGTGTGCTGGGTAGGGGATCTGACAAGTCTGCAGCAGAAGGTCCTGGAGAGACGCCCCACCGTGTACGGCAGACAGGACATGGCAGCAATCTGCTACCTAGCGGAGGAGGCTACCATTTATAGGGGGAAAACTGACGTCATGTGGGCTCACTCAGTCACCAGGGAAACCAGCGGCTGGAGCACATCCCCCACAGCCCCTCAGGTTAACCACCATCATGAGGGCAGATGTTTCCCTTGAATAAACTAGCAGGTGGAGCCCTCTGGCCTAAGGATTAGAATAATCTCTAGCTGGGGCAGGGGGCAAACACGTTCATGTGAGTAGGATGTAGCTGAAGCAGGGGCTGGCGGAGCAGGAGCGGTAGAGAGAGCAAGAGAATGGCCATCTTGAGGCCTGACCATACACCAGTCTTCCTGTCTCTACCACTTATGAATCTGGTGGGCCGTTCTGTTTTCAGAAATGAAACAAGAAGAGTTCTGATGGAAATGCAGGTGTTGTGGGGATGCACTGGGAAAGAGGCCATTTCCCCAAAACTGGCCTACTTCAGGCAGATGACATCATTTCTCCAGTCGCCCAAATTCCGCCTTCCTCCTCAAATCCACTCTCATGTGCGGGTCCCTCCCTTTCCACAGTTGGTCGCTGACCTCTAGACTTTCCCACTCTCACGCCATCCCTTCACCGGCTTCTGAGCCCAATGAAACCACATTGCTTTCACGTGTCACGCTTCTGTTCAAGAATCTGACTGAAAGGTTACTCAGCACCTTGTCCTGCTACTTCCTACACCTGAAAATTGTTCTGTGGGCTGGTCTGCGCCCTGCCGGTACTTGTCTCTCACATGCCCCTCCCTGAACCTTTGCTCACACTGTTTCCCCCACCCCCTTCTGTTGTCTTTGCTCTGCCTACTCATCCCTACTCATCCAGCAAGCCCCAACTCAAGCTCCTGCTTCCGCTATAACCAGCCCTGACAGCCCAGCCCATAGCAAGCTTTCCTTCTGGAGGATTCCTAAAGCACTTACAATCTATAGGCTAATACACCTTGCGTGACAACTTTTAAAAGAACGAAAGCCTGTTCTGCCTTGCCAGCTAGCTTCTAAAAATTCCATGGAGTGGAAGCAATATCTTAGGGTAATCCTTTATCAACCATAGTTTTGAGAATGAGAGAATTCTTTTAAACTTATTATTTTGAAATAAATATAGACTCACATGAAGCTGCCAAAAAAAAAAAAAAGTACAAAGTGTCCTGTGTATCCTTCACCCAGTTTCCCGTGATGTGACATCTTATGAAGCACTAGTACAATATCAAGCCCAGGAAAGTGACAATGTACACTTCTGTTAACTAGACTACAGATCTTAATCAGTTTTCACCATCTTTTTAAACTTGCATTCATTCGTGTGTGTGTGTGTTAGCCATATGTGATTTTATCCCATGTACAGATTTCGTGCAATCCCCACCACAATCAGGATATAAACTTTCCCGTCACCACAAAGGAAGTCCTCTGTGTCACCTGTCTGTATCTGCACCACCCTCGCCCTGTCCCTGGCAACCACTGCCCTGTTCTCCATCTCCAGGGTTTGGTCATTTCAAGAATGTTACATACATAGAACCACACAGGATGTACCCTTTTGGATCTGACTTTTTCCACTAAGCGTAACGCCCTCGAGGTTCATTCAGGTCGCCACCTGGATCAGTGGGTGACTCCTTGCTATTGCTTAGCATCCCACTGTGTGGCTGTACGGAGTCTGTGCAACGATTCAGCCTGCAGAGGGATGTTGGGTTTCTAATATTTTGTGATTATGAGTGATGCTGCTATGAATGCTCATGTACAGGGCTTAAAAATTATTTTTAAGAATTGCAGTAAAATATATACAACAAAATTGGCCATTTTAACCGTACAGCTCTCTGGCATTTAAGTACATTCACATTGTTGTGTAACCACCACCACCACCCATCCCTAGAACGTTTTTCATCTTGTAAAACTGAAATTCTCTACCAATAAACAGTAACCCCTCATCCCTTCCCCCCAGCCCCTGGTAGCTCCCATTCACTTTCTGTCTCCATGAATCTAAACACCTCAAACCGGTGGAATCATACAGTATTTGTCTTTTTGTGACTGGCTTATTTCACTTTGCATAATATCCTCAAGTTTCCTCCATGTTGTAACATGTGTCAGAATTTCTTTTTAAGGCTGAATAAGATTCCATGGTATGTATACAGCACATTTTGCTTATTTTTTTCACCCACTGATGGACACTTGGGTTGCTTCCATCTTTTAACTATGGTGAATAATGCTGCTATGAACATAGGAGTACAAATATCTGTTCAAGTCCCTGCTCTCAATTCTTTTGGATATATACCCAGAAGTGGAATTGCTGGATCATATAATAATTCTATTTTTAATTTTGGGAGGAAGTGCCATGTTGTTTTCCACTTGTGTACATGTTTCTGTGTGAACATTTTATTTCCCTGGGTAAATGCCAAAAGACTGCAGTGGCTGGGTCATACGATAAATGCATGTTTATTTTTGCAAGAAACTGCCAACTATTTTCCAGAGTGGCTGTACCATTTTATGTTCTCATCATTGGTCCAGTTTCTCTGCATCCTCAACAAGCATTTGGTATTATATTTCTTTTTAAAATTTTAGCTGTTCAAATAAGAATGCAGAGATAACACATTGTATTTGTAACTTGCATTTCTCTAATGGCTAGTGATGTTAAACATCGTTTTATATGCTTCTTTGGCACCTGTACCTCCTCTGGGTGAAATATATATTCATGTCTTTTACGTATTAAAGGGTTTTTTTCCCCCAAATGCTTTCCAAATGCATCCAAAGGGAGTGGTCACTGTTCTACTCCAGGATGACGCCATATGGAATTTTAGTACTAGAGCTGCCATACCTGGTGATTTTCTTTCAAAAGAAGTCAAATGCCTGAATTTTTAAAATTAATTGGCAACTAATTAAAAACTTGGTGGGGAGCTCAGTGGTAGAGCGCCTGCTTAGCATGCAAGAAGTCCTGGGTTCAAACCCCAGACCTCCATTAAAAAAATTATTTTTAACTGTTAAGACACAGGAGGGTGAAGTGTGAGAAAAGGACATGTAGATGGTAAGCTTAGGAGGGTCAACCTCCTCAGTGTTAAAAAAAAAAAAAAAGGCTCCATAATTTTAAGTAGGATTTGTTAAGTTTGCCACCCTTGGCTTCTGCCAGTTGAGCCGTAGCAAAAGACAAGGACAGAGGCTGGGGACTAGGCCAGATGTCACCTGTCCCCTCGAACGGGCCAGAGCACAAACATGAGACACTCTTGTGATGCGTGACAAGAACTGGGCTGAAAACCAGGAAACATAGGAGAGACACTGCTTGGTCTTCAACCAGCTGTGTCCTTGTGCAAGTCACCCCACCTTCCATCACCCCAGCACTAAGCTGTAAAATGCAGGGGCTGCATTAACCCAGTTGAGTGGTTCCAAACCCCAAGAAGAATGATCTCCCTGGAAGAGGAGGGAATTCTGCTAGCAGATGGCCTCCAAAGTTGAACTCAACAATGGTTCTTCCCTGGGTCTCCAGCCTGCCTGCCCACCCTGCAGATTTTGGACTTGCCAGCCTCCAGAGATGCAGAGCCAATTCCTCCAAATAAATCTCTCTCTTTACAAACATATCCTCTTGGTTCTGTTTCTTCGGAGAAGTCTGGCTAATACCGATTTTGGCTGAATAGAAACCAAAGCTATTCCAAGCATTTAAAAAGCCTAAGAACTTCCATGTACCTAGTCACCCCTGGTAACTCTATACAAGTTAACTAAAAACCATTAGGTAGGTTTGCTGTTTTCTCTCGCTACTCTTGGTTTTTACTGCAGCTTCGGCTATGTCACTAACTAAACTGTGGAGGCAGCCTGGCTGGCCCAGTGGTTAAGAGCAGGGCTTGGCTTTGGAAAGTCAGACTTGGAGCACTGCCCTTTATTAGCTGTGTGACTTATAGCAAGTTAAAGTTATCTCACCTTTCACCTCTTTGAGTATGTTTCGTCACCCACAAACTGGGGATGACAACGACCTCAGGGATAGAAGTGTTATGATTTAGCTGACATTAAATTTTAGGAAATTTACAGAAAGTCAGTGGCCATTGTTCAACAGGGGCTATAATCAGCATAT
Organism: Camelus ferus; assembly: GCF_009834535.1. NCBI lineage: Eukaryota > Metazoa > Chordata > Mammalia > Artiodactyla > Camelidae > Camelus > Camelus ferus. Next base: position 14,082,062 of record NC_045708.1, on the reverse strand, counting down.
CTTCCAAAACAAGGTGTTCGAGAGAGGGGAAATAGTTAAGACAAAAGTAAGGTGCTGGCCCCACATCAGGAGATCAGTAATATCGAAAATGAGCCTTAATTGGTTATTTCCAAGGAATTTCCAGCTCTGACAGAGATAAATCTTGACCCCGGGCCCCAAATCAGTAAACGCCTCCCAACCCCGCCCTCGCCACGCCCACACCATAACCCCGCCCCCACCCAACTCAGGACCCCGCCCCCGAAGTAGCCCCGCCCCCAGCCTGACTGTCCGGCCCCGCTCCGACCCCGGCCCGCGGCCAGTGCTCACCTGGATCTCCTGACAGGCCGAGGCCGCCCGCCGGCCCTCCGCTTGCTTCTCCTCGACAAGGCCCAGCCCCAGCCCGAAGGCCAGAAAGACAGCCCGGCCGCAAGGGCCCGCGCTGCCCCGGGCCCGCACCACGAACTGCCGCTGGAGCCGCGCCGCCAGCCCGGCCACTGACTGGCGGAAGAAGCGGTAGCGGCCGGGGAGCCCGAGCCCGAGCCTGCGCGGCTCCGTGCCGGGTCCCGCGGCCTGGCCCGGGCGCTCTCCGCGGCCCCAGCCCGCCGCGGGGCCCGGCCGCTCGGGCCGCCCCCAGCCGTAGGTCGGGCCAGGCTTGGCGGTGAAGCGAAGCAGCAGCGCTCGGCCCAGCTGCAGACCCCGGCCCAGCGCCTGTCGCACAGCCATGGTGGCGCCGCGGCCGGGTCTCCCCGGAGCCGCAGGCGGCCGGTAAGCCGGTCGCAGCAAAAACAAACTTCGGGGTCGGCGCCTCTGCGCAGGCGCGGGCGCCAGTGGGCGGGGCCGCCGCCCCGGCGGTTTCCTGGCCTGGCGTGCGAGGGCGCTGGGCGCACTCCTGCGTGGCGGGTAGATTTTGGTTCTTTTGCACCCAGGGTTTAGGGGTTTCCTGTCAGGGAGCTCTTGAATCTGAACATCGCTGGTTCTGGGCAGAATCGAGAAACAGAAAGGAAGCTAATATTTACTGAGTATCACCCACCGTGCCAGACTCTTTACATTTGCTAATTGATTTTCCCACCAATGAGATAGGAGTATCATTTTTATGGATGAGAAAATTTAGACATAGAAAGGACAGTGACATCCGAGGTCAAATGCAGTGTCAGAGATGAGGTTAAAGCTCACGTTGTCCTGATTTGTTGCATCCTTGCTTTCCAATGCCCTTACGCTCCTCTCAACAAGCCCACATTCCCTGCGTACTTCTTAGAAACCCAAGAGAAATCTCACACAAGGGCCACATTTTTCAGATTAGTGAACAACTGAGTTCCTGGGACGTGGAGCGACTTGCCCAAAGTCACACAGCTTGTTAGTCGCAGAACCCTGTTACCCAAAGCTGCTGTTAGGAATGGCAGAACACCAGGAGAGAGCAAGTAAAAGGCTTCACATCCCTTCCTTCCTGCTAATATGAAATTAAGGGACATGTAAATAATAGCTGTTGCTGGAGGGATCTTCAGTCATCTGAAGAGTTCTGGCCCCAGGCTTGCTTGGCCATGGAGCGGACCCCTGTCTAGGGACAGGTGGCCAACTGTTTCAGCAGTGTGTGTGTTCTGATTTTTCCTATGGGGAGATAGCAAGGTCTTTGTCATATCCAATCATTTATTTGGGAGAGACATAAAATAGATGAATTTCTTTCCCATTTATTTATAGAGGCACCTGGAAATCAGATATTATCTTTAATTTTTTAATTGATCTCAGAGAACTTTAAATTTCAATTATGAAATGCTCCACTGACATTGTCCTTTGGAAAAAGAGAAGGACAAGAGGTTGGAGAAACTTCACACTCCAGTGACCACAGTCTGATCCATGGAAACTTGATCAGTTGGGGCAAAGGTCTCATTTAAAGTTTAAATCTACTCATCTGCTGTGTGTCATTAGCATGGCAGCTCCTCTCTTTAATGTTTACTGAGAAGGAACAAAAGGTTCTCTGAGATATTTAATATTTTAACTAAAAGAGTTTTCTTTACTCTCCTAGGAATGTAACCTTTTACCATGAGGTTTTTAATGACTACGCAGCTTGTAAGATGTATTCACTAAAGGGACATTGAACTGGTGTTTTTGAGTTAAAGAGTGCATTTGTTATCAGCTTTTGGATTTGTTCCCCTAAGCTGCAAATAAACTTGCTGGACCTTTGATGCTTAACCTACCCACCTGCAGAAATGAAGTGTCCAGACTGATGTTAGTTACCCTTCCATTGTAGACTGTGCAGTTTCTTGTTCAACAGGGAGCCCTGAACTGGTTCCTTTCTCTTTCTGCAGAAAAGTCTAAATTGCTCGTGACAGGTCGGAATCCAGCACAGCATGAAGCTTGATTCTTTATCAGACTTCCGTATGGAAAGGGCAAGCAGGTGGATTTCTACACAGAGAAGCTTCCAGCAGGAATCAAAAGGTTCTATGTTCTCCCTTCTCAGGGCAGAGATTCAGCCTTACTGTGTGCGGCACAGGGGCTGCCTTTCAGAGGGTTCACAGCTTCGATTCCATCATACCTTATCTCTTCTCCTGATGGTGTCATGTCTCAGGTCTCAGGGGAATCATCCCCAGGTTCTCCAATAGCATCTTCTGTCTATTGATATCCTATGCCGGTGAATTGGAGATTTAGCATATAGTTTTCTGCCAAGATATCTGTTGATACTTCAGATTTAATATTCGGTCTGAGAGTCTCATTCATTCAGAGAACATTTATTAAACATCAACCACATACCAAGCAGGCTTTGATATGCTCATAGGCTCAGCCATAAGAACTAGAGGAGAATGGAGGGGGTTGCTGGGAAGCCACAGGATTCTTCTCTGGTATACACACTGCTCTGTGGGCATGTTGTGTCTTTATTGTACCTTTTTCCCTCCAGGTAGCAAGACTGCACAGTTTTGATAAAGTGCATAATATTCCCAAGAAGCATCATTTAACCTTCCCCCAAAGGACACAGGCAGGGGGAAGCTGATGCTAATGGAAAAATGGAAAAAGACACGACTTTAAAAAAAAGACATATTGAGGACTGTTTGACCTTCCCTCGTGGACGATGTACTTTGGCACCATTTCAATGCTCTCTGTCTCCTCCTGGCAGGAGACAGACACATTTCCCCAGGGCAGCAACATCCTTTATCCACAGACCATTTCAGAAATGCTATCTCTAAATTGCCAGCAGAGGTGGAAGGAGTTTTTGCTAAAACTGTTGACAGAGCAAAGCTGCTGCCAGATCAAAAGCCAGCAACTTGGAACTCCTGGGCTGTAGTTTTTGGAGGTGAGAATCAGACAGCGGTAGGCAGAGTGTGAGGTTTCATTGGGAAGAAGTGTCTCTGTTTTGCTTGGGCAAGATGGAAGAAAATGTGGTAGTGATGGATTGTAGAGATGTTGTGTTGTCGAGAAATTCAGTCCATGTTTTATGCAGCCCAATAAATTTGCTGCCTTGCAGTGATGATTCAAGTTACAAATATGGCTGTCACCTGCTGCTTAAAGTCCTTCACAGGTGCTTTGCCCATGCTCATTGCTCCTGGGATGGAGCCTAAGCTCTTTAGCCTGGCAGAGAAGGTCCTTCACTCTTTGGCTCTAGCATCTTTCTTGCTATCCCCCTTCCCTGCCCTTTGTGGTCCAGCAGTACCAAATTACCTGCAGTTATCTCAAGCACCATGCAGATCCCTCTGTCTTAATTTACCTCTTTGAAAGAATCCCCATTCATACTTGAGGTCATCACCTCCAGGAAGCCTTCTTTGACCTTTCCTAGACTGGGCTAGATGCCCCTTCTCTATCTCCCCCTCTAAACTGTGAATTCTGTAAAGATGGGGATTGTGATTTTTAAACCTTAGATCCCCTAGCATGGGGCTTGATGGATCTTCAGCCTTTGAGAGCCACCTGGGAACACAAGCTGTGAGTGGGTAGGCTCACTCCCAAATGGGAGGAGAGAGGAAGAAGCTGGGCTATCCTTTCAAACTCCCAATCACATGACTCACTCCTTCTCCCCCGGGGGTGAGTCAAAGGAGAGCCAGAAGGAAATAACAGGAATGTCAAATAGCTCACCCTCAACCCCCAACAGAATCAACTACTACATTTGCTCTCTAGAATTTATACTACATTATTCCTAAATGAATTTCCTTTCTACATCTTCTTTCTTTTTATTCTTTCTGATTTTTTTCAATTAAAAAGTCCTTAAATAAAAGTAATACATATACATAATTTAAGAAACACTAACAGAAAAAAAACAATAAAATGGAAAATTATACTTAAAAAAAAAGAAACACGAGCAGAATATAGAGATAGTCTCATCATGAAGAGTAATTGTCTCCTGTTTCAACTCCCTCTAAGCCCAGAGGCATGATCTTTTACTTTTTCAGCTATTTTGTCTATGATTTCCTTCAGTTCTCTAATATCTCCTGATTAAGCAGACTGAGCTATTGAAGGCACAAAGCTGTCCATGTCACTCACCTACCACCCAGTCTAAAACTGATGGTGGCCCTTTGGAATAAGGTCAACTCCTTAACAGAGCAAACCAGTCCTTTTCTTCTGGCCCTCTTGCCACCCTTACCTACTTTTCTGTTTTCTTTTCTTTTCCTTGTCCATGTGCATTTTCAATTTTTACATCTTTAGAGTGATCACCTCCTGGTATCCATGCCTTGGCAGAATCCCCTCCCCTTGACTGTTGGTTGGACTTCATTGACTTGCTTCTAAGGAATAGAATTTGGCAAAAGTGATGGGATATCACCTTCATGGTTAGGTTACCAAAAAACTCGGGCTTCTGTCTTGCTCCTCTTCTTGCTCTCCTGCTTCTTGCTTCTGAAGGAAGTCAGCTGCTATGTTGTAAACTGACCTGTAGAGAAGTCCACCTAACAAGGAACTGAAGAGTAACAGCAACAGCTCATAGGAATCCTGCCAGCAACCACACACGTGAGCTTTGAGGTAGATCCTTCTCAGATGATCCTGCAGCCCCAGTAGATGCCTTAACTGCAGCCTTATATCAGACCTTGAGATGAGCCAGATCAGCCCAGATTGCTGACCTGCAGGAACTGTGTGATAATAAATTTTTGTTGTCCCAACCTGCTAAATTTTGGCATAATTTCTTATACACCAGTAGGTAACTAATGCAATTATTATGGCATATTATTTTTCTGCTCAGTTGTAGGGTTTTTAATTTCTCCTCCCCTAACTTCCCCTTCCTATACCCCTCAAAAATTATGAACAGACTTGGTGTTCCTTCCATGCCTGTTTCTGTGCTCACATAATCATATAAAAATTTTTATGTGTGCGTGAGACTTATTAGGCCATTTCATTTTTTCTTCTTGAACAGCATTTTCTAGCTTCATTTGTGACATGGGCACCCAAAGTACCCCTAGCATCCGTCAATCATAGTTGGGCTCTCCTCTGCTCAAAGGAAATTCCAAAAGAATCTTGTTGATTCCATAAGCAATTAGCAGCAGCTGGCAAGAGCAGCAGAAATATACATGCTTCCGTTTACATCCATGGGAATCTGGGACTCAGCTTCAGGGTCCTTAAAAACACGGACAGCCCTGAACAATAGAGCGTGTGCTGCTCTGAAATCACAGCCCTCAGAACAGCAGGACTGCAAAATGAAAGTGCTTTTATTTTAAACAAGCAGCCCAGCCTCTCGGCAGCCAAATGAATGTCATTCTACCAAGGGGACATCGTTCAGACAATTCCTGGAATCTTTCTTTGCAAATGGCCTTCCCCAGTCTGCATCCATGAAGGATAAGAACACTGGGCTTAGTCCTCCAGACAGTCCTCATTTTTTGCTCCTCTCCAAACCCTACTCCTTAACTGGCTGGCTCTTCTGGTGCCCTGGCTGAAATCTCCCCTCCTCAAGGCTGCCCTGCCCACTCCTCCTGCCACTTGCCCCCAGAGCACTTTCTTCCCCTTGAGTGACCCTTGTCATGAAGTATAGAATCATTAAAAAAAAAAAAAATACAGAGAATCATGTAGATGTCATTTCCCACAGGTAGACAGAACCCTGTGAGGGGAGGGATTTTATCTGTTTACTGTCACATTCTCAAGGTCTGGTCCCTGCCCTAGAACATGGTAGGCACTTCATAAATAATTGTTAAATGAATGTAGAAGCCTGTTTGCAAAAAACAAATCCATCCTCGGAGGACCCAAATTTGTTACACTTAATGAAAGTAACAGCTGACATGTATCGAGATCTTCCTGAAGACCCAGCGCTGGGCTCTTAGTAGTGTCTGATTTCCTTCAATCCACCCAGTAACGTGCTGGGAACTATCATCCCTGTTTTACAGATGAGGAAACTGAGACTCAGCTATGTAATAACTTGCCCAAAGCCACACAGTTTGGAGGCTGTTCATCTCCAAAGTTCAACCGTTTAACCATTATGCTATACCATTTTTTCTTATTAAATTTTAAAAGATGTTTTGGAAATTTAAAAATACAGATATGGACAAAGGGAAAAAGTCACTAATCTGCATTCCCAATGAGCAGAATTGTAACAGATGTTGTTGGCCTATTTTCTTCCAGCTTCCTTCTTTTTTTTTCTCCACTCTTCTTTGTTGAGAACATTCAGAAGAGTGTGCTGAAGGTCCCAACAGCCATTTCTAAAGAAAGGCAGGGTGGAGTTTTGCATCATGCAGCAATGATGGAAATACTTTCCTGTCTCTCAAGACGGCAGCCGGTAGGTCTGGATGTGTTACGGGAAAGCCAGTCTTACCAGACAGCAACCCCTGCAGGTGCTCTGATCTCAGTGGAAAGGACTCCCAGGGAAGGGATGAATTACCTGTCCACTCCCTGTGCCCCCAGCGACTTGCTTGCCTAGGAAAGAGGAAACCTACACTCTATTCCTACCCCAGGCACTAAGGCTGCTCCCAAGGCCAACTCCTCCAGGGAGGACACCCAGAACTGTCAGCCCCTTTTGGATGGCCAGCCTGGCTCCTTCCCTTATTTAGTCTTCACCTTCCTAATTGCGCCATGAAAGACAGTCCTCTCCCTGACCCTCCTCACTTCCCAGAAGGCGGCTTCTCCACCCCACCCCACCCCCGCCACCTCAACCATGCCCACCTTGCATTTGGTACCCGCCTGGATCCCAGTGTGGGTTTCTGTGCATTAGTCCCGTTGACACCTCTCTCTCCCTGCCAGACTGCAAGTTCCTCCAGGGCAGAGGCTGTTTCTTACACATCTTTTCCTCTGCAGTATTTGGTGTATAAAAGAGACTCAATAAATAAAGGCAGTCAGACTTCAGCTGTGGAAGAAGGAAAAAAGCAGGGAGAGCCAGACAGACCTGGTTCAAATTCCAGCTCCTCACATCCCAGCACATGGCAAAGAGAAGGCTCCTTTTCTAGACTATGGTGGAAGTTACAGGACCTAGATTCTGGTTTGAAATTTGCTGTAGTCCTAAAGCAAGTTACTCAGCCTCTCTGAAGCCCAGGGAGAAGGGGGAGATACTCTTGGCCGAGTTGTTGAATACTTTAAATACAAAATAATCCACACAAAAGTGCTTGACACAGTGGATCCTCATGGAAACACTTGCTATGCTGTCTAGACAAATTCACACCTCCTCCTTTATACTTTGGAATCTCTCAGCCACAACTGACGTGGTGACGGCATCTGGTCCCCAGGTCTAACTGAGCCCAAAATAGAATCCAGAAATGGCTTTTGGCAGTTCGACCCAGCCCAGCGGCCTACCATCTGGAGAAGGCAGGGCTAAGATGCCTAAAAGTCAGCTTTCCACACCAGCTACAGTTCCAAGGTGCCCATTTCCTCTCCCGGCAGAAAGAGTCCAGGTCTTTCTATAAGGACAAATCACCCTGTCCCTCCTAAGAGCTGTAAAGCAAGGCTTGAGACAGAGCGAAACATGCTCTCCTGAATCAGGATGTTCTGTTATAATTAGAAAAGTCGCTCAGAGCGGGATAGAACTTTGGGAAGGCTGACGGGGAAGCAGCACAGTCTTGGCTGGAATTTTAAAGAGGGCCCACAGGAGGGAAAGACAGGGACAGGGTGCTCTGCGTCCCGGGGAGGACAAAGCAAATTACAAGGAGGGGCTCTGGTCCAGGCTGGAGTGAAACCCTTTCTCACTCCAGTAGAAACCCCAGTGCTTGTGTGGAATTTGGAAAAATCATCTCTGCCCAGTGCCTGCGGGGTTGGGGCCCATTTGGCAGATGTCCTTGGGTCTGTGAAAATGTCTTTGTGAAGTTCTCTGGGTGGCTGTCCCTTTAGGCACGTGTGGGAACCCAGGGTCTCCCAGGCGGTGGTGCTCTCCATTCTTCACTGGATTTTCTGCAGGTCCTCGGGCCCAAAGGAGGAAGGCAGCAGCTCCTGGACTGTCCTGACAACATAAGTGCCATCTGGCTTGGTCATGTAGACAGCCCAGTTGGTGCCAAACTGGAAAAGAGGCAAAGCCGGTGTTAGGGAGGGAGGCAGTGTGGCCAAGGGGTTAGGGCGGACCTCCTACTGTCTAACGTTCCTCTCTGTGCCTTGGTTTCCTTACCTATAAAATGGGAATGACAATAATCGTACCTGGTTTGTAGAGCTTGAGGGAGGAGCCAATGAAAGATGGCACGTTAAGCAGTTAGCACCGTGCCTAGCACATTGTTAATGGGTAGTAAATGCTCCATTCTGTGATCAAGGACCCACGCAGGGCTTTATAAGAATGAAATCTGTCCACTGACAGATGTCTGTATGAAGAAGTCGTGGTGTATATATATAAATACACACAATGTAATACTACTCAGCCATAAGAAAGAATAAAATAATGCCATTTGCAGCAACATGGATGGACCTGGAGATCGTCATTCTAAGTGAAGTAAGCCAGAAAGAAAGAAAAATACCATATGATATCACTTATATGTGGAATCTTAAAAAAAGGACACAAATGATCTTATTTACAAAACAGAAACAGACTCACAGACATAGAGAACAGACTTATGGTTACCAGAGATTAAAGGTGGTGGGAAGGGATAAATTGGGAGTTTGAAAATTACACCTCTTGGGAGTGATGGAAATGTTAGCTATCTTGATTGTGGTGGTGGTTTCATTGGTATATACACATATAAAAAGTCATCAAATTGTACGGTTGAAATATATGTAGTTTACTGTACAGGGACCATAACACAATAAAGGTTAAAAAAAAGAGAACAAAATCTAACCCCTGGGACCAGACTCCTTCTGCTGTGACAAAGAACGAGGAACGTCAGCTTCCCTTATAGCCTCCCGTTTACTCCCCACGGCCAGGAGAAGTCGCGGGCCTGTCTCTTCACAGACCAGACTTTGAACATACAGGATTTCACTATCTACAATTTGAGGTAGGTGGATGTTATCCCCATTTTACTGATGAGGAAACTGAGGCTTAGCAGGATAATGCCCACAAAGCAGAATTTTAGCCCAAATCTGTGTCTCCATCTTTCTCTTACAGATCAGGACTTGCTTACTCTTACAGAGCAACCACTTGGTTGCTGTGTGATGTTGGGCAAATGATTAAGCTCTTTGCGGGGGAGGGAAATAGCTCAGTGGTAGAGTGTGTGCTTAGCATGCACGAGGTCCTGGGTTCAATCCCCAGTAATTCCATCAAAAAAGAAAATTTCAAAAAAAAACAAAACAAAACAAAAACTCTATGAGACTCAGCAGCCTTGATCTGTGAAGGAGACAAAGAAATGTTTTAGGCAGGAAGAGAGTGTCCTTGGTGGAGAGTTAAATCAGCTGTGGCTAATGGAGAGTTCTGGGGTTGGAGTCAACAGACTGAGGCTCTACCTGGCCAGGTGTTGTGAGAATTAGGGGGGATGGGTATAAATTCCAGGCATGCAGTGCCTGCAACACAGTAAATACTTCATTAACGGAAGCCACTGCTTTTGACGACTAGTGGTTACTAGTCACCGCTCAGGTTTGCATCCTGTCTTCCTGACGCTTCGGTCTGAATCACCACATTATTACCAGGCACAACCCATCTCCTTGCTTTTTAAAATTAAGGTTTTTAAGGAAGGAAGTCTGCTTGGCAGGCTCTGCCTGAGGGTATGGGTGAAAGCTGAATGGAGAAGAGTTTAAGTGCCAGGTCCCTGGCCCCCGAGCTTCAGCTCTGTTTATTTGCATTTTGGTTTCCGTTTTGCCTCTTTCAGCTCTTCCAGTTGCCTTCTCTGGTTTGCCAGCATCTAATCTATTTAGAGAAAACAGCAATGAGCAATTAGGGCCTCAGGAGTCAGGGAGCTGGCGTCCTGATGCGGTTTCCTCATGTGGCCTTGGACATACCACGGTGCCGGGCAGCCATTCCTGCCCCTCTAAGGGGAGAGGAATTCCCTGTTGTGAATTCAGTGCCTTCGCGGTGGCATTTTTCATCTGGGTTTGGGAAATGAGTTCTGTTAACTGTGTCTGCAGTCCTGGCAAGAAGCAAGAGGCGGATGGAGGTGTCTGCATGTTCAACAGATACCTTAAACCCCGAGGTACAAAAGCATAACTTCAACAGCCCCCACTCCCCCACAATTCAAACAACTCCCAAAGCAGAAGGCCTCATGGAATAAGCAATGCCTATTCTGCAAAGCACCATTACATCTCCTCTGTGGCCGGAAATAATTGGAACCACAAAGGCAGGGAGGCAGCTGTGCGCTTTGCAGTTCAGCCCGAACCAACCGTGAACATCAGCTCACCACCGACCGGCTGTGGGACTCCCACCAGCTGATTTCACTTCCCTGGGATTTTGGGGATAATGACCCACACTCCCCTCATAGGCTGGATGTGGAGGTTAAATGAGATGCTGCATTTAGAGGGGTTGATGAAGTCACAGCAGAGCTCCAGGGCCTGGGGAGTCTTTAAACTGTTGGCTTTAGCCTTGGGAGATTCTGGGGGACTCAGCCCCTCTGTGAGTCCACCAAAGCTACTGACATCTCCCTTCCCTGAATGTCCGTATACACATCAAACACTGCACTGAGCCTGGATTCAGAGCCCACGACCAAATCCTCCCCTTTGCTTTTAGAGTTGAAGAAACCGGGGCCTTCTGCCAAGAAGACCTTTCTAGAAAGTGCATCAGCCCGTTCTTAAAAACATCCAGCGAGTTCCCTTTATTCCTTTCTTCCCCCAACTTTTGTTTTAATATCGTAACCTATACATAAGATTTACCATTTTAACCATTTTTAAGTCTATAATTCACTTCCCTTTATTCTTGGAATAAAATATACCCTCCATCCATGGCCTCCTAGGCCCTGTGTAATCTGGCCCCTGCCCGCCCCTCTGACTTCACATCCTAACACTTCCTCCTCCTCACTCACCGTGTTGTAGTTTCTCTGGCCTTCACGTGACTTCTCTAACTCCAACCCAAGTGTATGGGCATTAAGCTTGCTGGTTCCGGCTGGAAACCTCTAGACCTCTGTTTGCCTCATCTTTTCTCATTGTTTATATCTCTGCTCAAATGTCATCTTCAGAGAGGCTCTTCCTGGCCATCTAAAGGAGGGGTTGGCAAACTTGTCTTCCATAGAGGGGCAGAGAGTAAATATTCTAGGCCTTGTGGGCCATGAGGTCCACGATGTAACTACTTATCTCCTCCGTTGTAGGGTCAGAGCAGCCAGAGACAATATGTGAATGAATGGGCGTGGCTGTGTGCCAATAAAACTTTATTGACAACAAGCTGCAGTCTGGATTTGCCCGTGGGCTGCTATTTGCTGACCTCTGACCCTGATCTACAGTCAGCTGTTCCTTCTGTCACTCTTGACTCCTTTTTTCCTGCATTTTTCTCTCTGTAGCCCTCATCACTCTCTGAAACTCTACTGTTTATTTCTTTTGCTCCTTGTTTATTGTCTGTCTCCCGCACTAGACGTTCACTGCTGTCTCCCCAGAGCAAGGTCAATGTCTAGCACGGAGCAGACGCTCACTCAGTAAGTATTTGTTGAATGAAAGAATAATTTCCAGTGACTCATGCAAGCTTGGGGAGGCCTTAGCAGTCAGCCAACCCAGCAAACAGGACAGTCGCTGTGTCTCCCCGCCGGCAGCTTGGCTTGGCTCCCATAGCCTGGGAAAGCAGGGAGGCGTCTGTTCCAGGAAGAAAGAGAAGCTGCTTACCTCTCTCATGACTTGCCTGCAGGCCCCACATGGTGAGATAAAATCATCTTGCAGGTCACTGGGGAAGGAGAGAATCAGACATGGATCAGTCTCTTCTGAGGCATGAGGGCAGTTGTTAAAATTCAGGCCCTGCGTCCTGCCGTGCTCCAGATTAAGTCAAATCCTGCCAGGCAGTTCCTAGTTCACAGATGTGCTGTGTCTTGGAGGCTGAGAAGACGCGCACAGAGCTCTCCACACTTGCAAGAGGCAAGGCTGTGGGCAGGACCATTATTTTCATCAGTGTGTTCAATACACATTTAGTGAGCACTGGCTGTCACTTCTACCCCAGGGACACAAAGGTTAAGGAGAATTTGTCTCTGGCCTTCGAGAGATTGCTCAGCCCAGTGGGTGACACAGAAAACTAGATGAGTTATTATTTTAAACAAAATACAGTAAGAATGCATGGTTAGAGGGGGACAACCCCTTCTTAGGGAAGGAGAGAGAATATTTAATGGAGCAGGTGTAGAGTTCCTAAGTCACCATGACTGAGCCCCTGCTATTGTACCAGACACTCTATATACATTATTTCATTTAATTCTAAGTATAACCCGAGTATCAGAATGATCATTTTACCTCCAAGGACACAGGTTCAGTGAGATAAAGTAACAGAGGTGCTATTCTTTCTTTTTTTTCCAAAAAAATTTTTTTTGTGGGAAGTAATTAGGTTTATTTATTTTTTAAAAGGGGATATTGGGGATTGAGCCCAGGGCCTCATGCATGCTAAGCACACGATCTACCACTGAGCTATATAACCTCTCCCCCAGAGGTTCTATCCTGAAGCTCTGAGTTTTTCTGTGTTGCAGGCAAAGGAAACAGTATGTGCAAAGGCCCAGAGGCATGAAAAAATAAGACAAGTGTCAGTAAATGAGAAAACTGAGCTCCTTGCACCTGGGAAAGTCAGAGCAGAGAAGCTTACAGCCTAGGATTCGTCTCTGAGAATGAGGGCACCTGCAGGCAACCCTCCAGCTCTGAGCAGGACAAAGGATGGTGCTTAAAGAAAGAGTAAACTGCAAGAAACTCCAAGCCCGATGAGGCACCAGAGGTTAGGCCAGTGGCCACCATCATCTTTGCTCTTCTAAGACCCACACCTCGGTGATATCTCTGGAAGATGATAGGATTTAAAACTGGGTTCTTGAACGGCTCCTCCTTTTGTTAGGTAGTTAGATTAGTGGGGGCAGCAGGCAGACAGGTGGAGGAGAGGAAGGATGGTCTGGAAGATGATGTTGTGCCCTCCTCCAGCATAAAAGCACTTTACTTCTAAATGAGCACCAGCAAGAAACCAGTTAGAACCCAACAGCCACGACTGCGTGGTAGCAGAAAGGACTTAACCCGACACGACCCAATGTTCATTGTGTTATAATTAACATTGTGGTTTAGGGCCCCCCATGGGTTTTTCTGTGTACACCATGGTGAGGACACGCCCAAAGGGGCCAAACATGACTAAGCATTCCAGGGACAAGAACTGTCACTCAATCAAGAGACGACATCTAAGCGAGGGTATGAGGAGGGGGAGACAAAACCTGCCGCTCTTCCTCCCTTGGATCAGCCCGCCCCCCGTTCTTAAAGGTGTGCTTTTCCTTTTCTAAATAAACCTTTAAAAGTCTTTCAATACACGATGCACTGTCTCCCAACAGTAAACTTATCTTTTGGGTAAGACAAGAACTGGGGTCTTTACTTTTTGGGGTAACACTTCTACTAACTATGTGTGACTCTGACCAAGTCATTTTTAACCCATGCAAGGCTCATTTCTTTGCCTACAAAATGTGAGGAGTAATAAATGTTGTCCACTTTGTAGGAATGCAGGAATCTAAAATGAGCTGGGCGTGCGAAGGGCTTTGTAAACCTCAGCGTGCTCTGCATCTATTGTTGTTGCCTCTACTAATTACTAGGCACTATTCCTTTATGTATAGAAGTTCTGTCATAATTTTAGTACCTTATCGTATACAGTATTATGATATATTAGGTGATAACAAGAGATGTGTGAGTCGATGAGAAAACCGGGCTCCTTGCATCTGAGAAAGAACTTGCTGTCTGGAAGGGAGATAAAAATCTGAATGTAAATGCCATAACTCAGGCAGACTGTGGTTAGGACCATGCGAGGGGTGCTTTGAGTGAAATTCAGCCTCCCTTCAGTGGCCTGGATGGCTCTGTGTGATCTGGCCCCTACCAAGCTCACTACTTCCTTTCTGAATCTTGTGACACGTGTGGGTAACTGCTCAAGGGACAGCTCCTTCGACAGGGTGAGCTGCATTAGGGTTTTCAAGGTAGGATGTGAACATGCATTCCACTGGGATGTTGGATTTGGCCTCAAGTTCAACCACCAAAAGTCACAAGATGGTGGTGCATCCTGGTAGCGTGGCTCTGAGAACTGGGAGTCAGCCCGATAGTAAGAATGGTTCACATTTAACATTGCCCTTGTGTGTGCCAGGCACTGTGCTAAGGACCATACGTGATGTAACCTATCTAATCCTCCAAAATCCTCTAAGATAGGGGCAATATAAGTACTCTTATTGTCTACGTGTCATCAGTCATGAAAGGTGAAGCGGTCTGCCCAAGGTCACAGAGCTGGTAACCATGACTGGACCCAGGGTCTGTGTGCTCTGACGTGGATAGTTCTGCAGCCTGCAGAGTAATAATGATAATGTTCAAATGATAGTTTTAATTTATTGCATCCTCAGAGTCTTCCCAACAGCCCAGTGGGTAGGTGTTACCCTCCTTCGCTTTATGAAGAAAAGCCGGGTTCTGATTGCTGAAGCAATGTGCCTGAGGTCAACAGCGGAGCAGGATTTGAAACCAGGTCTCACCGATCCTGGAGCCTGGGCTCTTTAGCATTACTCAACGTTCCAGCCAAGAGTAAGAATTAAAAGCTTGGGAGAAAGAAGCATCCCAGAATGCGCTGGGTGCAGAGGGACCCTCCCTCCTCACGCCCCACCTCTTCTCCCTCTTCTCTGCCCTTTATCTCTCCTGTTTTGTGCTGGGACGTGAGAGTTCCCTGTGGTTCGTGCTGACCTTGATCCACACGCCGAGGCCAGCTTATCAGACTTGACAGGCTGGAAACCTCTTGACTTGGAAGATGACAGCGGAGATCCCAGCGGGGGCAAGCTTATCTCCCCATTAGCAAAATCCCGCCTGAGCTGCACGCTCTCCATCTGACAGATCTCGAAGGGGGTCTCTTAGACTCCTCACACCCATCAATGTTAACAAGGGGGCTGCTGCTTCCCACTCATCCTTTCAATGCACACTCTCAATTTAAAAATCATTAGTGCAGTAATGACTGTGTTTCTGGCTCAGGGATGCCGGCACCGGCTGAGTACCCGGAGAGGAGCAGTTGGGTGTTGGGAAAATGCAGTTTTTGTATAAACAAAGACATTTGCTAATCATCACTAGCATTACCCAGTCATGTTTCAAAGTAGATAATGACCAAGAGAAAAAGTCTTTCATCCAGAACATTCTAAACAGAGCAAGGCCACCTTGCCATTATCCTTTCGTTGACTTTGGCCTCCTTTCCCCCAGAATATCATTATTTTCTTGGATCAGCTTTGAAACTGAGTTATTCCCCACCCCACCCCCTTTTTATAAAGTGTAATTCACATCCTGATCTCGGCTCATCTGCACAAAATGTTCCCAGCGCGGCCTCATTTATTCCTTCTAAAAGCCGGAGAGAAGCCAGAACAGAACTCGGTCACAGGGAGAGCTCTCGGAAGCCGGAGGCCCTCCTCCAGAAGGGCATCCTCAGCTCCAGGTACTCAGGGAAAAAACCTTCAATGATGTGGACCATCGGGCCAAATTTAGAATCTGATAAAAGAAATGGGGGCTGGTTTCTGTCACTCGACCCCTATTGGCCTTGCTCTGGGCCCCTATATTTCTGCCAGAAAGACCCTGCCCCTCTACCACAATGAAGAGCTCATTCACTCCTAGTCCATCACCCGTGCGCCCAGATATCCCTTAAGACCAACCCTTTGTCAGCCATTCAGTCTCTTTCTGGGTGGATTCAACATTTCCCGTGTTTTATTTTCTTGCAGCATCACTTGCTCAGAGAACTCTCTCTCGTAGACAGTGCAACGGTACACACAAGAGCAATCCATCATTAAATCGGAAGTGTAATGGGGTCCAAATGAACCAAAGAGCCCGTTCACATGCCTTGAATACTGGATCCACTAAGTCTGGGTCCAGGGCCAGCAAGAATTCTCTTTGAGGGTACACATGTGGGAACTTGGATATTTATGTTCAGGCATGCAGAGAGAGTTGATAAGAGCTCTTGTTCAGCCAGAACTCAGGCTGAAATCTGGTTAGTTCAGCCCCTAACCTGGGTTTACCTGGCTGTCACCCCACCAGCTTGTCCTCGTATCCTTGGTTCTTGCCAAGTGAAGGAACAGGCTTGCACAGTGAAGGAAAGATCCCAGTACCAGCTCAAGGAGGGCAGGGAAGAGAGCTTCCTTTCCTGGCCCAGCAGGGCACAGTGGAATCAGCCCTGGTGAGATTCCAGACATTTGTCCTGGCTTTGCCACTAATTCCCAGGAAAGTTGCTCAACTTCTCTGGGCCTCAGTTCCTTCAGCTGTAAAATGGGTATAATGGCCAAGGAGTCAGTCTATACCAGGTGATCTTTAGGTCCCTCTAGCTTTAGGTTTCTATGCTGCCTTTCTGTCGTATCTTGTAGGGATTCTGCTGTACTTTGTGCTATTATTAGAACCACAGCACACCTACCCTTGTCTTAGAGTTGTCTTGGTTGTTTACCTGCTCTTCAAGCTAACCAAGGGCAGTGTCCACTTCTTATTTATCTTCTACCCTCAGCACTCAGCCCAGCCCTGCAGTGCCTGGCACATAGGAGGCACAGAATAAACACGCTAGATGAATGAATGGATTAATAACAGGTGTGTGATGGATGTTGGCTGAACAGATGAATGGATATTGCTACGACCTGCCTTTTGCACTCACCTGGCGATAGCAATTGCCCTGAACTCTTTGTACCCTTCTGAGATGGCCTTCTGGATGGCGGTTCGTTCGGCACAGACGCCCAGCGGGTAACAGGCATTTTCTATGTTGCACCCTGAGAAGAGAGGAGAGCCCAGCGGTATTTCCAGCAGAACCACTTCCTGTTGCATGTGTTGAGTAAAAGGCTTGTCCCATTCCAGGGCAGGGAGGGACTCGCTACTCTGAACAAGGTGGTAAGAAGGAGAGGGTAATTTGACCGGAAGCATTGGGAGGCTCTGTGACCCCACTGGTGTGGTGGCCCTTCCCAAGAACCTCCCACTCTCATCACTTACCCAGTGCCTGCATCTCAAAGCATAGCCTGGGAGCAGGGGGAGCATAAGAGGGCACATGAACCCAGCCTCATCTCCCCAGCAGAGGTCAAGGCCAAGGGAGAAGCAGAGGCTTAAGATGGTGAGCAGAGCCCCCTGGATCTCAGAGATAGAAGTCACAGGGTAGGGCGTGGTGGTGATTCAGATTCAAAGATTGGGCCTGGGTAAAATTTTTGGTGTAGATACCAGCTGTCAGAGTTTAACCTGGGTTGTATTGCAAAACAAACTGTCAAAACCAACAAACTAACAAACAAAAAGTCCCCAAGCTTTGCAAAAGGTGTCCATGATTGCATAAGCCTCAAGGCAATCAATCTCCAGGCCTCCGGAGGGAGGTGGGCTACTGCGGCTGCACAGCCTACAGTAAGCGGGTCCTCACCAGTGTCCCTGTCCGGAGAGTCCCTGGGGATAGTGGGCAAGAGCTGCTTCCAGGAGACGAAATGTTGGCATAACCAGATTGGCTGACTAACAGACTCTCCATTTTTAGGGAGGTGAGACCATGAAGAAATGGTCACAGGAGCTGGACTTTCTCCCCCGACCATCAGGGTGTGATACATGGTATGTCACTCTCCGTAGCATGCCCTGCTCCCTGAGGCAGGATATTCATTGTTCCCCAGTGTTCATTTTCTCCTTCTTCCTTTAAGCAATGCCAGCGATGCCCTTTCCGACATGGCTGATCACATGGCCACTCAGAGACTACATTTCCCAGCCTCCCTTGCAGCACAGTACGGCCATGTGACTAAGTTTACTTAATGGGAGGTGGGCCAAAGGGAGGTGGGAAACTTTTAGATCACATCTTTTGTAAAGAGATTGCTTGCCCTTCCTTTTTTTCCCTCCTCGCCACAGGCTGGGATGGGGTAAGACCGCTTTGACCATGTGCTTTATGGTCATCGGGATGGAAAGGCAACAAAACAAAAGGAACCTGGGAGACCCTGGTTAACGCATAGAGCAGAGTGGAGTTGCCTATTTGCCCCGGACCAGCTGCCTATGCCAAATCATTATGTGAGAGAAAAAGAGAATTCTGTCATGTTTGAGTCATTGTATTTTGGGATCTTTGTGTTAGAGTAACTGAACCTATATCTAACTAATACTGAGATTTGTGCTGAAAATAAGATGTAGCTCTAACAACAACAACAAAAGATTGAAAATAAGTAGCCTTGGCTTAGCCGTTGGGCAACGTGAAAGGAAATACAGACAAGGCAAGACAGAAAGCTAGTAGCCCTCGCTGCTCTGTGGCAGACCCTTTGGTACAGCCCTGCCCTGTGATAACCTGGAAGGCAGACCATGTTTCCTACCACCGGATTTCTCTTCCTGGCAATGTGAGTCAGCCCTGTGGCAGAGATCTGATTAAGGCTGTCATCTCCGCCCAGCCATTGTTCTGGGTCCGTCAAGGTAGCCACCACTAAAATTAGGCAGTAGGGTTGGGCTGGGCAGGAAAGCCAGTTATTGCAAAAGGGGAGTTGGCACATTTAAGAACTATCCCCAGAAAGGATTCTTTGGGTGTGGTACTCCTGTATAAAAGTGATTGGAAGCAAACAGACCAGAGGTTTCTAAGGTTTTGATAGTGTTGGAGAGCCAAAGAAGCTAAATGTCTGGCCCACAAAAGCCTGTGATTGTTCAATCCCTAAAAACATCCCTGGGCCCTCAAAACTCTACCATCAGAAGTAAGTTGAGAGGGATGGGGAGGGTATAGCTCAGTGGTAGAATGTGTGCTTAGCATGCACTGGGTCCTGGATTCAATCCCTAGTACCTCCACTAAGAAAATAGATAAATAAACCTAATTATCACCCCCACTCTCAGCCAAAAAATCAATCAATCAATCAATAAGTTGGGAGAGCTGTGTGCCCCCAAGGAGGGCATCCTCTTTGACACTCACTTCAGGTATTTGGCCGAGGATGATAATGGTCAACCAAGAAGCTCCCAGAGGGCAAAGCCAGGGGCCCCAGCAGACAGAGGACAAGAGGGTTACCCCCAGGGCAGAAAGGGAAGGCAAGGTGTACCCCAGGGCAACGAGTCTTCACACTTCTTGCCCGGCAGGTTTGATAACTGCCTGGTCTGGTTCACCAGCTGTTCTGTCCTTTCCTTTTCCTATTGGGAGATTTGATGACTGTTAGCCTTTCCTACTCCGCGTTGAATATAGCAGGATTAGGTGTGAAGTGAAGGGAAGGTGATCATTTTTTAATTTTCCGGCCATTAGATTAGCAGGGCCACATCTGGACCCAAGAAATGGGGCTGTGCACCACCTCAGGATCCCGCTCTTAGACCTCGATGTAGTGACTGGATAGATCTTGGACTGCCATCCTCAGGAAAGCGGTAAGTGGGTAAAGAGATATACACAGATGCTTAAAGGCCACAGAGGGTTTTGTGGTAAAGACTAATTGTTCCCAGTGGTCACTCTCCCAATAGATGCTTAGCTGGGCACATGGCTACCTGCTGAAGACTACATTTCCCAGCCTTCCCGGAAGCTTCCGGTAGTCCTACAAGTTGAGCCAGTGGGATGTGAGCAGAAGTGCTGGGTGCGATTTCTAACTGGCATTTTCGTAAGAACATCGCTTGCCCTTCACTTCGTCTCACCCTTTAACAGAGGCTGAAACATGGATCTGATGACGTGTGCCAGTTTTGAACATGAGATGCAGACACTCCTCTAGAAGACGGCAGTACATCAAGACGGAAGGAAGCTAATCTTGAACACCCCTGCGAGCAGAGCAGAACAGTCCATGCATCCTGTACTCCAGCCCACCCCTGGTCCGTTAGACGAGAGAAAAGCAAGCAGCCATCTTGTGCGAATCACTGTATTTGGATCTGTTTCTTCAACTTAGCCCATTTCTTGCCTATTACACTTCCTTTTTCTCTGAGTCTTCATTGTGATTATGCAGTATTTTGTTCCTCCTGTATTCATCAAGTTTGGAACTTGTTTGGCCACTATCTCCTCCTATATTTTCCTCATGTATTTTTCTGTCCCTTCATTATTTATATTGGTGTGTTAGGAGGCGAAGATTTAACCCATTAACCATTGTCACGGTTCTCAGGCTCACAGGCTTTCATATCCAGAACTCGTGGAGAGGAACGGGTGTCACTAGATGGCCTGCTTCCTGGGCCCTGCTCTGGCCGCAGGTCATCTGTTGGGAGGAGACTAAGTGCATTCTCTGTCCAGCATGAAATGGCTGCGTGGTATTAGGTGGGAACACGTTTGACATTCTGCTTTGCGGAAAAAGGGTGTGTGCACAGGTCACCAAAGGGTAGACCATAGTGAGCATTTAAGTTTTGGAAACGTAGTACCTCTTCCTCCTTTTTTTTTTTCTTTCCTGGAGAATAAGCCCCATCTAATTTCTCAGCGTGTAGTTGAAATGGGAGCTGCCATCTTTCCTCACACGCCTTTGTTATTGGCCTAAGGATGAGTATCTGACCCACACTGGGCCAATCAGAGTTGAGCACCTAACCACACTGGGCCAATCAGAACTGAGCACCTGACCACACTGAGCGAATCAGAGATGAACACTTGACCCACACGGGGCCAATCAGAATTCTTCCCCATGAGGGAACTTCAGTTCCTCTCCAATACTAGGAGCTGGGCCTGGTGGCCTGGTTTCCTTCTTCATGGAGGAGACCAATAGGAGACAATGAAATGGACACTCAGATGAAAGATGGCCAGAAAAGAGTCTGGTCTGGTGCCAGCTGCCCCTGAAGCTCAGAGACACTCCAGCTTTTCCACAGTTTAGTTCTAGGAACCAATACACCCTCCTTTTTGTCTAAAATAGTTTATAGGTACTTCTATCATTTGCAACCCAACAGGAATCATTTAAAACAGTTGGGATACAGGGAGCGGTCAGGGAGTTGCACCCCTGAAGGAGTGGTTGGCACTGACTGACTGCCTGCTTTAGCCAAGTGTTTGTTCATGTTCACACGTGAGTTACTGTAGCCTGAACAACTGACCCCTTATTGCTCCACCTCTCTGCTGGGTCAGCGAAAGTTAAACAAGTCAGTGAATGAGTCTCTCTTGTTCCCTACCTAGTCTAGCCCTGACTAGGTTCCTGACGCCTGCCTGAAATGACTTCCTTTAAACATACCCTGGCCTGTTCATACCTGCCTGCCCATCCCACCTTTGCTGATCTTTGACCTCGCTGCACTTAACTTCTGCCTCTCCCAGATTCAGATCCCTGCCTGCCTGGCTCCCGACTCCACTCCACTCCACTGGCCACCCTCCCAGCCCTGCCTTGTCCCTGACTCAGGGACACAATTCCCATTAGACATGATTCACATAAAGCTTGGGTTTTGCTGATGCGCTGTTAAAGCAAATTGCCAGATTGCAGAAGACCCAGTCTCTCAGGATGATTGCCTGTGTCTGCTTTTGAAGTTCAGAATGGCCTCATATAAAGAAACCTTCCTTTACTGTGTGTTAAAATTTAAAGGAAAGTGAATATACAAAAAAAATTTCAGTGGACCAGTTTAGGAGAGAAAGAGGTTATTTTGGATGGGTGTGCGTCCACACAACCCTCTGTTCAAACAGAATTTTGTGGAAAGAGCCCGTAGCTTCCCTTCTGCCCTCCTGGCTCTGAGAATTTGGGCGAGGGACTGAACCTCCCTGCGGCTCAGTGTCCTCATTTGTAAAATGAAAATTACAGCGTCTTCCTCGCAGGCCTCCAGTGAGAATGAGTTGAGATCATGCATGTAAAGCAATTAGCACAAAGCCTGGCACAGAGTGAGTGTTCAGCGGCTGCTAACTGCTGCTATTAATTGCATGAAAGTCAAGGCTCTGGTGGTGGTCGGCCTGTATGACTGAGCTTCTGCTAGATGAGATGTGACAGTGGCCCTGACTCTGTCCTTCAGGCAACTTTGAAATCCTTTCCATGGCTACAAGGCCTTTGTAACCTGGTGTTAACCTGCCTACCTCTCGGACCTCATCTTCAGCTCTCCAGGCCCACTGGCTTTCCAGTTTTTCCCCTAAGATGCCAAGTACACTCCTGCTACAGGGCCTTTGCACTGGCTGTTGTAACTGCCTGGAACTCTCTTCCCATTATAGGCACATGGTTCATTCCACCCAGGTCTCTGCTCAAATGTCACCTCCTCAGAGAAGCCTTCCCTGATCACTCTTATGTAAAATTGCTTCCTCCCCCCACTGCCTGCAACCTTCTCAGTCTGTTTATCCTGCTTTAGTACTTTTCACAGCATTTAACCCTTTCCTGAAATAAATGTCTTTGTTAGCTAATTCCTCCATTATCTCCCAAGTATAAACTTCCAGAGGGCAGGGACTGTCTCTGTTGTGCATTGATTGCAGTGTGACCAGGGCCTTGAATGGTGAGGTCTGTGAGGCTCTCAGTTACTTATTATCGAATGAGTGGAATTTCCCACTTCAGGGCTAGATCTCTGAGATGCAAAGGAATAACCTCAGGGCCTATAGAAAGTTCAAGTGTAATTCCCCAGTCTTGCTTTAAAAAAAAGAAAAAAAAAATGAGGAAGAAAGGAACAAGGAAGCCCTTGGCCATGAACTGTGATCCTGAAAGGCAAATTTTGTTTTGTTTGCCTAAGCCCAGAAAACAAAACGTCATTTATCCGGGCAAACCAACTCCGTTCCTGGTGTGGCTGTCACTTACTCTGAAACACACAGGAGAGATGGGCTGGACTGGAACCAAGATAGGAATCCATAATTATAAGATTGGACCAAAAATAACACTATGATGGTAGTGCCATTATTACTAATTGCTTTCTCTTAATCTTTTATTGCTTTCCTTCTATCTGCCAGGCACTCCGCGGAACACTTTGTTGGCATTATGTTGGTAATCTTTTTAACAGCTCTGTAAGGCAGATACTATTATAACCCCATTTTACTGAAGGTAAAAGCTGAGGTGCAGGGCCGGGAGCCAGGACTCACATCTCGGTCTGTCAGCAGATACAAAGGACTGTCCTTTTTCTCTGTGGCATTTCATTGAGGCTGGGTTTTGAGGTGGTTTGGTGCTTAAGGCAGGGTTGGGGTCGGATGTCATCAAGACATCAGCAAGGAAAGAAGTTCACAAGGAAGAACTTCACAAGGAGATGATTCACAGCCAGTCCCCCTCTCTGCGTCCGCTCTGTCTTCTGAGGGCTCTTAAGATTCGAGCAGTGGTTCTTATACTCAGGTAAGTAAGTGGGCATCAGCTCCTTCTGGAGGGCTTCTTAGAGCAGACTTCTAAACCCCAGCCCCGGAGCTTCTGCTTCTGTTGTTCTGGGCAGGAGCCCAAGAATTCACATTTCTAACAAGTTCCCGGGAGGCGCTGAGGCTATGAGTCTGGGGCCACATGTGAGAATCACTGGACTAGAGAATGTCACATCCATGTGCTGGAAGAAATACTCCACTCTCTCCCCGTTCCTGCCTCCCTGCCCACTGCAAATACAACGCACAGGTTCCTGGATGAATTCTATTCTAACTCAACTATAGAGTGGAGGGATTTTAGAGGCTGCTCATCGCTGTACTGAGCCACTTTTGAATGACAGTGGAGGGGATGGTGGGACTCGGGGCATGGTGGGTGGGCGGGCAGGGCGGTGAGGAGAGGAAGCTGTTTAGGGAGGCCTGCTTTGACTCACCTGGAGGTGCTGTGGGTGGGGCGGGGGGGCCTGCAGCGGGTCAACCGCCATGGAGCAGGGCCATAGAAAGCACCAAAGAATGGTCATGGAGGAGGAAGGGAGCCCAAGGGAGGGAATATGGAGGGCAGGGGTTGGTCTAGGGGAAGACGGATGAAGGATCAGGTTTGAAGGTTAAGCCAAGACAAGCTAGATACAGTGATTAACCAGGATGTCCTGTAGTGGGTTGTTTTTTTTTTTTAAGTTTTTTTTTCCCCTCCAAAATTAATTAGAGTTGATTCAGTAAAGTGCCCTTTTCCATAAGTGGCAATGAAACATAGAGAGTGCTGAAGTGCCCCTAGAGAGAAGAGGAAAGGGAGAGACAGACCACTGTCCCAGGGCATGAGCTGAAGAAGAGAAACTCCCCCACCCCTTGGGTGGGCAGAGAGTGATCCCCCATGATTCTCCCCCACGCCTCTCCCACCTGGCATTGCACAGATGCTGGCTGGGCACTGTCACATGGGAGGCACTGTCACGTGGGAGGCCCTGGGCTGACTCCAGTTCCCCTGCCCAGTCCCCCTTCTGTCCCATTTTAACGCTTCTCTGTCCTCACCTCCCCTTCCCCAGCAGCTCTTTCTTCCCCGTTAGCTTCTCCTCTCTCCGCAGCTCCCCCGACAGCAACCACAGAAGGCAGGTGTTGTATATATCACCATCCTGGTGGCCCACTGGCGAGGGGCACAAGGCTGGCCGGGGTCAGGGGTGACAGAGGGAATATGATCATTATTACAAGATTGTGACAGCAAGGCTGTCAGACTTGCTTTTGAATTGCCTGTAAGGTGGAATCTCCAAGGAGGCTGGTCTTTTGTGCAGCTGGAGAAAGTCACTGAGCTGGGCACACCTGTCCCACTATAAACTCACAGTGTCTTAAGTTCAGTTGTGCCCTCTCTGCCTCCTAATAGTCTTTAATTCACCTCCTGGTGCACTATCAGGTTTCCTCTGGTTGTTGACGCTCCCCTGCTCTTCAAGCCCTGCCTTACTGCCATCTACCCTCCTTTTCCTTCTAAGTAAGGAGATCCAGGGATTCTGGTCAATGCCCTCCATTTGTTCCCCCTCCTCAGCACAATTCTCTCTGCCCACGTCTGCATATCCACCCTGTAGCGAGGGGCAGCAAAAAGAGCATTTAGATTCAGACAAAACTGATCCTCAGTTATCTTTTTTAGATAATATGCCTTTGGCTCTTGGCTTGGTCTGCTTGGCACACCCACACTCCTTCTTCTGGTAACAGACCCATCCACCCTGCACTGAGGAGTATGTGTGTGAATCAGCTGGCCCAATCCAGCTACCCCATCATGACAACAGTGATTGGCCCAGGGATGGGCACGTGATTGGAGATGGACCAGTTAGAGCCCTTCCCTGTTATTTTTCCATCTTGAGCTAGTGGGAAAGAGTTTTTTCCTCTGTGCTTTTGAGGCTGTAAGAATATAAACTAAGGGCTGCCTATGTGCATGTTCCCTGATGCCTGGAGAAAGCCCACATTTAAGATAAGAGAAAGAAATCAGCACCCAGAAGGATAAAGAAAGGGATGATAGTATTTGAGTTCCTGGATCCAGCTGTCCCTGAGGCAAGATCTACCTTTGCCCATTGTAGTTCTGGTTGGTTTCTGGCGTTTGCAGTTGAAAGTGCTCCAATGCATGTAACACTCACTGTCTCCGCTCATGTGGTGGCTGTGAGATTACAGATCTTCCATATCCAGTGCTTGGGGGATGCTCAATCCATTGTTGCTGTTAATATTGCTGTTGGTCTCTGTCCACCATGTCCTCGGTCAGTGCCTCATCATTCTCCTGTTCTCCCTGGCTGGAAATCTCGGAACCATAATCCTTTTCTTCATTCTAATGTTGTCCAGCCCAGGCTCAGTCCATTTGTCCTGTACAATCTCAGATGCTTCCTTCTTCATCCTACCTGCCCCTGCCCTAGCCCATACCACTCATTCATGCATTCAGCAAACCTTAACTGAGGATGTGCCATACGCCAGGCAATGTGCTGTCAGTGAGCAAGACAGACATCGTCCCCTGACACTCTTTCCTCTGCCCTAGCCTTCCTTGAGTACCTGTCAGACTCACTGTCCTCAAACCCTACTTCGTGTTACTCTTCCTGGCTTCCTGTTTCCTACCTCATCAAATCTCAGTGTTTCTACTTGGCCTTCAGAAGTCCTCTACCACCTGCCTCCAAATCACCACCATCATCATCATCATCATCACCATCATCACCATCACCACCACCCTGTGAAGAGCAGTAGTAGAAGCAGCCGCCATTTGTGATACTCTTATTGTGGGCCAGAAGCTGTGCTAATCACTTCAGCTCCTTAAAGGCAGTAGCTCATTTAACGTCTCACAACCAGGGGTGAAATTCAACATATTTAGTGACTGATGCAGCACAGGTGCCAACAACCAGGGAGGACCGCCGGGCCAGGCGCACCAGCTCTGTTCACGGCCATCCTGAGAGGCGGACGCTGTGATCCTGTTTACCAATGCGTAAGCTGAGACTCAGAAGGGGGAAGGGTCTTACCCAGGGTCACACAGCTGAGAAACAGCAGCACCAGGCTGCAAACCCTGCAGGAGGCCCTAACTCCCCCAGGGCCTGTACCCCAATCCAGAAGGCCTCCGTAAATGCCCACTGCATGGCCCTTTCTCTGATGACATCAGGTCCTTCCCTGCAGTTTAAACAGGCCTCACTCCAGCTCACCTCATCCATTCGCTCCTACAGTCATTGACTGGGACTCACACTTTGAGCCATGGCCTGTGCAAGAGGAGGGGCCCTCCATGGGGGCAGGACTGTCATTTCTGCTCACAGTGCTATTTTCAGCACTTGGTACGTTACCTAGCACATAATTGGTGCTTGGCAAATATTTGTTGAATGAAGACATCAATGCCAGGATGAACACCATCTGGAGGGGATATCGAGGTGCTGGAAACAATCGAAGGCCCTGGAGCCATGGGGCAGTATGGGCTGTGATGTTGTTTGTGGTGTTGGTTAATGTTTAAAGCTCATCTAAGCCACTGGGCCAGGCCTGAATTTCCACATGACACTCAGAGATTCTTTATTCCCCACAGGAAAGCAAACTTGGGAGTCCAGGGAACTCTGGGTTCAAATCTCACTTTGTGACCTTGAGCATTTAACCCTTCTGAGCCTCAGTTTCCTTCTCTGCGGAGGAGCAATATAAGAACGGCCTTGCAGGGTTATAAGGGTTAGATGGATAACATTATATACTAGCAGTCACTCAAGGTTACCTCTCCTGCGCAAAGATGTTTAAGACCCAGGTAGATTTATGAAACCAGAGGGAACCTCAAAAGACAAGAGACAACATGAAACATCAAAGGACAGTCCAGAAGGGGCCCTGTAGAGGGGGAGGTGCGGGCCCCAAGGCAGACTCCCAGCTGAGCAGGGGTGGGGTGAGTGGTTGCCACCTGGCCCCGGGGCTGCTGATGTGCACATGTGAGCCTCTGGTCCTTTAAATAGCGGCTGCCAAGCGCAAGGGGGATTCTAGACAGCGGGACTGGGCTTTCCCATCCATCTCTCTGTGCCAGTTCTCATCTGGCCTCGGGGTGATGGTGGGAATGGGAGGGGTGGGGAGAAGCATGGCTTCCCTGCCACCTCCACGCCACGTTCCCCACGGTCCTAAAAGAGGATGTCCCTAAGCTTAGCAGAAACAAGTTTGAATTTTTGTTCCAGTGAGCTCTTCTATAAAACTAGCAAACCAAAGAAGAGGAGCTTAGCAACAGATTAGTGCCGACTCAGATTCCAGTCCCCAGGCTCCCCAGGCCGGCACTTGTAGCTGGTTCCCAAACCCTGCCTGGCTTTTCTCCTCCAAGACCCTCTGCAAGGCCCACACCCCACTTAGGGGTCACCCCTGGATTCCTCATTGAACCCCCCAACCATCCCCCAAGACACTGGGTGGCAGGAAGAAAGCAGGGTTTGGGGGATCCTAGCCCTGTTCACAGCAACCTGTGTGACCTTGAGCAAGTTGCGTCACATCTGGACCTCAGTTTCTTCATTGAAAAATGGGCATGACACCTCGGTGGGTAGGTGGGAGGTGGGGACTTGCTGCTGTAACTATGGGAGCCCTAGCAGGGTGCCAGACAGAAGGGGGCTCAGCCAGTGTTAACCCTCTCCCTCCCGGCTCCCAGGACTGCTGATGCTCTGCATTCATGGCCTCACCGCCCTACTTCCCCTTCCAACTTCCTTCTCTATCTCTCCTCCTCTTCCCAGTCCTCCAAGAATTGAAAGCCACTGGATTTGAGCAGCATACTCATCCCCACAGTCTGGGACAGCAGGCAGGGCAGGGGCGAGGGGCAGCGTTACAGGGGCGGCCCAGGGAAGCGGGAACAGAGTCCACTCCTCCTGCCCACCCTCCTCGCCCTCCCCTGACCTCCCGCCCAGGCTGCCACGGATCGGGACCCCGGGGCACCGCCCTTACCAGAGAAGATCCTGCCGTCCCTGGTGAGGAGGGCGGCCCCTACGGGGAAGCGACTGTAGGGGCAGTAGGCGGACTTCTTGGCCTCCCGGCAGGAAAGCAGCAGCCGCTGGAGGTGCTCGAGCTCCAGGGCGGGGGTGCAACGCTCCTGGGCCATGTCGGTCCCCTGGGGCCAGCAGAGGAGCGGAAGGGGACCAGCCAGTGTGGGCTGGGCCCCACCGCGACAACAGCTCCTCCCCCGGGGTGTGTCCCGGCCGGCCGACAGGCTCCCAGGTGGGAGCCTCTGGGGATGCTGGGAGGGGCCAGGGCAGGGAGAGGAGCCCCCCTTGATTTGGGGTCAAAGGATATAGTGTGTGTCCCAGTGTGGGAGGATGCCACTGTGTCCATGTGTGCTTCACACTTTCCCTTGGGGACCACTCTTAACTGCTGACACACTGATGGGTGAGAGGGGATGGGTGGCACTGTGTAGTAGGTGACTGTGGCCATACATGCTGCAGGGAAGAGGCTGCTGGGTGGTCAGAGTGAGGTTTAGGAAGTCCAGCTGCAAGGGTTGAAAACCCTCAGTTTGTTAAATGACTCTCTCCTTCACTGAGGGATGGGATGAAGCTGAAAGGGCAGGGCTGGGGCAGCCACACTAGCTTCCTGAGTCATGGAGTAGGAGGTGCAGCAGTAAGTCCAAGTTACTTCTTTATTTTCACCCATTCTCCTTCCAACTCCTCTCTCTCTCAGCCAAGGGTTAAAAAGTATCTCAGCTGGAGGGAACCTCTGAGATCATCTACTCAAGCCTCCTCATTATTTTTTTTTGTTGTTGTTGGCAAAATAGACATTGGGTTGCCGGTAAAAGAAAAGAGTTTACCTCCTGGTTGCACCATTTCTCACATGTATAACTGTTGGCAGGTTGCTTGACCTCTCTCAGCCAGGTTCCTCACCTGTACAATGGGGACAGTGATCATCTCTATTCTGCATTCTGGGATCATAGAAGAGCTGGAGCTTTGGAGTTTAGTAGACCCTAGTTTGAATTCCAGTTCTGCCATTTATTAGTTTTATGACCTTGGGAAGTTAATACCACCCCTTGAAAGCCTCAGTTTCCTCATCTGTAAAGTGGGTGCACTAACAGTATCTTGCTGAGTTGTAGTGAGGATTGAACGAGATATAATGTGTATACAGTGAGTGTGGTTGGGGGATCCTGTGATGTCGTGATGCCAGCACACTTTGTGACTCTGTGCATTTTGGATTATTGTCATTAAGTGGCTTGGTGAAGATTACAATGGAAGGGCAGAGTGCCAGTTAGGGTGTCCAGAGGCATCCAAATGTTCCCAGACCCCCAGTAAGCAGGAGTGAATCAGTGGCTTCTCTGAGGGCTTAGATGGGAGATGGGGAAAAGGAAGAGGGGAAGGTTGAAGGGGATGGGGGCTGAGGCAGCATCTTCATATCCTGGGCCCGGAGCTCTCAGCCACATAGAAACACAGGCAAACACCCAGCTGGGCTACTGTAGAGCTGGGCAAAGTTTGCCTCATTTCCTCTTCTCCTCCCCTCCCTTCCCTCCTTCAGCTCCCCCACCCACTTCTTACACATCCAGCCCTCCGAGGAGCAGCTGGTTCCCTCCCCTGACTGTTGCTCTCTCCTCTTGGATCTATACGTTTGGCACCTAGAGCAGTTTCCTGCATCTGAGGCAGGGCTGGTGGAGAAGCCAGCGAGAGTGCTCCCCTGCCTTCTCTATCCCTGTACAGCTCAGGCACCCGAAGGCCCTTCCCCCAAGGCTCCAGACAAGAAAGCAAAGGGTGTCCTGGGACCACGTGTGCCCACTCACTCAATGTGGGAATAACTAAAGCTTTTGGCAGCCAAGTATAATCACAATAGGGCAAAGGGTTATGGTGCCCTGCTGGCCTGCCAGGCCTATCAGAGACTTCAGTAAGCAGTCCTGTTCCTGTCCCCTGCCCTGTCTTGACTCACACCAGCTCAGCTCAGCCCAGCCTAGCAGGTGCCAGGAGAACATGGATAACCTCCAGGCTGATTATGGTCCTTGGCACCTTCAGAGTTCTTCACCTATCCATGGCCGTAAATGGGGACATTGCCTTTTGCAAACCCAGCTGTATGGAGCTCGAGAATCAGCAGTAGCTCTAGAATTCCTTATAGAAGGGACTCGAGGTGGTTGTCTGGATAGAAGGGGAGAGAAGGGTCTGGGAATTTGCTTAGAGCTCAGTTATAGATCAACAATATCAACAGCTTTTGCTAAATATGCTTTAATCTCCGCTTTACATAAAATTAAGAAAAGCTAATTGCCCAGCTCAAAGAATAGGAATATCCAAGGAAAATGTTTTGAGTGGTGGTAGAGATGATCAAGGGTCCAAAGCCCTCTCCAACCATCCCCCTACCCCCCGGCCTTTGCTCTGTAAAGAGAACCACCGAGAAGCTCCGTGTTGGAGCGCAGATACTACTCACTCACGTATTCATTCAATGAACAGTTAGTCATGATAATAGCTAACGCTGATTTAGTTCTTTCCATGCATACGCCAGGGCCTGTGCTGAATGCATGATTTGGATTATTTCACAAAATTTATAAAACAAGGTAGATACTGGCAATATTATTGCTCATATTTTACTGATGAGGACGCTTGAGCTCCTGGAGATCAGAAGTGGATCTCAAATCTGAATTTGTTGGGCTCTCTTCCATCCCAGAATTCATGGGGAGCTGGTACAATGGACATGCAGGGGGTGCAGGCCTTGGCATCAGATCAATCAGCTTAAATTCTCCTTCTGCCTCTTATGACCAGCGGTCTACTTAGGCAAGTTAGCTCATCACTCTGTGCCCTCTTCCCTCCTTTACACAATGAGACAACACTGGTATCTAGGGTGGAGTGTGGTGACCAGAGTCATATTCAGCTCAGGAAGATTTCCCATTTCTTTTGTTTTGATTCTTTTGCAGGGAGAGACCTCCTGGTGAGCTACCAATTACTGTGCTCCCTCTCCCTGGGAGATCTAGGCACTTGAAACAGGAGATGAAAAAACTGGGAGAAAACTATCTTTGTAATGTCTAGACGATAGCAAATGAATAACATAGTGACTGTGTAAGGAACTCATAGGAAATCAACAAGAAAAAAGATGGGAAGTTCTATAGAAAGATGGACGCTGGTTATGAATAGGCAGTTTACAAAAGGGAAGTGCAAATGGCCAGAAAGTATTTGCTCAACCTTTTTATAGCCACAGAAATAAAGTTAAGACAATGTAATGTCACTTTAGATCCATTAAAGTGGTAAAAAGGAAAAAAAGGGTAAGATGAGGCTATGTGTTGGCAAAGATGAAGGGAGACTGGAACCCTCAGATACTCCTGCTGGGATTTCAAAGTAGTTTTCTGGAGAGCAGTCTACAGGACCTGATGAAATTATGTATATGTTTACCTTGAGATTGATTCACTGATCCTAGCCCTAGGTAAACAGAGAAACTCTCACATGTATCCATTAAGGGATTTGTATGACGATGTTTTCTGAAAAGTTTTACTTTTAAGTCTTTCATCTGGAATTAATATTTTTTGTAGCTTTTCTTTTTCTTTTTTTAAGTCTTTTTTCTTGTTTTTCTTTAGTGGAGGTACGGGGAATTGAACACAAGACCTCATGCATCCTAAGCAGGCACTCTACCACTGAGCTATATCCCTCCGCCACTGGAATTAATTTTTATTAATTCTGGTGTGAGGTCGAGGTCCAATTTATTTTTTTCCCTATATGGATATCCAGTGATGCCTGCATCATTGATTGGATACTCCTTCCTTTCCCCAAAGATCCACAGTGCCAGCTATGTTAAATTTCAGTTCTGTAGGTGAGTGGGGATGGTTTTGGACTGCCTATTGTGTTCCATTGGTGAATTTTTTCACTCCTATACTCATACCATACCTGCCTGTATTATAACTTTATAATAAGTAATGATTTCTGGAAGCCAAATATCCTCATCTTCGCCCCACCCCGACCTTTGGGCTTTTGCCCTTCTGTATATATTTTACAGTCAATTTTTCAATATCCACTGAAAACTCTTATCTAGCCTCTGAAGGAATTTGTAAAAGGTTGGAATAATCTATTATTTGATGTTTTGGAAGAATTTTACAGTAGAACCATCTTTTTTTTTAAGAAAAAAGTTGAACTATCAATTCAAGTTCTTTAAATATTGTAGAGCTATTTGGATTTCCTATTGCTTCTTGCTTCAGTTTTGGTGAACCAGTTGTGTGTGTGTGTGTGTGTGCTTAAAACTTTTGTCAATTTCATCCAAATTTTCAGAATTGCTGGCATAAAGTTGTATATGTTATTCCATTATTATCTTTGAAATTTCTGATATTACCAATATTGCCTGTGACTTAGCACATGGTTGATCTTCGTGAATGTCCCATAGGTACAGGAAAGTTTGTGTATTTTAGGTTTGTTGGGCAGAAAGTTCTACAAGATGTTTGGGACTTATTAATCATGCTCTTCAAAAAACTATACCTTTATTATTCGTGTCTAATTGATTTATCAGTTTTGGAGAGAGGTTTGTTAAAATCTCTAACTACAATTATTCAATATGTATATTCATTATGTATATTTCTGTGTGTTCCTATCAGTTGTTGCTTTTTAATTTTTAAAGCTATATTGTTAAGTGCAAATGTATTTGTGATTATATCCTTTTTATTTATTGTTTATTTATATATAATGTCTCTTTTGTTTCTCATGATTTAAAAAACCCTGTATCTTTTTTTCCTTATATTAATGTTAACATTCTAGGAATCCCCTTTACTTTAGGAGTTTATTTTAGGAGTCTATGGTGCCATAGACCCCTTTGACAGCCTGGTGAGGACTATAAACCTCTTTTCAAAATAGTATGTTAAATGCTTAGAATTACAAAGCAAACTAGTTGTATTGAAATACAGTTACCAGAATGGTTAAAATATTTGTGTACTTTTAAATTAATGCATTAAATAACAAGCTCTAACAGTAAGCCTAATAACTACTGTGATTTGAATGTCATGATAGGAGTAAAAGGTATTTTGGGATACTGCAATAAAGTGATGTGGAAATATTTATGATTGGTATTGGTGACAAAGTCACAGGTACTGCTAATATTTCTGTGATTTTTTGGTCTACCTTTATAAATGATTGTTTTTTTAATTAGAGGTTAATTTTGGCTAGAGGTTAGTGAAAATAAAGGCATATTTTTTCCTTCCAAGTTCATGGACTCCCTGAATCCTATCCAAAGACTCAGTTGGAGGTCCATGGGCCCCAAGATAAGAACACTTGCCCTGTTTTTTAATCTTTCGGTTCTTTGTTGTAAGTAAGTGTGTTATAAATAACGTATTATTGGCTTGAAAAAAACTCTTCTAAAGAGACTTCAGTACTTCAATCCATTTATACTTACTGTAATTATTGTTAGATTTTCCCCTGCCATCTTATTTACTATATTGATGTCAGTTAGAATGAAGTTTGACTTAAAGACAACTCCAAATAATAGTGGCTTAATTAAGATATAATTTTATCTCTCTTTTAGTTTAGGACTCCATAGTCATCAGGAATCCAGTTTCTACCTTCTGAGTTGTAGCTTACATCTTCAGGTTCATCTTATGATTCAAGATTGCTGCTGGAGCTTTAGCCCTCACAAACGCATTCCAGGCAGCAGGAAGGAAGAACAGTGGAAGAATAAAAAGGTGCACCTCCACTTACCTTTCTATAGCCAGAACTTAGTTATGTAGTCTCCTCTAGCAGCAAAAGAAACTGGAAAATGCTTTCTTTTGGCTGGGTATATTGATGAGCTGAATAACATCAGAGTTATTTTACTAAGGGAGAAGAGGATGGTGGGCATTTAGTGACTATTAGCAGTCTCTACTTTTGTGTCCCCACCACACTGAGTGGCTGTCAACAGCCATGGCTCTGAACCTTCAATATGGTACCTGACCTGGAGAGGACCGGCCTGCCATCTGGTGGCAGGTTGGTTACACTGGATTCCTTTAACTACGCAAGTAGCATAGATTTGCCCTCACTGGAATAGACATTTATTCTGGCTATAGTTTTACATTCTCTGCTGGCCATGCTTCTGCCAGCAACATCATTAGTGGATTTATTGAATGTCTTATTCATAATCATGAAAGCAATAGCATTGCTTCTGATCAGAGACCTCATTTTTCAGCAAAAGAAGTCAAGGAATTGGCACTGGTGTTGTCACATATTCTTTATTATTATTATTTCTTTTTGGTGGGGCAGGTAATTAGGTGTACTTATTTATTTTTAGAAGAGGTACTGGGGATTGAACCCAGGACCTTGTATATGACAAGCATGTGCTCTACCACTGGAGCTATGTACCCTCCCCTGCCACATACTCTTCTCACCAGAATCATCTGGCTTTGTGCGTTGGTGACCTGGCCTGCTGGGACTTGGTTAATATCAGCTATGGAAGACCACCTTGTACAAATCTGAGGTGCTGTCCCAAGTTGGCATATGCTTTGAATCAGCACCCAACACATGTTGATGCTTCTCTCTTTTCCAGAATCCATGGATTAGGGAATCTTGGGCTGGATAACTTACACATTTTTTGCTCTTCTTCCCTAAGGTCTGCTAGTTTAGAGGTCTTGGTATGCAAAGGAAGAATGTTTCCACCAGGGCACCATGGAGGTCCCAGTGATTTGGACGTTGAAACTGACATCTGGCCAGTTCAGACTTCTCATGCCCTGGATGAACAGGGGAAAAAACGTGAATGGGAGGGGTGGTTCTCTGTTGGCTGGAGTGATTGATTCTGGTTATCAAAGGGGGAAATACATTTGCTGTTGCATGATGGGAACAGGGAGAAGTGTGTCTCTGGATCCTGTGAAATCTTCTAGGGTGCCTTCTAATTCCACAGCTGATGGTAAAAATTCATGGAAGATGCCAGCAACCCAGTATGAGCAGGTCACCCATGGGCTCAGCTGCCTCCTGAATGAAGCTTGGGTGATCCCACCAGGTAAAAACCTTTGACCTCACAAGGTCCTTGCTGAAGGCAAAGGACAAATGGAATGGAGAGTAGAGGAAAGGTGTTATAAATGTCTCATGACCCGTGACAGGAATGAGCATTTACCTCTATAGTCTTCCTTCCTTGCTATGCCATGCATATATTTATTAATGGTTCTAGTTGTCCCTTTCTTCCTCTACTATTTTGTGTAAGGTGATTTGTTGGTGGCAGACTTTACAATCTAGTGCAAAAATTACAGAATATCAAGATGGGATTGTGGCTAGAGAGTAACTGAACACACCCAGGCTCCCTGGAGTGAGAGCTGGGTGCAGTTACTGCTGGGGCTTTGGAATTTTTTTCTTAAGGAAAGGAGGAGGCAGCTGACCTTGTTAGTTTGTGATTATCATCAGAAACCAGAGGTACATCATTTCTAACACATATCTTTAACTCTTTAAAAAAACTTAATGAAGAACAACTTATCCCCCAATTTTTCACAGATGAATGTTAATGCATTGGAGAGCGCCAATATTTATTTAGTGGGGGCCACAATTAACTTGTTTTTCTATAGATCTTGGAATCACATTTCTACTACCTTCCCTGTGTATACAATAATTCAACACATATTTATTGAGTAGCTACTATGTGTCAAGCTCTGTTCTATAGTCTTGAAATGCATCAGTGACCAGCATACAAGAATCCCTGCTCTCGTGGAGCTTACCTTCCAGCAGGGGAGAAAGGTAATAAAAATGACCATAATACATGCATGTACCATATAGTATGTGAGAAGGTGATACGGCCTATAGAAAAAAGAATAAGCAGAATGGGGTCAGGGGAACAGGCAATACCCGAGAAAGAAGAGGCAGGTCTTGGTATTAAATCTGACCATCAGGGTAAACCTCAGTGAGAAGTAGACACTTGAAGCAGGTGAAGGAGTGAGCCAGTAGCTCACAAATATCTAGGGAAGGGAATTCCCAGCAAAAGGATTGGCCACAGGGAGGGCCCTAAAGCCTGGAGCAAGCCTGGGACATTTCACTTCTTTATGCACCTTTCTTCCCCCTTGAATTTCTCACATTTCTGCTTCTGTAAAATTATACAAACGAGTACATACTATTTAACCATGACCTACCATACTTAATTAAATACCAGGCAAGTCTTGGCCATTACATCTTGAAGCCGGAAGCCTGTACCCAGCAGCACAGTGGGCCGAATACTGCTCATTGGCACTTGATGTCCATTCTGACTCCTCCTGTGGTCTGCCTTCTATTGCAGAGGCTAAACGACTGAAAACGAATTTTTCTGCCTTTGCAGCTAGGGTCTGGATGGGATATAGTTTCTGCCAGTGAGATTCACCCATATGAGAGATCGAACCCTCCCTCACATGGGACTGAGCTCTCTCCCTGTTGACACCATAGCTGGTGAGTTCTGACCAGCGCAACTATGTAGCTGGACTCTATGTTCCGGAATCCACTCACCAGCTTCATTGGTGTGGGACAGCTGGGCAGTGGCGGCGGAGGTGTGGTGACCTTGGCAGCTATTGGGGTATGATCTGGAAACCAAGGGGACCCCTGACTTCCACCACTCCAGCCTTCCTGATGATTTTGTAAGCATCAGTTCCCTCTATTAAATTCCTTTCTGCTTGAAATACCTAGATAGGTTTCTATTTTCTAAATCCTGGGTAATAGAGTTTTGCAGCATCTGGTGACCTGTTGTCTAATGTGCCTTTTTGGAGTACCCCGGACCCTTGTTTCTACTAGGACTGTGAATGGCTTTTAGATACTTGATTCATCTTTAAAACACAATGTGCCTATGACAAGTCCTTTACACTTCTGAGTCAGATAAATTAGAGTATTCTGGTATTGCAGGACAGCTGTCCACAAACTTACTTTTTTCACTTCTCATCTATATGAATGAGGATTTTCTTTTTTTTTTTTTTTAAGTTTTTTTTTGGAGGGAGCAGGTAATTAGGTCTATTTGTTTATTTTTTTAATGGAGGTACTGGGGATTGAACCCAGGACCTCATGCGTGCTGAGCATGCACTCTACCTCTTGAGCTATGTCCTCCCCCCAGGATTGATATGGATACTGATACTGCTCATTCATATAAAACAGAGAAATCAGATGGATGTTGTAAGACTGAAATACCAGCCATGACCTCCAACTCCAGATTTCAAAAAAATTACAACAGCCTCATTGTTCTCAATGATTGACTTTAGAATAAATAAATTTAAAAGTTTGAACCAAAAAGGACACAAGCACTAATAAAGTACAGTTAGCCCTCTGTATCTGCAGTTCCCTCATTCGGGGATTCAGCCAACTGTGGATTGAATGAAAATATCAAAAAAAAGAAAATTTCCAGAAAGTTCCAAAAAGCAAAACTTGAATTGGCCACTTGCCAGCATCTATTTTAACAATGTAGCATTTACATTGCATTTACAACTATTTACATAAACATTTACATTGTGTTAGGTATTATATTGCACATAATCTATAGATGTGTGTAAGTTACATGCAAACACTATGCCATTTTATATGAGGGACTTGAGCATCCATGATTTTGTTATCTTGGTGAGGGGAGTGAGGGGGTTGGGGGTAGGAGGTGAGGGTAGGGGAGGTGGTCCTGGAACCAATGCCCTGCAGATCCCAAGGGACAAGGATACTGCTTTCTTGTGTTTTATGTGTAGACATACACTTTTAGTTTTAAAATAGTGTTCACTGCTAAAACACATGGGAACCAGTCGACCAGCTGTGTGACCTTCACCATTCCTCAACCTCTCTGAGCCTCATTTTCCTCATCTGTAAAATGGGGGTGACAATAGCACCTCCCCCACAGGATTGTTGTGAGGATTACATGAGATAATGCAGGTGAGGCCCTTAGGACAAGGCTAATGTACAGTGAACATTCAGTAAGTGTCAACTGCTATTATGATTGTTGTTGTTAATGATGATGATTTTTTACTTATTATAAACCTTGGGACTCTGAGACCTACTTGGCTGAGATCTTCCTCTCCCACCTGCTCCTTCTGTGAGTCGCTATCCTTCCTAGCCTGACACCCAGGGACAATAGCCCCCATGCTCCAAACATTCCAGGGGAGCTCCCAGGCCAGTCCTTTCCCTACTCAGAGCCCGGGGACAGAGGAGTGAGGGCAGAGCTGGTGGGGGAGGTACAACTTCTTCTGGAACTCTCTGCAGAGTGGCCTACTCCGGGTAGCACCAGCCACTTGCAGATTAATTTTTAACATGGCCCAGGGTAGTCCAAAGGGCTGAGTTCCCACCTCTGAGATCATGAGGTCCCGTTCCCTTTCAGGGGTCCCTGGGTGGGGGAGGCAGCAGAGGCTCCCCCCGTGGTAACCCTCCGGGCAGCTCTGACCAAGGTCAGCCAGGATGTGAGTCTGCAGTGCTTCCCTCCCCTCGCAGGTCCTGGCTGCAAGGACACAGGGGAGGAGGAGGAGGAGTCTGCCTGTGTGGGGCAGGGGCAGCAGGAAAAGCCCCAGAGAGGAAGCGACACTGCAGTTGCATCTTGAAGGATAAGTAGTTCCCCAATGAGTTGAGTGGGGAAGGGCATTCCAAGAAGAGGGAACAGCTTGAACAGTGGCTCAGAGATGCTGTCCGCTTCGGTTTCTCTATAATGATTAATGGTAAAATCTTTATGTGGGCCTGTTCTGGGGACTGCAGAGGAGGATGCTAGGGAGGATATTCTCAGACATGGCCAGGCCCAGATAAAACACATCCCGGATGATTGACTGGATAGGGCAGCGGTGAAAAGGGGAACATCAGAGTTTGACGAGTGCCGGTCAAGTTTGAGGCCCTGAGCTGAGCACTGTGACACATCTGCCATCCTCACAGCCCCCCTGCAAGGGAGGAGGGCTGCCCATTGTACAGATGAGGAAGTCGAGGCTCTGAGCAGTGGAATCTGTTGCACAGGGTCCTTCAGCAAGCAGGAGAGTGGTAGAACAAAGATTTGATTCAAGATTTTTAAGGCCCTAAATGCCATTCAGGGAGAAGACAGGAGGTTAAACAGAACAGACAAAAATGGGCAGCTGCGTTTTCCTCCTGCGTCTGCACAGCTCAGTGGAGGCTGGGCCGTTCATTCCCACAGCAAGCCCGGGTTCTTCAAAGAAAAGGGCCTCCTGCTGTCCCTGGGGTGGGGCTCTGGGGGTGAGTTAGGAGGCGTGCAGAGAGCTCCTTTGATACACCAGCTACAGGCCGGGCACTCAAAGGGCCCAGGACACACCGTGCCCGCCTGCCCTCAGCCCCCACGCTCGGGGAGACCACATTCTCCTGGTTTTCCTCCTACTTCTCTGCCATCTCCATCCTTAGCTTTCTCTCCGCTCAGACACCAAGCACGGTGGGGTCTCTGCCTTGGTCTACATTCATTCCTCCCCTCTCCCAGGGGAGTCCATCCAGAATCATGACTAGAAATGCCATCTAGGAGCATCCCTTCCAGACTTACACGCCTCGCTTTTGGAACTAGTCTCTCATCTCCAGCTGCCCACTTGGACTCTTGGCTTGGATGTTCATTAGCATCTTAATTTGAGGAGATCTAAAACAAAATGTCTGTCCTCACCCAAACCCCAACCTGTCCCTGCTCCCACCCTGGTCTGTCTATGCCTCAGTTAAAGGTATGATCAGTCACCCAGTTACTCAGGCCACAAACCTAGAAGTGCCCCTTTTTTGTTGTTGTTGTTGCTTTTGTTTGTATTTTTGCAGGGGAGTTGGTAATTAGGTTTATTTATTTTTTAAATGGAGGCACTGGGGATTGAACCCAGAACCTCTACCACTGAGCTATACCCTCCCCCGTAGAAGTGCCCCCTTGATGCCTCTCTTTCTTGTGTCCCCCATTCACTCTCTCACCAGGCTCTGGCTCTGCCTTCAAAATAAGTTTTGAATCCAGTCACTCCTCCCCATCTTCACCACCACAGTCCTAGTCTAAGGCACCAGCAGTTCACAGCTAGACCTCTCATTGGTTCTCCCGCTTCCTCTCTTATTCCCTCTCCCAATTCCATCTTGTAAAAAGTGGCCTGCATGAGCTTTTAATGATACAAACATCCCAGAAGTTTCCACAACTTGGAATAGAACCCAAAGCCTTCACTATGGCTCACGCAGCCCCTCCCAGCTCTCTGGCCTCCAGCCCTGCCAGTCTCCGTCACCCGCCAGCCACATCCAACACACCAAGGGCGTTCTCATCACAGGATCTTTGCACAGGTTGTTCTCGCTCCTGGATGTCCCTTCCTGGGGGCCTTCAAATGGCATCTGCTTTAAGAAACTTTCCTGCTGCATTGCCCCTGTCACTCTGTCCTGTCACCTTACTTAACTTTCCTTCTGAGTGCTTCTTGCTGTCTGATGACATTAGTTACGGGTTGACTGTGTCTGTGCAGAACGATGGATGTCTATGTTATCTCCTGGGTACCTAGACCATGCCTGACACACAGCAGAGGTTCAAAAGAAAACATATGTGGAAGGAAAAGAGGAAGCCCCAAAGTACAGTTCAGGGCAGATGCTGGGACCCCAGGAAAGACCCAAGAGTCCATAACAGAGTTGCCACAGTCATGGTTACTTAACCTTAAGTAACTGCCTGCTGAGGTCAGCTGGTCTCTGTCTGAAATTCCTTTCTTTCCCCATTCAAGCGCGGTCAGGCTAAAGTCCATCCAAGGCAGCCCTTAACCTCCCAGGCTGCAGCCAGCACAGGCAGATTTAAGGTAACCTCACAGAATTCTCCAGTGTCAATTCACTTCACACTTGGATAACTGAGAAGCCAACAGGGAGAATTCGTGAAACAAAGAAACTTGGCTTCATAGTATAATAATAATAAGGACTACATTTTATTGAGCTATTATTTCATGCCAAACAAGATTTTAAATGCTTTCCATGCATTTTCTCATTCAGTGCTCAGAGACATGCCTTGAGGCAGTTGTATTAGCTACCCACAGCTGTGTAACAAACCATCTTAACACGGAGTGGTTTAAAGGAACAACCATTTTGTTTGCTCACAATTCTGTGGGCCAGGACTTTAGGCTGGACTCAGCTGGGCAGTTCTTCTGCTGATCTTGCCTGGGGTCACTCAGGTGCAATCATCCAAGACAACAACTGGGGGCCAAATGGTTTAAGATGGCCTCACTCACATGTCTGG
The DNA here is from genome assembly GCF_009834535.1 of Camelus ferus. NCBI lineage: Eukaryota > Metazoa > Chordata > Mammalia > Artiodactyla > Camelidae > Camelus > Camelus ferus. Next base: position 14,040,649 of record NC_045708.1, on the reverse strand, counting down.
AGGTGGATGCTGACTGTCACTGGGCCAAGTGTCTCCAGCGGTCTGACTTGGCCTTATTCCAAGGGATGGCAGAGTTCCAGGACAGCAAGCCCCAACGTGCAGCTTTTTTAAAGCCTTTGCTTGAGTCACGTTTGCTGATGTCCCACGACCAGAGGAAATCACGTGGCTTCCCAGAGTCAATGTGAGAGGGACTACACAAGGGAGAGATTATTCATCAGAGGACATTATTGAATGATCTACCACCGAAGTTAGTTCTTTATTATCCATGCTTTACAGGTGAGGGCATGGAAGGTCAGAAAGGGCAAGAAACATACTCCAAGCCATATGGCTACTAAGAGGCAAGTGGAATATAAATCCTTGACTCACAAACCTCAGGACCTCCACTGCCTTGCAAAGGCAGCTCAGTCCCCACCATGCAGAACCAAGTCCCCACTGAGGGAAATAACAAGATGTCAAGTTCATCTTCACCAGGCTCCCAGGTACACTTCTTTTATTACAGTCTGTCAAAATCACATCAGCTTAAGTCATTGAACCTCTGCTCCTCAGGCTGCTCACCTGTGAAATGGGTCTAGTAACAGAGCTCTCTTTTCTTATCATTTTGTTTGATGTCTGTTCTTGCTCTACTGGAATGGAAGCCCTGTGAAGGCTGGGATTTTTGTCTGCTTTGTTCACTGCTCTATCCCCAAAGCCTAGAACTATGCCTGGAATATAGTAGGTGGTCAATACTCTTTATTGAGTGAATAAATGGATGGATGGGTGAATGAAGGATTAGGAGTAGGATGGGTGGGAGAAGATGAGGGAAGAATAGAGCCATGGCTTTGAGAAATTGTGAAAAAAAAAAAATCGAAAAGCCACTGGCTTCTCTTCTCTGCCTGAAATGGTTTGCAAGCCACCTCCTTGGTCTTTAAGCCCCATGGTGAAACTCCTCATCCCGGATGCGCAGTCTAATCAGGTGGGGCAAGGGGGTGGCCTCTCACTGGGGATGCCCGATTTTCAGGGGCCCGGACCCCTTCCATCTTGTGGCTCTGCCCTCCTTAGTCCTCGGTGTCCTCTCCACTCAGCCGGCAAGTGGGGAAAGCGAAAACAAGGCTCACTTGGGGCAGGGCTTGTGGGCCAGGCCTGAAAGAGGCTCCCATTCCACTGGCTAGAAGGTCGTCATGTGGCCGCACCGAGCAGCCAGGGAGGCCGGGAAACATGCAGCCATGCCCCTGGAGGAAGAGGGTGCGGCTTTGGTGAGCCTCTAGCCAGTCTGCCACGGCTATTTCTAGCCCAGAGATTTCATAACCTTGGAATTTTCCATCTTGTGTGGCGCCAGGGGAGGGCAAGGCACCCACTTTCCTTACCTCACTCTACTTTTCCTTTTTTCTTTACCATTCAGAACTTATTCACTTATTATGTTTCTTATTTATTGTTGGCCTCCTCTCACTAGGATGTGGGTGCTACAAGGGCCAAGATCTTTGCGTGTTTTGTTCACTGTTATCTCCTCAGGGCCCAGGACAGGACCTGGCATGCAGAAGGCACTCAATATTTATCAAAAGAAAGTCAAAGGGATGTGGGGTATGGTCCCCTGGCCTGCAGCCCGATCCTGAGAACACAGCAAGCCCTGGATAGATGGTCAGTCTCTCCTCCACCTCTGGGAAACCCACTGTGGGGCAGCTGGGTCTCCCCAGGGCCATACTTGGTAAACCCCCTGCTGCAGGCCAGCAGTCCTCTTCCCTGTCACAGTCCCATGTCCAGGATGCCTGATCCCCTTCTGGCAGGGACCCCTGACTCCATTCCAGCCAAGAGGCTTTCTTCTTCGGAGAAGAGGCCATCGTGGCCAAGCCACTTGGACCCTGTCCTATCCTCATGCCCAGGGCCGCCTGTATCAGTCCATTTTCCCACTCAGAACCTGATTTTTTTTTTCATGTAACATACAGGAGGGAGACTAGCTCCTCTTTTCCAATTTTAGGGGACAAACATGCTGGTTACGTGGCAACTTCAGAGTGTCCAAGCTATACAGCCATCCAGCATCTGTAGCTTTCCTGGGCCTTATTTTCAAGAGGAGGAGATAAAGTCCAGAGAGGTAAAAGATTTGGCCAAGGTTGCCCAGTGTTCTGGTGAATGAGAACTCCCGGGCAGCGCCCCACATCACACTCCTAGAGGACAAGGCATCTAGGTCCCCTGCCTGGCTCATCCTCTTCCCTGGGCAGGGCACCAGGAATGCCTGTGGGCAGGAGAATGGGCAGCCAGGGCACAAGGAGACAAGAAGAGGTGGCTTGGGGCAGGGAGGGGAGGGGAGATGAGGAGAGATGACTCTGAGCGCCAGCTGGAAGCGCACAGTGGGCTTGGGGACCAAGCGGAGAGGAAGGCGGAGGCAGCAGAGAGGCGCCCGAGGGCTCAGAGAGGGGCTCTGGTCCTGACTTGAAGGTGAAGAAAGGACATCATCCAGACTTGTCACCTTTTAATCCTTACAGTAGCCCTGCCCCCTCCCAACCTCTGTGGTCGCCAGCAGCCAGAACTCTCTCCAGGAGCTGGGGCCACCAACCTCTGCAGTCCAGACACCTCTTGGTGCATAGGAAGCATCACTGGACTAGCAGTCAGGAGACTTGGGCTCTCGCAACTCAGATCATTACTAAGCTCCTACTATGTGCCAGGCACTGTCCTCCGCCAGCAAGGTGTCTGCCTCATGGGATTTCTGTCCTAATAGGGGAGACTGCTGATGCACAGGCAAACATGCACATGATGGAGATCGTGTCAGATGATGACAAGCACTGGGAAGACGACAAGCACTGGGAAGACAGCAAGCAGGATAATGGGATAGATGCTGGCTGGATGGGTCAATATAAGTTTAAGCTGTGGGGGAGGGTGGAAACCAGGAGGACCCCTCTGAAGAAGAGGTGACATTTGAGCTGAGATCCATGTGTGCGAAGGTGGCAGCCATGGAAAAATCTGAGGGAGGTGCGGTTCCTCCATGGAAAGTGGCAAGTGCAAAGGCCCTGAGACAGAAATGAGCTTGTGTTTGGACAAATCTAACTGGTGAGAGGGGCAAGAGGATAAGTATTAAAAAAGACCCTTTCTCTTTGTCATCCCTGTGGGATTTAAGTACATTTTATCTTCTTTTTTGACTCCTAAATTTTGGACATCTGTAAGTTTAAGCAAATCTTTCTTGGCCCTATTTCCAATTTTTAACAGCTTTTTAAAAAATATTATTTAATTATTTTATTTTGGTGGGGGGTGGGGGGGGAGGTTATTAGGCTTATTTTTAGAGGCGGTCCTGGGGATTGAACTCAGGACCTCAGGCATACTAGGTATGCACTCTACCACTTGAGCTATACCCTCCCCCTTAATGGTTTTTGTACAGAGGACAGGATATTAGTCTGGGAGTCAGAAGACCTAAATTATGATCCTAAATTTTCCAGTAGCAAGCGGTGTGAACTTGGATAAATCTTTTTCATCCTGAAACCCAGAGATTGGGCTACAAACTCTAAGGGCCCTTCCGGCTGAGATATCCCATCCCCGGGAATTCATGTTAACTCTTCTTGATCCAGTTTGTTTCCAGCCCACACGTGGATCCGCTCAGCAAACATCTGCTCACTTCTTCCGGGAAGCATAGTCTGGAGATCAGCACACAGCAGACATTTATTTGATGCTTTTAAAAACCCAAGACAAGCTGAACATACATTAGCAGGGATGGCCAAATCCACTGTGCAGCTATTAATAGAAGCTTGAGTTAGACTGAAACCCACGGGGCCGGAGGGAAGCGCATGATGTAGGTGATAAAGCTGGCTGCAGGATGTGTTAGAGAATGACTCCATTTTTGTGAAAACCAAACGACAGAATCTCAGCGTGTGTGTGTGTGGGTTTGTTTATGCTCACAAGTCAGGAGAAAGGTGGGAGAGAATAAACTGCAGTCTGTAACATTTGTTATCTAGGTGTGTGGGCGCGCGTGTGCAGGGGCGTGCGCTTCCCCTAAAGCCAGCGGCACTTTCCAGGACCCATCCCGCCATCTGGGCCTGTTTATCAATAAGATTTTGGCAGAGGTGTGATTTGATGCCAATCTCCAAGTTTGTGTCCTTTGCAGACTGAGGGAGGTGGAGAGGGACAGAAGTGGGCAGTGTCCACTCTGATCATCTCGAATGTCCCTCTCCCCTCCTGGCAATGGCACCTCTATTTCAAAGGTTGCTGAGTGATCACAGTCTGAGGCTGGCTCCTGTGGCAGGAGACACACCGGAGCTGTCCGGGGCCCGTGAGTTCCAAGATCACAGGCGTGGTTATAACACGGCCCGTCCCTGTTCTTGTACTAGGGCTTCAGAGGCATCTTGCGCTGCGAGGGTCCTCCGGGGCCTCCCTGGCCATACCTCTGACAGCAGATGGGATGCAGCCAGCCATCCCTCAAGGCTACTCTGCAGGGCAGTTTATGTGTGTGGGGAGCTTATTATTTGAGCTCCAGAAGTTGCTTCCTAGTCATGGTGCGCTCCCCTCCAGGGAATCCCTGCAGCTGTCTATTTTAAGCCTCCCTGCTGCCGTCTGGACTCATTTCTTTGCAGTGGGCTCCTTCCCCCAAGCAGGAGCCCTTCAGCCTGGATGTTGTGGAGTTGTCTCACTCCAGCTTTCCTGTCTGTGAGTCAGTAAGGAAGCACCCTGCTCTTTGTATGGTTCTTGATGCTTTTCAAAGCCCTCTCACGTTCCATCCCATTTGAATGGCCCCTTATAGTAATCCCCCGAAGCGGAAATGGCTGGGAGTTTTGCCTCTTTATTACAGAGAAAAAGGAGACTCAGAGCCATTAGGTGACTTGTCCATGTCCCAGAATGAATAACAGGCAGTTTCAGGCCTTTGACTCCAAGCCCAGCCTGCTCAGCCCACACTCCATCATCAGAATTGCCCCCTCCCCATTGAAGGTTTCCTGAGAGATTGGCTTAGGTGGCCAGATTGACATCTGATGAGCCGACTCCCTCATGGCATGTGAGTGGTCCAGGATGGGTTTGTGATCTGGGGTGACCACCTAGAACCTGGGCTGCACTCATCAGCCTTGTACCCTAGCACTTGAACGAAGGCCGGGGACTGGTTAGTCTGAGGCATATGGACTCTGGGTCAGAAGCAGGAGCTGATTGGAAGACATGGAGGGACAGACTCTGTGAGCCAGGAAGGAGGCAGGTCCACAGAGGGAAGACTGGGAAGGTAGGTGAGGGGCCGCATGAATGGAAGACCAGGTGACCCCAGAGAGAAAGGGCCTGGGGACTTTGGGATCCCGTGAGCCAGCTGGCTGGCCTACAGTGGGGCGCAGTACAAACCCTGAAGCCTTTCAATGATCCCCCTTTTCTAGAGCTGGGGACCTGATGAAAACAGAGATGGCAGGGCCAGGGCTCTCTTGGATGCAAGCAACAGAAGGCCCACCTCTCACAGGCCTAAGCAAAAAGTGCAACTTACTGGTTCAGGGCACTGAAAACTCAAGGGGGTGGACTGGGGGAGGCCCAGTGGGATCCAGGGGCTCAAGTGATGCCATGGGACTTAGTCTTACTCTGTGGCCTGCTTTGCTTTTCACTGCAGGCCTCTCAGGCTCTCTCTCCTCATGGTGGCAAGATAGCTGCCAGCAACACTAGACATGCTCCCTACCTCTCAGCAACTCTGGCAGATTGTGAGCATCTCTCTTTCCAAGGTTTGCAACAAAAGTCCCAGAACTAAGTTCCACTGGTTCTGACCATGTCACATGCCCATTCCAGAACCAATCGCTGGGGCTAAGGATATGGGATATTCTGATTGATCAGGCCTGGATCACACATCCTCCTCTGGAGCCCATGCATGTAAAGTCAGCTGCACCAGAAGCCCAGGGACCAAGAGCGGAGAATGATGGTTTCACCAGGAGCGTCAGGGCAGTGGGTCTCCAGAAGAGTGTGTTAATCAAGGTACACTGTGTGCTGCAATAAACAGCCCCCAGCTGGTCAGTGGCTAAAACAATGACATTTCATTTCTTGCTCCTATTGGTGGCAGTTGGGGGCTCTATTTCATGTGGTCATTCAGGGGCCCAGGCTGGTAGAGGCTCTGTCATCCTCAACACATAGCTTCAAGGATGCCCCCTGGGTGATGACATCCAGCAGGCCGGCAGGAGAAAAAAGCAAAGGTTTTATTTTGTTCGTTCCAGGTCCAGGAGTGACACGCATCAATTGTGTGGGTCAGAACTCAGCCACATCTCTGTGCAGGGGAGAATGGGAGAGTTTCGTTGTACCCAGGAGGAAAGGGGAAGCAGTTTCCACCATAAAGGGGGAATGGATGAGTGCTGGGCTGGTGAAAGCGAGATCGACCTGAGCTTTCGAGTGCAGTCCAAGTCCCTTAGCCTTTGTCAAGCGTTCCCAGCACGAAGCAGTACTGGCCCAGTCTTCCTGGCTGCGGTCTCCTTCATGATGGCTTCAACTCCACCGTCCCCCTTAATCCCTTGCTTGCCCAGCCTCCTGTCCTCTCTTAAGTTGAATGGTGATGAGGCTTAGTTATTCTGGATCAGCTGACAAACCCTATGTGCTCTATGGACAGGCAGGCAGTTGAGCAAAGCAGGAGAGAGGGCAGTTCTGGCTCAGAGATACACCAGATCTGTGTGTCAGCCCCCTCAGCCCTTTGCAGCTGCCCTTGACTGGTCTCTATGTCAGCATCACCTTCCACTTCTCCACAGCCTGTAGCTAAGGACAGACAGGGACTGGAGGGAAGCTGACCCATCACTCCCAAAGGACTGGCATCCCAGCTTTCTGAAGACCTTGGCTGGGAAGGCTGTGTGCCAACATGGTGGCCGGCAGGAGCTAATTGTCCCCTCATTCATTCACTTACTCATTTACCTCTGCGTGCTTACTGTGTGTCTGACACTGTGCCAGGTGCCAAGGCAAAAAGGACATACAAAAGCATAAGGTATTAGATCTAATCTAGTGTTAAGGCGATCAGGCTTGTGTCGGTTGAACAACGAGATGAAAATGAGACAAACTGTAGTGGAATCTTCTACCATGATTTAGAGAGAGCCACCCCAGGGCGTGAACAAGCAGTATATTCAGTGTCTCAGAGTCCAGGCACCTGTTCTCCTCATCCCAGAGCTCCAAGTTGGATAATAATAAACATAATAGAAGCAGCTACAACTTATTATGTGCATTGGGCACTGTGCTAAATGGACTGTTCAAGTACAAAGCTTTCATTTTCCCAAAAAGTGTATAAAATCTAGACTCACCCACCGCTGTTTTTTCACAGATGGAAAATCAAGGCTCCGAAAGCCTTCAGAAACCTGCTCCAAGTTATAAAGCTGTCAAGTGGCAGCTCTGGGACTGGCCATCCGGTCTGTCTGACGCCCAAGCCCAGGTTCAACCGCCTGTGTGTTAAATTAGAGATGGCATCTGGATGGTCCTCCCGCTGCCCAGACAGCGCACCTGGAGGCTAGCTGGCCTGTGCCAGGAGCTGCTCTGTATTGTGAGTGGCAGCCTTGTGCTGGGGCTGGATGAGATCAGAGAGTGAGAAGGCCCAGTCCTGAGGCTCTGGAGCTGAGAGCAGACCCTCAGAGGGACAGAGGCTTCAGTTTCTTCCCCTGGCCTCATCTCTCGGGCTGCTGCTTTTCTCCCCGAGAACAGCAATCCATCTGAGCAGGGCATCTGAGGATAGTTCTCCTTCAGCATCTCCAGGCGGAAGCCTGGCAGAGGAAATACATCTCCACCCACTTGGTTTCCTATCCCATGATGGCTCTTCCATCTGGCTCATTCATTCATGTGTTCGTTCAACAGATGAATATTGAGCTTCATCCTCTGCCCTGCGTGGTCCAGGTACTGAAGGGAGGCGAATACAAATCAGTATGAGAGACAAGACATTTACACACAAACAGGAATCCTGGCTGTAACCTGATGAGGACCGAGAGCGAAGCATAGGCCACATCCTGCGTTAGATTGAGGCGAGAGATCACCCCCAGATCTGGCCGGAGCAGGGGACAGAGTGTGCATTTTTTTTTCATTTTTCAGTTTCATTAGGTAAAATTGATACATCTGACTGCACATAAACAACATACTGCGTAAATACATATATACAATATACTGCACGTATTTTTGAAAATTTACATGTATGTACTGTTCATTGTTTCTAAGAACAGTTTAGAGCTTTACTTTTTAAAAAATATTTCTAAAAAAACATACTTCTATTGAAGTATAGTCAGTTTACAATGTTGTGTCAATTTCTGGTGCACAGAACAATTCTTCAGTCATATAGGAACATACATATATTCGTTTTCATATTTTTTTCACCGTAAGTTACTACAAGATATTGAATGTAGTAGAGCTTTAGCTTTTTAAACTTACATAGTTATCAAAGGAATAAAGCCAACCACGAAGTAAGAATCAACAGAATGCAGTAATCCAATCATAAAGGACAGTCAAATGTGCTTACACATATTCAAGAAATCGATCATTTAAGTTATAAATAATAAGTAATTCATTTGTATCCTTTCTCTTTTAAGATTTCACATATAAGTGATATCATCTGGCATTTTTCTTTCTCTTTTGGGAGGGGTGTGCATTAAGGAAAGTTTTGAGGACGTGGAATTTCTGCTGGGCCTTGAAGAAAGAGTAGGATTGAAAATGTGCAGCCCAAGGTGGGGTGGAGGGGAGGGCGTAGCTCAGTGGAAGAGTGCGTGCTTAGCATGCACGAGGTCCTGGGTTTAATACCCCAGTACGGCCATTAAAAAAATAAATAAATAAAAGTAAATACATAAACAAACCTAATTACAGGAAAATATGCAGCCCGAGGGAAGGACATTCCAGGGATGGACATTCTAGGTGGTGAGAACAGCATGAGCACACGCCTAGAAGTGGGAGGGGGAGCTGGGAGCACATCCACGTGTGGAAGAGCAGGGGGAGTCGGGGTGGCACTGGCAGGTGGGCCAGCCGGCTTTCTTCTGTGAGCATTGTGCTGTGGTATCGTCACCCCAGTCACAGCCCGGCTCCTCTGGAGTGGGATCAGGAGAGCGGGAAATAAGGCCTTAGGATCCTGGGAAGAGGCCACCCACTCTGCCCACATTGTGCTTGGCTGCTTGGTGTTCTTGGAAAGCCCTCCATTGCCACGTTCATACTCCAGCGTTAGTTCTCAGGCCCAGACAGCCCAACAGACATAAGACACACACAGCATTGAGGGTAGAAGAAAAATTTAAAGGGCATCTCACCCAGTGTTTAAAACTCAAGTGGAATCCCAGAAACCCCAAAGAAGAAACAGAGAAGGTACTCCAGTTAAAGCAGGTTGTGGGGGGGGCCTCCTCATCCCATCTCCCCATCACTCCCCACAGCAGATCCTGGGGCACCTCTGGGAAATCTAGGGCTCAGAGAACTCCCCATTTTTACTTTACAGGTGGGGAATTTGATGCTGGAAAAGAGACACAGGGGCACCAGATGGCTTACCCAGTGGTTCATGGTTTTTTTAAAAAAAAGTTTTTGTAGTTTTTTGGGGGGTGGGTGTGATAATTAGGTTTATTTTTTTATTTTTAAATTTTTATTTATTTATTTGTTTTGGAGGGGGAAGGTAATTAGGTTTATTTCTTTATTGATTTTATGGGAGGTACTGGGGATTGAACCTAGGACCTTGTACATGCTAAGCATGCGCTCTACCACTTGAGCTATATACCTCCCCCCTGTTTATTTTTTTTAATGGAGGTACTGGGGACTAATCACATACTCTACCACTGAGCTATACCTCCTCCACCAACTCCTCCCACCCCCTAGGGCTCTTTTGATCTTGTGCCTAATATCAGAGGAGACAGTCTATGTCAGTGCAGAGATGGAGGGGTGTGGTTTCCCAGGATGCACCCTCCCTTGGTAGCAAAGATGCCTGGGGCCTGGTGGCTGGAGCTGCCCGGAACAACCCACTCTGTGGCCCAGGCTCACCTGTGGCTTATCTCCTCCTCAAGCCACTGAGGGAGGAAAGTTGGACCAGGTCCTTCCTCCATTATAGACGTTGAGAATGGAGATGTGGCCAGTAGGACATGTTATTGTTCTTGACATGTGCTGGGCATTTGATTATTTGCCAAAGCTTTTTCACAGACATCATTATATTTAATTCTGTTTTTGGATGGGGGAGCAATTAGGTTTACTTTTGGGGGAGGTTCTGGGGATTGAACCCAGGATCTTGTGTAGGCTAAGCATGTGCTCTACCACTTGAGCTGTACCCTCCCCCCTCTATTTAATTCTTACAATCGGCCTTGTGAGATAGATATTAGCCCCCACCCATTTTACCATTGATAAAGATGAGGCTGAGAGAAGCTGAGTTGCCTAATATCACACAGCTGGTAAGGAGGCAGACGGTCCTCTCACTCTGGTCTTCTAACTCCAGACTAACTTCTAACTCTAGGCTCTGGTCTAGAGAGTGTAGTGTAAGCAAAGGAAGGAAGGAGGAGGTTCTGTGTGTATGTGTGCGTGTGTGAGTATTTATGTTTTGGGAGGTTGCCTGAGAAAAGTAGAGAGGCTCAGCTGGGAGTGTGCTTGTAAATTATTATATTGCAACTGTTCCTTTAATTACATGCATTTCACTTGAGGATGTAGAAGCCACAAGGGAAGGACTCCCAGGCTGATAAACCTAGCTCAGTGCTTGTCCCAAGGCAGGTGTTTAGTACATTTCTGCTGCATGAATCTGATTAAAGAGGATGTGTTTGTGACCTTGTTTCTGGGTGAGATTGTCTCAAACACCAGAGGCTGTCTTGCAGCTCATCCTCCTCTCCCAGGTCTGACATCTTCCTACTTCCTTTTCTCCTTCTGCATATGGGGAGAAACACCAACAAATCCCTTGGCAATGCATAAGAGGGAAGCAATGAACACGCAGGGCATCCTTGCCCAGTGGGTCCTTGTCCCCCCAACTCCCAAACATGTGGAGTCAAAGCTTTCCCCTTCTAAATACCCTGACCCTGCCTGGGTTCCACCAGACTGAAGTAGCAGTGGTACCCTCTGTTCCAGCAGCTCCAGGAAACAGAACAATCCTGATTGCTGGTGATGGCAGAGGCTACTCATCTGGGCTCTGGACAACTCTGGGATCAGTGCCCAGCTCAGCACAGAAATAAAGAAGATATCCAAGCTCAGGACTCACACTGTCACAAAGGTCCAGGCAGATGTCTTCAGTTCCTCTGAAAGCAAATTCGGTTGCCCACCTCTCTCCTTTCATCCCCGAGGAGACCCAGTGTATACCACTTGCTTTGACACACACACACACACACACACACACACACACACACACACACACACACAGGAATCTTCTCAAAGATACGTGGCTGATGAGAAGGCCCCAGCCCAGTGGTCCCTCCCTATCAAGTGTCCCAGAGACACTTGCGTCTGAGTGCCCAGGCAGACAGACATTCTGGGAGGCTGAGACAGACAGCTGACACCCCTCCAAGGCTTGGCACATGTGATTTGCGGGCGAGGCACCTGCTACTGTCTCCCTTCCAGACATGAACAGCTTCCTGGCAGCAGCCACCCTTCCCCCAACCCTGAGAGTTGGCTCCAGCTGCTAAAGGGGACACTTTCTGGGGTCTTCTCCTGCCCTCTAGGATTCTGATGATAATCTTTTCACCCTCAGCAGGCCTGGCATCAAACACAGCACAGGAGTGGTGACAGGCTGAAAAAGCAGAACACTTTATTTACAATGATCATTTGGTGACACATAGATCTTTGGGCTTTTAGTGGCCTTGTTGAGACACACGTGGGCAGGGGCCCACTTCCTCTGTTGGGTTACCGCACCCTCCTGCCTCATCCTGCTGTGAGAATCCCGTGGCTGTCAGGACCCTCCTGCTCTGACAAGCCTCGACTTGGGGGCATCCTTCCTGTGTCCGTTTTCTGGATAGTCAGTGGCCTCAAGCACCTGCCAAAGGTTCCCCTTGCCTCCATTGAAGGCCCTATCTTGGTCCCGATTCAAGGCACCTAGCAGGGAACCACACACATCTGTATGCAGAGAGATGGGGTGGGTGAGGAGTCCTGTGAGGGTGGCAGGTGCCAGGGCACAGGCTTGGGCAGCTGCCTGGAGCAGAGAGCTGTTACCTGGACTAGCCTGTTCTTTAGGTTGGTAGGACCATCTCAGTCTTCTCCAGAGGAAGAGCAGTGAAGTCCCAGAAGTTCTCCAAGAGGCAGAGAGGCCAGGCAGAGGGCCTGAGAGTTTCTCCTGGTGTGTATGGCAGCCGGCTTTGTTGCCACTTCGGGCCTGGCCTCAATTCTCCACGGCGACTACTCTTCCCCCTATTGGTCTCATCCCAGGGAGGCAATCTAGACTGGCCGAGGGCAGGACCAGTGCCTCCACCTGGCCAGGATCCAAGCTCACCCTCCTGGATTTCTGGAAATGTTCCCCGCCTTCTCTAGAGAGGATGTTTTAGGAGAGAGGGTGTGGTCTACGGGCAAAGAGACTTGGTGTAAAGCACAGGCGGCGATTCCACGATTGAGGGCACCGGGAGGCTCGGATGGGGCCGTGAACACTGAATACTGCGACCCCCCTAACTCGTCCCCCAATACTCAAGGGCATATCAGGCGTCTCCCTGAGCCAGGATGAGGTGCGGGGCGGACAACAACAGAGACCACGAGGGAGACAGGGGCCCGGGGACCAGGGAGAGACGTAGCGGGCAGGGCCGGGGTTGGAAGCTGTCAGTCAGGCCGGCCGGGTCTGGGGCCGCGAGTCCTGCCCCCTCGGCTCTCAGCGCGCCTGGGCTGCCCGCTCCCGGGGGCCGGCTTTCCAGCGGCGGAGCTGCGAGGGCGGCGGAGGCGCCGGGGCGCCCCGCAGGCTGCACGTCCTCAGCTCCCGAGCCAGGCTGAGCACCTCGGGCCGCTCGCGCTGGGGGTCTCCTTCCTCGCGCTCCTCTGCCTCCTCGTCCTGGTCCTCGTCCTCCTCCTGGATGCTGCTGAGGCGCGGCGCCCCGCGGCCGCGCTCCGCGGGCGGCGGCCGGTAGGCGCATTTGGCGTTGAGCAGCCGGCGCAGCGGGGCGCGGGGTACCGAGGCGGCGGCGCCCCCAGCGCGGAGGTGCTGCTGGCGCACGTGGCGCGCGTCGCTCTGGCGCTGCAGGCGCTTGAAGTCGCTAAAGGCCGCCAGCGCGGTCTGGCGGAGCAGGCGGGCCAGGGCGCGCGCCTTGTGCGCCCGCGCCAGCAGCACGGCGTGGCAGCGCAGCACCACGGCCTTGTGGCGCGCCTGGTGGCGGTAGACCCAGGCGAAGACGCGCGGGTGGCGCCCGTCCGCCGCGCAGTAGGTGATGCGCGGCAGCAGGTAGGCGTGCGCCGGCCTGCGGCCCCCGGAGCCCCCCGAGCCGCCGCGCTCGCACGGCTGCATGCGGATGCCGTGCGGCCCCAGCGTCAGCTTCATCTTGGTGCCCCCACCCGGCCCGCAGCGCGCCCAGATCTTGCCCACGGCGTCGTCGGTGCAGCCGTCGCCCTTGGCATGCAGGGTGACGGCGTTGCCCAGGTACCACACGGTGTAGGTCGGGTCCTCCTTGTTGAGCTCCATTTTCTGGCGCCGGCTGCGGAACACGCGGCCCAAGCGCTCCAGCGGCCAGTCGGGCAGCAGGTCCGGGCAGGAGCGCAGGAAGCTGGAGAGCAGCGACGTGTAGGCAAGCCCCGGGCTCAGGCTCTTCGCCTTGCACTTGGCCTCGTCCTCCACTAGCACGAATTTGTTACGTCTCCAGGGCAGCATCGCGGCGGCGGCCAGAGGGCCTGGGGGCGCCGGGAGCTCACGGGCGCCCTGCCCGGCGGCCGGGGGAGGGGAGGGCGCGCAGAAGCCCGCGGCCCCGGGCTCGCGAGAAGCTGGGCGGCGCCGGAGACAGTCGGTGCCTCGGTGCCCGGAGATGCCCAGTGCCAGGCAGAGCTAGCTTCACAGATGCCTGGTGCCCAGCCGGGCTGGCGGCCGAGATGCCCGGGCGGCGGCCGAGCGTCTGGGAACAGCTTCCCCCGGGAGTCGCTCCAGCCGTCCGGGAAGCAAGGAGGGGCCGGGGTTGGGCGGGGTGGAGGCGTCCCCTAGGCCCGAACTGGGGGGATCCCGCGGTCCCCGCCGCCCAAATTGCGGCGGCAGGGAGGTCACCGAAGCCGGGGCTGGCGGCTGGCGGCTCGAAGGGTTAGACCGAGAGCGCGACTGCGGTGGGGACTCCTTCAGGCGTCGCGACTCCACCTCCCCGGGCTGCCTACATCACCGGGCGGGACCGCTAGCTCTCTTGTCCCCTCCTCTCGCCCTCCTCTCTCTCTCTCTCCTCCCCCGCGCAGGCTAGCGCTGCTCTTCGCCCGAGACCCCGCACAGGCGCGGTGGAACGGGTTTAATCATTATAGTCGGAGGGGTAGGAGTGGAGGGGGAGGTTAAGGAGCAGGCATCTCCTGAAACGTACCAGAGGGATTTGCCAGTGCAGATTTCTCAGGCCTCGCTGGTGGTCTCATCTCCTTCTGGAGCGTTGGGTTCCCCCCTCTCTCTCCTTCTAGATTCCCACCGCCCCTCACCCACAGCAAGTCCCTACCCTCATCTCTGAGTGAGTTCGGGTGGGTTCCTGATGCGGCTGGCCTGGCTCACTTTGCCTCCTGTCTGCACAGCGGAAAGCCAGCTGAGGTGGCCGAGCAGTGCAGTGGAAAAATACTGTCGCTTGGGGAAGCTTTCTCCCAGGTTCTCCCAAGGTCGTGGGCCAGGCCACTGGGCCTGAGCTGGGAGGCCAGTCACTGCTCCAGCGGCTGGTAGTGCCCCTCGCCTGGACTAAGCTGGGAGGGTACTCTTTGAGGGTGGGGAAACTTGCAGAGCAGTCCTGGGTCTGTAAGAATTGCAGATAAAAAGCTCCTTCTGCCAAAGGGCAGCCTCTGGCCTCCCAGGATTAAGTAGATAACACTTTTGTTTGTGAAGCTTCTGTTCCCTACCACCTCCTGGGTTTTGCATTCATTATCTCAGGATAGCCCAAGCTGGGTTAAGCGACTTGCCCAAGGTCACTGGGCTGGTAAGAGGTGGAATTAGGGCTCCAGTGAGGCTTAGGTGACCCATGAGAGGGCCCTCACTCTGCTGAGTGCATCGTATGCCCTATATGGATGGGGCACTCTCCATCCTCCCCTGAGACCCTCCAGCAGGGGCTCTCACTGGAGAGGGGTTCTTGGGTGCTAGGAAAGACACTCTGTCCCCGGGTGTGGAGACACATATCCCCTTTTAGGATTTGTTAAGTCACAGGATCCCTAGAATCCCAGGATGGCTCTGATAGGAGCCCAGGAGTCTCCCACAGAACCAACCCAAGTCCTCTCCGTGGTTTCAGAACAGCTCATTTGGGGAGTCTTCCAGATCAGGAATGAGCCCAGAGGCTTCGGCTGGGCCAGGCCCAACCAAGTGACCTCTCAGAGTTGGAGCAGTGGGAAGATGATATGTTCCACAGCCAGGCGATACTCATCCTAGGGCCAGCCGGCTGGGTTCAGAATCCTCGGGGGGAATAAGAACAGCCCCCACCCCAAGGCTGCATCACAGAATGCTCCTAGGTGACATGCAAATCAAGAATAGGAAATTACCTAGAATCGCAGAGTCTTAGCTTTCAAGGGGGCCTCACAGATTATCTGGTTCACTGCAGCCACATTTTATTTTATTCTCCAAATGGAAATGTCTTTATTGCTTGTTGCTGATTATAAAAGTAATACAGGCTTGTGGTAAAAAAAAAATCACTCAAGAAGGACATGGAAGTCTCCCACTGTCCCCACCTTGTAGCTGTGGCCTCATTTCTCCACGAGAGAACAGGCTCCAAGCAGTACAATGATCCACCCTTTGGACCTCACCGCCTTGCGGTACTCTTCCCGGCAAAGGTCAGGAGGCTGGTGGAAGCGGCCAGCAGCAGCATCTCAACTTGCAAGGCTGAGATACCTCCAAGTTTTTGTGAAGGCACACAGGTTGCCCAGTTAAATTTGAATTTTAGATGAACAACCACTTTTTTTTTTTTTTTTTACTGTCAGTGTGTCGCAAGTATTGCTTGCATTTGATCCTGCCTCCCAGAGAACAAGAAAGGATGGAGGCGCTGCATGGGGTGTGTGTGATGCAGTTAGGTGCCTCCTTAGGCTTACTCTCCTAGTCCTGCTTCTGTTCTGTTCCCATTGCTTTTGCAATATCCTTGGGGCGAGGCGGGGTGGGTCACCTGGGACAGTGTGAGATCAGTGTGCAATAGTCTGTTTTTATGTTCAGTCCTCTGGACTTCAAAGTAGCATTCGACATTGTTAGCCATTTTGTTCCTTTGTTGACCACTCACCTTGACCTCCTAGGCAGGGGATCCCCCCTCCCCTATACATCCTAGGATCACTTTTCGCTTCAGAGGCTCCTACTTATACCCTTAGGCTTGGTGTCCTGTCTTCTTTTCTTCCTCCAAACCTGTTCCTTGGAAGGGCTCAGCTGCTTCTATTCAGAAGAATAGAAAGGCCCGCCTTGGCCCATTCATCCAGGCTGAGCTCAAGGCTATCTCTTCCCTTAAGCTTTTTTTCCTTCTCTTCAGTCCACAGTGGTGCTACCAACTTTGTACCAGTCATCGCTACTTCCTAGACTGGCACGCAGTTGGGTTTTTATTTTCTTTTTCCAATGTGATTTTTATTTCTAGCATACTTATACTTGCATTAGTTGAAAAAGTCAGATAACTGGTAGAAACCATAAACACAGCTGATACGTAATTTATAAAAAGCAATCCCTCGCCTCATCCTTTCCCCAGTCTTAATTTTTACTTCCAAGGACAGTCCCTCTTTTACACATTTTAGATGTGATGTGGCTACTTATTTTTAAATTACACACCTAATTCAGATTTTCCACTTTTTGAGACTTTATCTATTGCCTTCCTTTGGTGGAAGATGAAGATTTAATGCCCTTTCATCCACCCCCACCACACACATTATTTTCCCGCCCTCTTAGCTTAGTTAGAAATTTTTGTTGTTGCTTCCGTATTCAGTGTTTAATTATTATGACTACGTAACTGTTGTCCAAAGCTGAGCCTTGAAGTGTGTTACAATTTCATGTTTCCGTATTGGATAACACTTTTTGCTGTTCTAGAAGTGTGTACCCACCTCATTAAAACAACAACAACAAACTCCCTTATGTACCTATCACTGATATATCCCCCATCTGTCCAGCAGTGCTGTAAAACGCTACTCTGCCTGACTGAGCACACCAGGTGGGTCCTTCAAGTCTGTGTGTTTCTTAGAGACAGCCCTCCTGGAGGCATCCTCACTGGGCTCCAATCCAGACTGGTTACCCTGCAGCCCTGTAGCCCTATTGCCCTGGGACCTTGTTTCACTGCCACCCTGGGAGTTGTCTGTGCTTCTTTTCCTGTGCTGGTTCCTGTTTTCTGGATCCTTTGCTTTCTGCCTCCGACCCCTACCCCCGGCCAGGATTTATTTCCTTGTTTTGGCCAAGCATATGTTCCAGTAACTTTGATTGCTAGTTCTGCTGTGTGTAGAGTTCTAGACTGGAAATAAATTTCCCTCAGAATTTTGCAGAAATGATCCATCATTGCTGTCGAAAGCCCGACGACATTCTGATTCCTGATCCTGTGTGTGTGTAACCTGATTTCTCTCTCTGGAAGCTTTCAGGATGGCTCAGAGATCTAAAGTTTCAAATGATGTGCATTTACGATGGGCACTTGATGAGCGTTTCAATTTGGAAATCAATCTCTTTTAATCTGGAAATCAATTTGGGGGACATTTCTTTGTGCTAATTTCCTCCATTTTGTTTTTTGTTTTTTCCTGTTTTAATTGGATGTTGGATCTCTTGGATTGATCCTCTAATTTTCCAAAATGTGTGTTCCCATTTTCCATTTTTAAAATGGATGCATGCTAAGAACACAGTCTACCACTGAGCTATAACCACCCCCATCTTCTAGTTTTTCTATATAGATTTTTAAAGTCTTGTCTCATAATTTTTCACTTCTAAGAGCGATTTCTTTTTTAATTTATTTTATTCTTTATTGAAGTGTAATTGATTTACAATGTTAGTTTTAGGTGTACAGCAAAGTGATTCAGTTTTATATATATATATATGCACATATATATACACACACACACACACATATTTTCAGGTTCTTTTCCATGATAGGTTATTACAAGAAATTGAATATGGTTCCCTGTGCTACAAAGTAGGTCCTTGTTGTTTATCTATTTTTTATATAGTAGTGTGTATCTATTAATCCTAAACTCCTAATTTATTTCTACCTTCCCCTTCCCTACCTTTTCCCTTTGGTAACCATAGTTTGTTTTCTATGTCTGTGAGTCTGTCTCTTTTGTAAATAAATTCGTTTATGTCTTTCTATCTTAGATTTCACATATAAGTGATATCATATGATATTTGTCTTCTCCGTCTGACTTACTTCACTTAGTATGATGACCCCTAGGTCCATCCATGTTGCTGCAAATGGCATTATTTCATTCTTTTCTATGGCTTAGTAATATATATATATATCCCGCATCTTCTTTACCCAGTCATCTGTTGATGGACATTTAGATTGTTTCCATGTCTTGGCTATTGTAAATAGTGCTGCTATGAACATTGGGGTGCAGGTGTCTTTTCAAATTGGAGTTCCCTCCAGATATATGCCCAGGAGTGGGATTGCTAGATCATATGGTGAATCTATTTTTAGTTTTTTGAGGAATCTCCATACTGTTTTCCATAGAGGCTGCACCAATTTACATTCCTACCAACAGTGTTAAAGGATTCACTTTTCTCCACACCCTCTCCAGCATTTATTGTTTGTAGACATTTTAGTGATGGCCATTCTGACTGGTGTGGGGTGATACCTCACTGTAGTTTTGATTTGCATTTCTCTGATAATAAGCGACGTTGAGCACCGTTTCATGTGCTTGTTGGCCACCTGGATGTAAGAGCAATTTCTTGTTCTTTTTTATAGCGTCCTATTCTTGTTCATAGACGTATTACCTCCTTTGTCTCTAAAAATGTTAATTATAGGTTGCTTTAAAATTTTTAGAAGTCTTAATTGAGGTAAAATACATATAATATAAAATTTACCATCCTAATCATTCTTAAGTGTACAGTTTAACCTTGTTAAGTATATTTACATTGTTTTGCAACCAATCTTCAGAACTTTTTCATTTTGCAAAATCAAAACTCTATATTCATTAAACAACAACTCTCCATTTCCCCCTTTCCCCAGCCCCTGGTAACCACCATCTGCATTCTGTTTCTATGAATTTACTACTCAAGGCCCCTCGTACAAGTGGAATCATACATTTGTCCTTTTGTGTCTGGTTTATTTCACTTAGCATAATGTCCTCAGTGTTCATCCATGTTGTATCACGAGTCAGAATTTCTATCCTTTTTAAGGCTGAATAATAATCTGTTGCATGTATATAACATTTTGTTTATCCATTCATCCACTGATGGACATTTGAGTTGCCTCTACCTTATGGTTATTGTGAATAAGGCTGCCATGAACATCGGTGTTGAAATCTCTCTTGGAGACTCTGCTTTCAGTTCTTTTGGATGTTTACCCAGAAGTGGCATTGCTGGATCATCTGGTAATTCTGTTTTTAGTTTTTCAAGGAATCACTACACTGTTTTCCATAGTGGATGCACCATTTCACATTGCACGAGGGTTCTACTTTCTCCATAGCCTTACCAAAACTTGCTATTTTCTGTGTTTGTATTTCTTTGTTGATTTGTTTTTATAGTAGCCATCCTGATAGGTGTGTGGTGGTATCTTACTGTGGTTTTGATTTGTATTTCCCTATTAGTGATGTTCAGCATTTTTTATATGCTTGTTTGCTATTTGTATATTTTCTTTAGAGAGATGGCTATTTAAATCCTTTGCCCATTTTTAAATTGGGTTATTTATTTTTTCTTGTTGCTATTGACTTGTAGGAGTTCTTTTTTGTTTGTTTGTTTATGAGGGGGAGGTAATTGAGTTTATTTATTTATATTTGGAGGTGGTACTGGAGAATGAACCCAGGACCTCGTGTATGCTAAGCATGCACTCTACCAGTTGAGCTGTACCCTCCCCCATGTAAGAGTTCTTTATAGATTGTGGTTATTAACCCCTTATCAGATATGTGATTTGCAAATATTTTGTCCTGTTCCTTCAGTTGCCTTATTATTCTGTTGATTGTGTCCTTTGATGCACAAAAGTTTTAAATTTTGATGTAGTCCAGTTTATTGATTTTTTAACTTTTATTGCGCGTGCTCTGGCATCATACCCAAGAAATCATTGCCAAAACCAATGCCATGCAGCTTTCCCCTCTATGCTTTCTTCTAAGAGTTTATAATTTTAGGTCTTATTTTTAAGTCTTTGATCCATTTTGAATTCGTTTTGGTATATAGTGTAAGGTTAGGGCCCAACATCATTCTTTGCATGTTTATATCTAGTTTTCCCAACACATTTTGTTGAAAAGACTTTCCTTTCCCCATTGATTGGTTCTGGCACCCTTGTTGAAAATCATTTGACCATATATGCAAGTGTTTGTTTCCATCTCTATTCTGTTCCGTTAGTCTATATGTCTGTCTTTATGCCAGTACCACACTGCTTGGATGACTGTAGCTTTGTAATAAGTTTTGAAATCAGGAAGGGTGAGACCTCCAGCTGTGTTCTTTTCCAGGGTCCCTTGAGATTCCATTTGAATTTTAAAATGGATTTTTCTTTTTCTGCAAAAATATGCCTTTGGGATTTTGATAGGGTTTATATTAAGTCTGTAGATTACTTTGGGTAGCGTTGGCACCTTAATAGTATGAAGTCTTCCAATCCACAAACACGATTGTCTTGCCATTTATTTGTGTTGTCTTTAATTTTTTCCAGCAACATTTTGTAGTTTTCAGTGTTCAAGCCTTTCATCTACTTGATGAAGTTTATTCCTAAGTATTTTCTTCTTTTTGATGCTATTGTACATGGAGTTGTTTTCTTAATTTCCCTTTCAGGTTGCTCAAGATAAAATGAAACTGATTTTGTATCCAGTAATTTTGCTGCAATTTGTTTATTCTAAGTTTTTTGTGGACTCTTTAGGGTTTTCTAATTATAGTCATTTTTAAGCTTTTTTTTTTTTCAGTTTCATGCATTGCTCTGTTCCCTGCGTTCTTTTTCCCTGATTTATAAACAAAGTAATTAAAAGACGTACATCTCTGGCTGTCATGCTTGCAGCTTTCCTCTAATGTCTGGTAATCTCTGTTGTCTCATCCTGAGAAGCACAAACACGGTTTGGAAACTCCATGTATGGGAGGTGGAGGAGGATGAACAGGACTCATTATGTACGAGCCTCCTTAACTGAGGACACGCTCAGCCAGGTTACAAAGAAACCAGGACAAAGATTCTCTCCTTGACCAAACTTGAGTCAAGCTCCTCTGAATCCTTTCTTCACGAGGCCCCCATCCTTGCCCATCCTGAATCACCCAGTTTTAACAAGAACTGTGTTAAGTCAGTTTAGACAGAATCCCCCACCCTGGATAGCTGAGCAAATGCCTCAGCCTGCTGTCATTTTCCCGTTGAAATCTGATCACACTGGCTGCCTTCAGCAAAGACCCTGTGAAGTTTTGTCAGGATCCCCTCTTAGCTCCAATTTCCCCTCTTAGTAGTTTTCCCTCCGCTGACCCCCACCCTGCTCCTTGGCTCTAAATCCTTGCTTATTCTCATTGTCTTTGGAACTGACCCCAGTTCTATCCTGAGGTTTCTCCATTGCGGTGGTTCCTGAATAAAACCTGTTTTTATCACTTGAACCACCATCCAGCTCTGGTTTTCTTGAACAACTCTTAAATGTGAGGTCTGTAGGTCTTGTCTTTTGGTCTGGCCAGTGTCCCCTGGGGGCACAGCTAAAGCCTCCTTCCCGGAGGTAGAGGGGGCGTATAAACCTGGCTGCCAGTGTCCTGGGAGCAGAGTGGAGGTGGGGCATCCTGGAGGTCTCCCTGATCAGGATGTGGACTGCCCGTCCATCCGTGTTCAGGATGCTGCCTCCCTCTCGTCCATACCTGAGGTCCTCAGTCCAGAGGCATCTTGGGTTGGTCCCCCCCAGAGAGGAAAGCTCCTGTCTTCTGGTGCAGGGGATGGGTGGGAATCTCCATGATGCTCTGGAGAGGGGAGAGGAGGGTATCTGAGCTCTCACTGCACGCTTTCGCCAGATCATTGGTTTTTACACCCAGCTGGCTCCCACCGGAGATGCATGCTGTGTGAAACTCTCTGGTTTCCAGGGCTCCTCAGCATGATGTGACTGGGCTCTTGGTGGGTTTTCATCTTTTCTGCTCCCCTGAGCTTGCTTTCCCATGTCCACGTGCCTTCCATCCTACAAAATGTTGCTAACACCTCTCAGTGGCTGTCATCGCCTCTTCCCTTTTCCTTGTCAGCTTATGCCACTTTTGTCCCTTTATTGTCATTTTAGTGCGCCTTGGGGAAGGGATGGGGACTTCATCTCAGTTCTCCATGTCTAACGGGAGTCTCTCCTCTGTCGTTTTCTGATGGTTCCTTATTGGGCTCGAGATTCATGGATCACATTCGCTTGCTCTCATGATCACTTGTTCCTGGGAATGGAAAAGTACCTCAGTGCATATTGATCTGTTAATTAATCCATATTTATTTATGTATTCATTTTTATCATACATATGTATTTATATGTTCAACTTCGTTCTGCTAAATGAGGAAGCTGGCCTAATTGCTCTAGTCCCTCCTGGTTTGGACATTCTGCCAGCACAGGAGTCATTTTATTAAGTAGGTGCATTCAAAACTAGACACTGTGGAGGCACTGCGAGATGGGCAGAGACACATAAGACACTCCTGGGGTAGCCAGCCTCTCAGACGGCTGCCAGTGATTCTCGCCTCCCGGTCTTCATGCCTGTGTGTGGTCCCCTCCACCCTGAATAGGGCTGAACTTAGGAACGACAAAGGTGTTGTGGAAACGACACCGTGTGATTTCTGAGGCTGGGGCATGAAGGACATTGTGGCTTCTGCCTCGTTCTCTCCTGGGTTACTCTTGCTGGCGGGGACCAGCAGCCATGTTGTGAGGACACTCAAGCAGCCCTGTGGGGAAGTCCTCACGGCAAGGGGCTGAGTCCTTCTGCTAATGCACCATCTGGGTGAGGGAGCCATCTTGGCAGTGAACCCTCCAGCCCAGTCAAGCCTTCAGAGGACCGTAGTCCCAGCTGACATCTACACTGCCACCTAGTGAGAGACCCCGAATGGGAACCATGCAGCCAACGAGCTGCTCCCAAATTCCTGACCCCCAGAAACTGTGAGATAATACGCGTTCAGCCTTATCCTAAGTCACTGACGCTTTAGGAGGATTTTTTTTTAAGCAAAAGATAACTAATACAATCCCTAATCTGTCACGCTGGCCCCCAAAGCTCTGTTTGGAGCCCATCTCCCCCCCAACTTCAGCATCCCTGTGAGGCCCTCTCTGCCTGCATCCCTTTGCTTCAGCCCTGCTGTACCAGCCTCCCTCTTGTCCCTCAAACCACTGAGCATCTTCTTGCCCCAGGTCCTTTCCACATGCTGTTCCCTCTGGTCCCCATCCTTCTTTCTTATCTCTTCCAGCTTATTCATCTTTCAAGCCAGTGCTTAAATGTCACCACTCTTAGGGAAGTAGTTCCCTGAACTGTCCTAACTTCCTTGGTTGGGCCCCTCAAAGCACCCTTCAAAGCATTTATTAGAATTGTCATCAGTTCATTCTTTGGGTAACCATTTATTTAATGCCTGCCTTTCTCTAGACCCAAGGCTCCGGGCACTTTGAGGGAAGGGAATGCATCTGTCCTGTATGTTGCTAACTCTGCGCTGCCCTGGACGGCAGCTGGAATGTAGTAGGTACTCAGAAGATGGTTGCTGACTAGCTGAATGAGATGTGTCCCCTCCATCTGACTCTGTTTTCATCCTTTCCACTATAAAAAAAAAAAATTGCTTAGAGCAAATCCCTAATTGATGGCAGGTCGGTATGTTATTCTTAAAGGGTAGCACATACACTTTTATTTAAAAAAAAAAAAACCTCACTTCCGACAATGACTCATTTTGTGCCCTTGGGCTGCCTGCTTTTCGCCTCTGAAAAAGGTGGATAGCAATTGGTGCGATACTTCTCTTGAAGGCTGGGAACGCTTCATTTAGAGAGACTTTGGCAAGGTTTTCAATGCTCTTAAAGGACAATTTTCTTCATATCCAGGTGGTTGTAATGATTTTAAAAGTGATGAATAGAAATGAGCTGTGATTTACCATGTGGATGTATTTCAGTTTTAAGGATGTGTGTGTGCGCACGTGCTTTTGGGTGCTAAATTGGTAAACATTTGTGTGTGCATATTTCTTTTAAAAGAAGAGTTTGCTCTAGAATGCTCATGAACATCCAAAATTCTGCTGCACATTTGTTTGAAGCTGTAATTGTTTGACTTTGTTTGAAGCCATATTTATTTCTAATTCCTTTGGCTTCATTCATTTCTAATTATAACAAACCAATATTTACTTAAAGCTTACATTATGCAAAATCTTTTCCTTTGTCATAGCCAATCCTCATGATTACTTCTGCAAGGTAGGAACTATTATAATTCTCATTTTACAGTGAGGGAGCTGAGGCTCAGAGAGGTTAAATAACTTCCCTAAGGCCACACAGCTAGTAACTGACAGAGCAATAACTAAAATCCATTTGTCATGTTCTTAACCTTTGGAAAAACTATGCATGTGTATTTGTGACTAAAAAATAAATAAAAAGAGGAATGTGACCAAAATTACTATTCATTCTGAAGGATTTTAAGCACAAAGGAGTCTTTGGAATAGCATTAGTCTATAATCAGATGCCCAAGTACTGAGTAGTATGAATGTACATTATGAGGTGAGCAAAGGTGATGGATGAAGATGTTACCTTCAGTGCACTTGAACTCATGAGATAAGCTCGTGCATCCATCAAATTACAGTCCAGTGCAAAGCAAAATCATGTTTGCAAAGCAAACAGAACAGTCTAAAGAAAAGCTGGTATTTGGATACAGCTGTATCTCAGGGACGCAGGCAAGGGGAGACACCTGCAGCCCTCAGGCCCCGAGCCAGAGCAGGTGGGAGCGAAGACAGGGTCAGAGGAGGGGATATTGAGGTTGGCTCCATTTTGTACTGATACCGATCTCACTGTGAACGGCCCCGCTGGACCCCCTCATCTAACCACACATAGTCACTGTTCACTTGGTCAAGCAACCATTCAACAAACAATTTCTGAACACTTGATGTGTAGGCACAGGGTTTGGAGGAGAGCAGGACATACGTGGGCCCTCTCCTCCGGAGCTTACAGTCCTGTTTGGGAGAGGGCTGTGTGTTGCAGATTATTAAACAAATGATTATGCAGATAATTATTTAATTGTGTGGCTAGAAGGAGAGAGTGCTCTGAAAGGGGGTCCTGATTTAGGCAAGGGGATCAGAGGCGGTCTGCTGGAGGAAGTCACTTCATTTGAAACGTGGAGTGTTGCCAGAGGAGGGACTACTAAATAGTAAAGAACGAGTGTGCTAGTTATCTGTGGGTAACACATCCCCCCGTAAGGGAGGACCTTAAAACAACCATCATCATTTCAATACCACTCCTGGTTTCTGTGGGTCAGGAATTTGGGAGCAGCTCAGTGGGGCCATTCTTGGGATCTCTCGTGAAGTTTCAGCCAAATGTTGGCTGGGGCTGTGGTCATCCAAAAGGTTGACCTGGGCTGGAGGGTCCACTCAGACACGGCTCGCCCGTGTGCCTGAGAAGATGGTGTTGGCCGTTGGCTGAGGCCTTGGTTTCTCTGCAGGGAACCGCTTGAGTGTCCTCATGGCCTGGTGGCTGGTTTTCCCCAGAGTGAATGAGCCAGGAGGCCCAAACAGAAGCTACCACGCCTTTTACGATTAGTCTCAGAAGTCACGGGGTGTTTCTCATATTGTTTTGGTCACACAGGGCCAGTCCTGGTCCAGTGAGGGAAGGGGCTATGTCAGGGTGTGAGTTCTGCGGAACTGGATCTTTGGGAGGCATTTTGGAGGCTGGTTAAGAAGGGCAGATCAATAGAGGTTAAATTCTGGCGTTCCCATGTGATGTTTTACTGCAGTCTTTCCACGGAAGGGTGGCTCCTGCCCTGCACCCTTCAAACCACTGGATCACAATTGGGACAAATATTCTTGCTCCCATATCAGAATCTTTACATCCTCCCTAAAATCTCCCGTGTCACTGGACCACACCACCCAAAGCTCCTCTTTGCTATGGTCATCTAGCATCCCCAGAGCCTAAGGATTTTTAAACTCCTGGCTTACTGTCCTCTGCCCTACCACTCCTGCTTAATTCTTGGTGATTTCGATATCCACAAAGTGATCCTCCAACATCCCAACCCCCCAGCCCCTCCTCTGAGGAGCCTGTCTTCCACCCATCTCAGCACTCATCCCCACTGTCATACCCTTGACCTTGCCATTATCAAAAACTGCAAATCCAGTGTAATGTCAATTAAAAGCATCCCACAGTGTAAGAACTTACCATCTAGTGTCCCATCTCCAGTGATGCTTCAACCCCACCTGGTCCTCCAGTTCACAAATGTTCTACATTTTCATCCTTCTTGTAGCTCATTTCCCTCCTCCCTCAGCTTACATCCCATGACTTCTTTGCATATCCCTGTCTTAGTTTCCTGTTGTAACAAATGACCGCAAACCTAATGGCTAAAGACAACACAGTTCTATTCTCTTACAGTTCTAGAGGTTAGCACTCTGAAATAGGTCTCCCTGGGCTAACATCAGGGTGTTGGTAGGGTCACATTCCTTCTAGAGGCACTAGGAGGAATCTGTTTCCTTGCCTTTACCAGCTCCTAGAGGCCACTCATGTTCTTCGGCTCCTTGGTCTTTCCTCCATCTTCAAAGCCAGCAACGTTGGGCTGAGTCTTTCTCATGCTGTCATTTCTCTGGTTCTCTCTTTCTTTCCTTCCTCTTCTGCTTATAAGGACCCCTGGGATTGCATTGGGCCCATCCGGATATACAGGATACCCTCCCCATCTCATGGTCAACTGATTAGCAACCTTAATTCTAATTCCTTATTCCTATCGACAGCCTTATTTCTAATTCCCTTTGCCATGTAATCCAGCATATTCAGAGATTCCAAGGATTAGGATGTGGACGTCTTTGGGGGACCATTATTTTGTCTCAAACCCCTCAAATGCTTTTCCCTTCCCCCAGGTTATTTTACTAGCCTGAACAAAATCCCAAATCTGGTTTCATCCAACTGTCTACTCACTCCATGTTTGCACCCTGGCTGGAGAAAGACAGAAACCACAGCTCGCTCTGTATCCATGACCACTCCTCTCGAGAAAACCTTCAGACTGCCAGGCAGTTCTGCTACATCCCCTGGTCCATTCACTCCCCCCTCCTGCATGATGACTTCACACCTCCTCCTCTCTTCAACCCCCTACGCTTCCTTCCTTGTCCTTACTCTCAGCTGAGGTTCTGGTTTCCTACTTCCTCGAGAAAACTGGGGCAGTAAGAAGAGAACATCCTCAGACTCAGCAGCGCATCCACCCGCCCACCTGCATCTGTGCTCATACTCTGTCTGCCTCCTTCTCGCTGCTGTGGACCAGCTGCCCAAAGCCAGCCCCTCCACCAGAGCCGGAGCCCACCCCTGCCTGCTCACTTCCTCAAGGTCATCACTCCAGAGAGCCCCTGCATTTTCTTCTGTGTTATCAGTCCCCTCCCCCTTCTCTTTTGGATTATTTTCCCATCAGTACACAAACATGCTATCATTTCTCCCATCACACAAAAGCCAACCAAAAGAAAACCCTCTCTTCATCTGACATCCTCTCTCCGGCCAATGCTGATTTCTCTGCTTTTCTTTACAGAAAAACTTGAAAAAAAAAATACTTTCTGCTTCTCGGGTCCAATTTCTCCCCCTCTCCCTTTCTTGGATCTGCTCACATCCGGCCTTGGCTTCACTGTGCTTCTTAAGGTCACTGACAGCCAAGTTGCTAAATCCAGTGGTGGATTCTCAGCGCTCACCTTACTGAACTCTCAGCAGCATTTGATACTGCTCACCCCTTCCTCCTGAACACACTGCCTTTACATCCTCCCTTGGTGTCCTCCAGTCTCAACAGCCACTGGTCTCAGCCTCCTTTGCTGAGTTTCCCTTATCTCTTGACCTTGAGATATTGGAGTGCCCCCATGCGCTCCTGGTGATGTCAGCCAGGCTCTTAACTTAAAATACCATATTTTTTTTTTTAAACGAGGGGGAGGTAATTAGGTTTATTCATTTGTTTGTATTTGGAGGAGGTACTGGGGATTGAACCCAGGACCTCATGCATACTAAGCATGCGCTCTGCCACTTGAACTATAGCCTCTCCATCCTGAAATGCCATCTTATAAGCTAACCATCTCCACATTTTATCTGTGGCCTGGACCACTCCTCTGAATCCAGACTCTTTCTTATCCTCCACTCGGAGTTCAAATAAACTTCTCAAAATTAAAATGACCAAAGCCAGGGATGGCCATACCAGCCTCCCAGTTACTCAGGACAAGAATTTTGGCACCAGTCTTAAGTCCTCTCTTTCCCTCACACCCTTAACCCATCTGAACCAGTTCACATTGGTTCCACCACTGCATATATCCAGGATCTGACCCCTTCCCGCCGCATCCGCTGCTCCCACCCTGGTCCAGCCACTCTCATCTCCTTCCTGGAGACTGATGCAACAGCCTCCCCTCTGCTCTCCCCATCTCTACCCTCGGCCCTACTCAGTCTAGTCTCACCACAGGGACCCTTTTAGAAGGGAAATCCAATCATGTTCCTCCCCTACTCAAAACCCTTCAGTGGCCGTAGATGGTGTGGCTTCTAAAAAAACAGAAATTAATTTCTCACAGTTCTGGAGGCTGGGAAGTCCAGGATCAAGGCACAGGTAGATTTGATGCCTGGTGAGGGCCCTGGTTCACAGAGGGTCATCTCACTGTGTACTCCCATGGTGGAGGGGGAGTGAGCTCCCTGGGGTCTCCTTCATAAGGGCACGAATCCCATTCATGAGGGCCCTACCTCCTAGTATCACATTGAGGATTAAGTTTGAACACATGAAGTTTTTTGTGTGGGGATGCAAATATTCAGTCTATAGCACCTCCCATGGGCTATCGGGCCCCTAGTGAGCAGCCTGGCTGACCTTGTCCCCCACAGTCCTCCCCATTGATGTGATCACTCCACACTGGCCTCCTTGCTGGTTCCCTAACAGGCCAGGCACGCCCCTGCCTGGGAGTCTTCACACCGGCTGTTCCCTGGGCTGGAATGTTCTTCTGACACCCACACGTCCCCTTATCTCCTCCTCCACACCTTCACTCAAATGCCACCTTCTCATCAGAGCAGCTCGCTGACCACTCCATCTAAACCCGAGACCCCTCCACCTGGTACCAGCTCTCTGCCCTCATCGTCTGCTGTATGTTTCTCCATGGACACTTGTCACCATCTGTGTTCATTTTCTGTTGTCACTGTAACAAATGACCACAAGCTTAAATTAACAACACAAATTAGTTATCTTACAGTTCTGGAGGTTAGAGGCCTAAAATAGGTCCACATGCTGTGTTCCTCTTGGAGGCTCTCGGGGAGAATCTCTTTCCTTGCCTTTTCCACCTTCTAGAGTTGCCTAAATTCCTAGGCTGAAGGCCCCTTCCTCCACCTTGAAAGCCAGCCGCATAGCATCTTCTTGCTTTGACCTCCTGCCTCCCTCCCATCAAGATCCTTGTGAGTACCTTGGGCCACGTGGGGATTCTGGGGCAGTACCCTCACCTCAAGACCCTTAACTTAATCGCACCTGCAAAATCTCTTTCGCCACCTCAGGTGACACATTCACAAATTCACAGGGATGAGGACGTGGTCATCTTTGGCGAGGGGAGCATTATTCCACCTACTCTACCTTATTTTGTTTTGAATTGAAGTATAGTTGATTGACAAGGATATGTTAGTTTCTGGTGTACGGCATAGTGATTCAGTTATACGTATATATATGCATTCTTTTTCATTATAGGTTATTACAAGATATTGAAAATAGCTCCCTGTGCTGTACAATAGGACCTTGTTGTTTATCTATTTTACATGTAGTCCGCCTACCTCACCTTCTGATAAACCATTTTTTACTTCTTTATTTGTTTATCATCTCTGTCTTCTTGAGGGCAGGATTTGGACTCCTCAAGGAGGATTTTCATCTGTATCCTTAGTGCCAATCCATGGGACTACCCGTGGCTAATAGTAGGTGCTCAATAAATATTTTTTTGGAGTGAACATCTGTTGTTCTGCCTGTGGCTGTGTTTGCCTGCTCTTGTGAGATGTACCACCAGCAACAGCGACTCTGTTTGAAGGCATCTACCCCCCATGTGGCAGGCAGCGTCAACAGTGCCTGGGGTGGCTTTGGGGAGTGCGTTGGGCAGCCCCCCCCAACCCAGGCCGCCTGATGGGATCTGCATCTCCCTTCAATAAGCCGTTTTTTTTGGAGACTGCTTCAGTGCAATTTGATTTAATTCTTTGATGTTTATCGAGTCCCTGAGGTGGAAGGCTTGGTCCCGCCCCACCACTCCAGGAGATGTCTACAAAGAGCCTCGTCTCCCTCTGATTTGAGACAGAGATTCATCTTCAGTCGCGCAAATGGTATTTTGTTACCGTGGCAACTGAACTTCTGAAAAAACGGATGTTAAGTAACCTGCGGATCCCAGTGCTCATGGCAACTGCCATTCTGCATATTTTGGGGGAGAAAATGTGCCTTGCCTTCTTCCTGCCCGTGAATTGAGGAGGGGGACGGTGTGCTTAGCAGCATCAGGTTTTCTTCCGGAATTGATGAGACATTGAGGTTTTTGGCCGTAGCAGGGTCAGAGGCTGGATCTCCCCCCTCCCCCAGTGGAAGAGCAGCTCTTTCCTACAAGGTCACATAACCAGTGCCTTGCCCCCACCCATGCTTGGAAGGAGATCTGTCTTCCGCCCTGCCTGTCTTTGATGCTCAAATCCCTGGAGACTTGCTTGGGTTTTATCAGGGAGATACATGGGAACACACACACACACACACACACACACACACACACACGCACCCTACTGTGGGCTGAGATCTGACAGGTGTAGGCATCACCCTTCACCCATTCTTCCATTTAGTTGCTCATTGATTCCTTCTGTGTCCCCTCGGTAAATATTCACTAAGAGCCTACTATGTGCCAGGGCCTCTGAGGCCAGTAGGACATGATTCAGGATGTGGTTCCCATTCTCCAGTCCAGAATCTTAACAAGGAGATAAGTACAAATTACTGTGCAGCTTGAAATAAAGGGGAATGCACGAGGCATGGGAAGGAAGGGAGTGATTAACTCCAGCGGAGATGTAGGTGGGAGTGGAAATCAAAGAACTCAGCCTAGTTTTAAGTTCTTTTACAGAAAAAAAAAATTGGCCAAACTAGATACATTTGAAAAAGCTTTAAGAAAAGATCTCTACCAAGTTTCTCAAAGGCATTTTTGACTACGTACTTCATCGCCTCAACTGAAGACGTGCATCTCCCCCACTGTAGTGTGTCTGAAATCAGGGTGTGTTTTATGATCCAGTATATATGCGATGCAATGTTTCTTTTCCTGCTCCCAGTTGAGTTGATGGTGTGTCTGAGAATCGAGGAAACATGAGATTTCCCTTTTTTTCATTCCCAATGTTCATTAGTAACTGAGCCTGAGACCTCAGAGAATCTTCTTGACCTTGGACTCCTGCTCACATGTCTTCCCTGAAGAAGTGCAGCCTTTCCCAGTAGAGACAGGGGATGGTTCCAGTTTGAAGCATTTGGAGGGTCCTCTCCCCACTGGATGGCAGGTTAGTTAGTGTTTGAGAGGGTGGGTTCTGCGGCCAGATTGCCTGGGTTCACTCCCCAGCCAGGCTCCATCACTTTCCAGCTGGGTGGCCCCCTCGGAGCCTCAGCACCCACATCAGGAAGGCTGTACTACGTACATCAAGGCTGGTTATCCTTCAGTTTGTCCATTCTGTCAAAAACCAGACTCTGCACACTGAATAAAGCAAAGCAGAAAGATGCAGGGGTTTTTGCAAGGCTTTCAATTTGCAAGCCGGAAACTCAGGCTGTGGGAACAGTGAGTTCCAAGTTACTCGCAGAGTAAGAGATTTCTTAGGGGTAAATGCTGAAGCTGTTTGGCTTTTTCTGCTTATTGGTTGCCTTAGTGGTCTTTCCCCCTATTTGGATCACGGGAGCTAAGTCAGGGGAACAAGGAAGTCCAGAGATGGGGTGAACAGACTCGGCATTTGGGAATTGGCTGGTGTCTTCTGCCGATTTCTGAGAAGAGCTGTAAATCCCTGTTAAGGTTAGGTTAAGTTTCCCTTACATGCCTGCATGAACCATCTCCATTTGGTCCCTGACATAAATAACTCCATTTTGTTCTACAATTCAACAAATATTTATTGAGCATCTACCATGTGCCAGGTACTACTGCAGAGCTGGGGGTGTGGAAGTGGACAAAACATAAAATCTCTGCCCTCTTGAGCTTACAGTCTATTGGGGGGGGTACCAATGATAAACATGCAAATTGTTTAAATATAATACATTAGATGGTAATCAGTGATCTAGAGAAAAATACAGCAGGGAAGTGGGTAGGGACAGCTAGTGCAGGGGAGTTAGGATTAACAGCTGAGACTAGGTTCAGTTGGGAGTAACAAAAGAACCAAAACAACTGTGGCTTAAAAAAAGTCAAAAGTTCTTTCCTATTATTATAATAGATGTAGACACTGGGGACCCAGGCCCCACTTATCCTATTGCTCTGCCATCCTCAACACCTGGCTTCTACCTCATGATCCAAGATGGCTGCTGAAGCTCTATTTGACTGCATCCCAGCCAGCCCAAAGGAAAAAGAGTGCCAGAGGATGTGCCTCTTTCTCCTTAAGAACATTCTGTAGAAATCTAATGTGATACTTTCCTTTCCTCCTCTTTGTTCAAAACTTAATCATGTGGTTATACCCCTGCAAGGAGGGCTGGGAAATGTAGTTTTTATGTGTCCAGCTAAAAATTAGAAGGATTTACCAGGAAAGAATGGATGAAACAAATGTTGGGGTACCACTGGCTGTCTCTACCACAGGTTATCACAAGGATTTGATTAGATAACACATGCAAAGGATTTGGTGTGCAATGAGCACTCAGTAAATACTAGCTTTATTTCAACACAAAGGTTTCTCAATGTATCTGTTCTTGGGAGCTATTTATAGATGGTAAACATTCAGCAAATGGGGAAATGGGGGCTCAAAGTTCTTTAGTGACTGACCTGTGGCCACAGAACTGAAAGGTGGCAGATCCTATCTGGTGGGCATGGAGTGGGTTTCCCTGGAAAAGAGCAGAGGGTCATATGGAGGTGAGGGCGTATCAGGGATGACTCTGAGGAGTCCTCACGATCCTGGGGACTATACCTCATGTGATGGCATAGTCAGTGGGGCCAGGAGGATGTGCTCAGTGACTGCAGTCCTCAATAGTACGTGGGCTTGTTACCTCTTTTCCAGCCCTGAGAGCCGATGGCCACATGGTTTGGGGGCTTTTCATCAGGTTCTCTTACTCTGACATGCCTCTGCTCAAAAGCTTGCTGCTTACAGAACTGAGTGCAAACTCCACTGTTCCTGGCACCTAAGGCTTTTGATACAAATTTATTGAAATAATTAAAGGACCTCCATGATCTTTCTCTAATGTATCTTTTCAGCCTCTTTCCTCACGATGTCCTTCCTGACCCTGGGTGGAATCTATTTTTCTGTAACTTAATTGGTGTTTTTTTTTTTTTTAGAAACCTCAGGTTATCAAACTATATTATTTAAAAATAATTGTTTCAATAGAAAAATAATAAAGGCTAGAGTGTTTCAGATTTAAAATACTAAGGGTGTCTCTGTCTGCTCATCAGACCCTCCCCTCTTCTGGTCTCCACCTCCAGCCTCTAGACCACAGGGGTGAGCACATGTGATTGGGCAACCATATGATCCTACCCCTTGGCCACAGTGATTGGTCCAGGCATGGACATGTGACCCAAGACAGCCAATGCAAGGTCTTCCCTGAGATTTTTCCTTCATGGTCTTTTTCCTCCCAGTTCTGTGCTTAACCTGATGCTGCTTGTGACTATAATCTAATTGTAGGGAGAAAGACTAACGGTGGTAGGAGAGACTGAAGCAAACAGAGGAAAGCAGAGGAAAGGAGGAGGGAGAGGAAAAGGGGAGAAAAGAAGAGAATGAATAAATACTGGTGCATTTGTGTCCTAGAGGCTGGCTTCACCACTGTGCCTCTCCTAGTTAGAATATCGGGTCTATAATTTTTCCATTTTGGCTAGTTTGAGTTGGGTCTGGCTAGGACAAAAGCAAGGCAGGCTTGCTTGTATGATGCTGAGAATGAGTGCCTCCTTAAATTTGCACCCTAGACTCCTCACTGGTGCACCTTAGTCTTGGCCTGAGTCAAGTTTCAATGACTTGTAACTGAACGAATGCTTGGCTAATAAAAACTCTTCTTATATGTTGTATATTAGTTGAAACATATTAGTTGATCAAATTGGCCAAATATATTTGAATATAATGAAGAACACTGACAACCGGATCAAAGCCATTGGGGTTCTAGGCTGAGAAAGTAAACCGTAGCCCATTTCACAACTGACAATAACTGGCTTGGTTATAACACAAGCTAAGAATTAGGGAACATGATTGTGATGGTTATGACTCAGTCAGATGTCGTTTGTAATCTCAGATCTCCTGTCACTCTGACTTGTTTTATGATTCATGGAACAGACGCTGAGAATTCATTCCCCCTTCCTCGGTTAACAGTGCCCAGAATAGTGTTTGCTGCATAGAGAGCGCTCAATAGATACTTGTTGGATTGAACTGAACAGTAAGTACCCTGACCTCTGGCCACCCCTCTCCTCATACACATCTAATAGTGGGTATGTCGCTTCTTCTTGGCTAGTCAGTGTTTCTCCTCCCCTGGCTTCAGTGATTAGCTCAGATGTGAATATGTGACCCAAAGCAGTCGTGAGACAAATCCCATGTTTTTTATTGAAACTAGTGGGAAAGAAAAGTCCTCTTCCACTGGTTGCAAAGCAATGAGGATGTGGGTCTGGGGCTCCTAGGGGCCTCAGTATGACCTGGGGAGTGACTGTCTAAGAGCAGAACTAATAGAGGGGTGAGATGGAGAAAGGGGAGTCCTGATGCCATTGATTTGAGTCCCTGGATCCAGCCAATCCTGAACTTTTCAGTTATTTGAACCGTGTTCTACTTTTTGCTTAAGTGTGTTAGAGTCCAGCTTTTGCACTTGTCACTGAAAGATTCCTCATTAATGCGGTTAGTTTTTTAAAATCTGTGTATCTGTTAGGATGTTCGTGGTGGTGGTACCAATGGCCAATTTGCTGGGATTGCACAGTGAGGTTTATTATCTCATTGACAAGAAGTTCAGGGATGATGAAAACAAATTTATGTATATATTATATGCATGATTGGGACATTATGCTGTACACCAGAAATTGACACATTGTAACTGACTATACTTAAATTAAAAAAAAAAATTCAGGGAAGGAGCACTTTCAGGCACAGTTTGATCAAAGCTCTGGCTCCATTTCTCTGTGGTTCTCCTTGCTTTGCTTTTCTCTGTGTATTGGTTTTGGTGGCAGCAAGATGGCTTCTACAGTTGCATGGCATCCAGATACATTAGTTGGAGACAGAAAAGGGCCCATCTTTTTCAATCTGTGCTCCTTAAGAGAAGACTTCCCTGAAGGTCCTTATCAGAACTTCCATCCCAACTTATTGGTCAGAACTGGGTTACATGCTCATTCCTAGGCCAATCCCTGGTAAGGGGAGTGAGACCATCATGATTGGCTGGGGCGGAGGCCAAGGTCTGCCTGCCTCCCTGCAGCACATCGTCCCACAGTGGGTCCTACATTTATCCCTTCCTCTCCAGTAACTACAGTCTGTTTTCTTTTCAGGTTCCACCCCATCTGCCTCACACATGGACAACTACCTCCCACCTTGAGGAAAATCTCTTCACTTGACTTTGCACCCTTTCTAGCCACCATGTTTCTCTTTTGCCTCCCATGAGAATTAGGGCTCATGGTTGACAGAACTCTAAGGAAGTTACTGAGGTGTGCAGAAGGGCTCTATAGTCAACTTCTTCAAAATGGATAAAGGCTCAGGAAGGTAGAACCAGGGCCAAGGAGGTGAAGTGTCAGAGATCCAAGATGGCAGTAGACTCCTTGTGAGGTAATGAGTTCTCCACCAAGGGAACTAATCAAACAAAGGCTGGATGATCCTCTCTGAGTCAATGTAGAAGGGCTTCTCCTATTGGGAGTGAGTTTGGACTGGGTTTATTCATTCATTCATTTATTTAGTCAATACCATTTATTGAGCCCCTGCTGTATACCAGGTACTCAGCTAAATACTGAGGGCGCAGCATTTAACAAGAATATACAGCTCCTGGGGGTCATTCAGCTTAGAGATTAGCAGTAGGGAGGAACCTTAAAGAAATAATTATACACATAAATATATATTTACAGGTATTGTAGCATGACCCTCAAAGTTCCTTCAAATAAAAGATTTATGATTGTCTATGTAAAATGCTTAGCTCAGGGCCTGGCACGTAGTAGGTGTTCAATAAATGTTACTACTACAGTTATTCCCTGACCATAGAAGCCTCTGGCAATGTTTTCCTCCTCTGAACCTCTATATTATTTACATGTGAATATTACTCATTTGCCATTCAGCCACAGTTTTATTATATTGTTAAATTTTGAATTTGTTTATCAGTAAACCACAGCAAACATTTTTCCCCCCAGGAACTACAGTATTAAGCTACAAAATGACGCTGAACAGATTCAACAGGTTAAAATGCAAGACTTGCCTGGCAAGGGTATAGCTCAGTGGTTGAGTGTGTGCTTAGTATGTATGAGGTCCTAGGTTCAATTCCCAGTACTCCCACTTAAAAAAAAATTAAAAAAGAAAAAGCAAGAATTGTTTACATTCATCCCCTTCCTTGCATGTGTTTTGCAAGCCAAGAACACAAATAGTAATTAGAAGGAGAATTCCTATCATATCTATGGCCGTTTCCCACACATCAGCTTATCTGGGCCGACAGCAGTCCTGTGCAGAAAGCAGAAATATTACCCCCTTTTTCCAGCTGAGAAAACTGAGGCTTAGAAGTGGGAAATGGTTTGCCCAGTGCCTGGGGAGGAGAATGTTTCTTCCTCCAATTTTCAACCAGCTTGAATAGAACTCCTGCTGGAGGACACCTGGGGAACCATCTACTTCTATTTCCCCATTTTATAGATGAGAAACTGAGCCTCAGGAAGGTGCTGGGACTTAACAGTAATCACATGGCTGGTAAGTGGGAGAGCTGATCTAGGACTCAGGGCATCTGACTCACAAGCCTGTCCTCATTCACGCTTTCCCAGTACACAGGGTGCTGGTCCTTCCCACTGACCAACAGGTGCTGTTAATAATTAAGGTGGGGTTAGGAAGATGGTTGGGGAGGGGGATCCTGCATTTCCCAGGTGAGGCTGGAGGTGAAGGTAATCACAGAGCCTGCTGACAAATAGCAAGCCTGAAGCTTACCTGGGTCCCTGGATACAGCCCAGTGTGGGGCACAGTTAGCCTCCGGGCTCCCCTTAAATCTCCCTGCCCTCGCCTTTCCTTCATCTCCCTTCTCTAGGCACCAGGCCCGTCTTCCCTGTTTGCCTTCTGTATCTTGTGCTCTTGGTGCCTCCTTGTGGCGAAAAGTATCCACTGCAGCATTGACCGCCCCTGTTCGCGAGAACATCCCAGAGATCATAGAATGCGGAGATTGAAGTAACTTTAGAGATTATTTTACAAATCATTTCCATTTTTCTTGGTGGAATCCTATCTTCCAGACTAGTTTCCCAAATGGAGTGTTATGTACTAAATCTTTGAATAGAAGTAACCCGTGTGGTTCAGGGTAGGAAAGGATTCCTATCAATCACTAAGTTGTTTTTAGGGCCAAACAACATGAACGAGATAGAAGTCGGCATAGTTGAGCGCTGAGGCATACAGCTCTGCAGAAAGATGGAGTTGGATACACTCTGCATCTTCACCTCACTGAGCCTCCTTTTCCTCATCTGTAAAATAGGGAAAAATAGTACCTAACTACTTTGTAGGGAGATATGGGAACAGTACGGAAAACACAGTGCCTGGCACAGCATACACAAAAATTAACTTGTCTGATACGTAGGACAGTTGTTAAGAGAGCAGTTCCTAAGCGTTCTCATCACATGGGGACTTAGTTCTTTTATTTTTATTGTATCTATATGAGATGATAGATGTTAGCTAATTGTGGTCATCGTTTCACAACATGTAAATTACACCACCATGCTGTACATCTTAAACTTATACAGTGATGGATGTCAATTATTTCTCAATAAAGCTGGAAAAAAAAGATATTAATTCAAAATGGACTACAGACCTAAATGTAAAACCTAAAACAATAAAACTTTTGGGAGAAAACATAGGTGAAAATCATTGGGTTCTTAGGATAGGCAGATTAAATGCAACACCAAGAATATGATCCATAAAAGGAGAAAAATGGATAACTTGGACCTCATAAAAATCAAGAGCTTCTGCTCTTCAAAAGACAAAGAGAATGAGAAGTCAAGCCACGATACTGAAGAAAATATTTGCAAGTCACATATTTTATATAGGACTTGTATCCAAAGTATATAAAGAACTCTCAATAATTAGAAAATAAAACAACTTAATTTTAAAAATGAAGAAAAGATCTGAGCAAATATTTCATCTACAAAGATATGTGGATGGCAAGTAAGTACATTAAAGATGTTTGACATCATTAGTCACTAGAGAAATGCAAATTAGAACCACGATGAGATGCCATTACACACCTATAAGAAGGTTTACAATATCATTTATATGTAGACTCTAAAGAATAATACAAATCAATGTACATGCAAAACAGAAACAGACTCACAGATGTGGAAAACAAACTTGGGATTGCCAAAGGGGAGAGGGAAGCGGGGAGGGACAAAGTAGGGGTATGTGACTGACAGATACAAACTACTATATATAAAATAGATAGGCAACAAAGATACACTGTACAGCACAGGGAACTATAGCCGTTATCTTGTAATAACCTATAATGGAGTATAATCTGAAAAAATACTAAATCACTATGCTGTACACCTGAAACTAACATAATGTAAATCAACTACACTTCATTTTTTTTTAAAAAGAAAAAAATCTCTTTTACTTAAGAATGATGGCCTTTATTTATTTTTAGGGTGAAGGTGCTGGGGATTGAACCCAGGACCTCATATATGCTAAGCACACACCCTACCACTGAGCTATACCCTCCTCTTGGGGATGATAGCCTTTTAATGAGCTCCCAAGGAACTCATAGAAGGGCCTGGGGACTAAAACAAGAGGGCCCAAGGTAGTTAGAACCATACACACGGTTCCCCTGCAGTGGAGACTCCACTGGTTTTCAATTTTATGGCCTCTTTTTTATGCTCTCCCTTGCTATGATCTAAGGATAGGAGAATTTTGATGATAAAAAACAAACAAACAAACAGGCCAGATCATGCCCTGCTGGTTCTCAAACAGCTTTACTAGATCCCAATCCCAAAATGATGAAGTTAAAATTTTTGGTCTGGCATTTAGGGACTTACAGGATCTGATCCCAACCTGCCTTTCTCAGTTACTTGCTCCCTGCTCTCTGTCTCATGCCCTAGGCCCAGACTCTTGGTGGCTTTGCACTTTGCTTGTCTTTTTCCCTCTGCAGGAAACATCTTTCCAACTCCCATCCCATCACTGCACCCTCTATTCTGCTTACAGAACTCAAATTCCTTCCCTAGCAAGGAGGGTTAAGTTGAATCACTCTCCCAGAGGCCTTTGTTGCCCTAATTCCATTGGACCGGGGATAGTAGACAACTCTGCCCATGTCCGCTTCTCCACAGTCTCAAACAGCCAGAGGTTCTACCTCCTGGTGCCCAGACCAGAGCTTTGGGTGTAGGAGGGCGTTGGTTGTGGAGTGACTGGTGTGTTCATCTTCCTCTTTGTAATTTTATTTTTATTCTTATTTATTTCCTAATTTTTTTTTTTTGGTAGGGGTAGGTAGTTAGGTTTACTTATTTATTTTTAGAGGAGGTGCCGGGGCACTCTACTGCTTGAGCTACACCCTCCCCCTCTTATTTATTTATTTAAACTAGGGGAGCGTTCGAACGCAGTCCCCCACTACCACAAATTACACAGTC
Organism: Camelus ferus; assembly: GCF_009834535.1. Classification (NCBI taxonomy): domain Eukaryota; kingdom Metazoa; phylum Chordata; class Mammalia; order Artiodactyla; family Camelidae; genus Camelus; species Camelus ferus. The sequence goes on along the minus strand of NC_045708.1, from coordinate 14,000,576 downwards.
AAGTTTCCCGCACTTGGGAAAATCACAGGGGTTAGCACATCCCGAGTACAATGAATGAACCTCGCCCTGGGAAAAACACCTTTGTGATCATGGTATGTCCTGTTTCAGGTAACTATCATCTCCCTCTTTTTTAATATTTATTTATTTATTTATTTGTTTATTTATTTATATTGAAGAACAGTCAGTTACATTGTGTCAATTTCTGGTGCGCAGCACAATGTCCCAGTCATGCATATACATACATATATTCATTTTCATATTCCTTTTTCACTAAAGGTTATTACAAGATACTGAATATAGTTTCCTGTGCTATACAGAAGAAACTTCTTTTTCTTTAATCTATTTTTTATATAGTAGCTAACATTTGCAAATCTCAAACTCCCAAATTTATCCCTTCCCACCCCCTTTTCCCAGTAATCATAAGATTATTTACTATGTCTCTGAGTCTGTTTTGTAGATGAGTTCATAGTCTCTTTTTCCTTTTTTTTTTTTTTTAAAGATTCCACATATGAGTGATACCATATTCATCTCCCTCTTTTTTAAATTCAAGTTTTATTAATTTGAAACATCTCATACATTCACACTAAAAAAGTACAAAGGACTGAAAAGTCCCTCTGTTCTTTAGCCACCTGATCCCCTTTTAAGGAAATAACCAATCTTATTAGCTTTTTATGCAAACATGCATATTCTTCTCCCTCCTTTTTAGAATAAGTGGGATCATACTCAGACAGTTTTGCAGTTTGCCTCTTCACTTTAGTATGCTTATATACACGTTTAAAAAATTTGCTTAACCAATTGACTATTGATAACATTTAGGTTGCTTTTATTCTTTTGTTATTAAAAACAATGCTGCAATTTATAACATATATTTGTCATATTCACATGTGTATTTACGTAGGAAGAATTTCTCGAGGTGGGATTGCTCTGTCAATGGGTGTGGTCACTTTTAATCTTGGTCAGCATTGCCTAACCATTCTCCATAATGTCCAATTTTACACCCACCAGCAATATATAGGAGTCTCTGTCCCCACACTCTTGCTAACGCAATGTGTTATCAAACTTTTGGACAAGCTTCATTTAAAAAATTAAAGTTAGATCTTATTTTGTATGTATGTAGCAAGTTCATGATCATCCCTTGGGTTGAAAATCATCAAAGGTATCTGGTGATGTTGACAATCTGGAGATTCTAGCCCTATGTTCTCAGAATATAATTCTTGTTTGACTCCTAGCATAATTAAGGAATGGGGTAGGAAAATGTCATGGATCGCCAGCTGCTTTAATGAAGAGATTTTACTTTTGTGGAGCAGTTTACAGTTTTTACATTTTACAAACATTGATTTTGGTCAATGGGTACATCCTTGTAGTTTCAATTTAAAGCATAACCAACCTGTAGGAGACAGCTGGATGAACATAAGCTTTGCAGGTTGATGTTTTGGATAAAATTCTGGGTATCTCTTGATTATTTTAGGAAGGAGATCACTATAGAGTTCAGAAAAAGAGTCTCTGAAATCTGCTGTATAGCTGTGTTGTGAGGATTAAATGGTATACTGTTCGTAAAACTTTTTGTCACAGTAATAGGCCCTTAATAACTGTAGTTTTAACTATTAGTTGTTAAAAAGTATATTGTATGTGGTGATGGCAGATTAAGGGGCTACTTGGGTGATATAACCTGCTGTCTTGGAGGTAATATCTCTGTAGACCGGTAAATTCCTCTCTGGTATTCATTAGCAGTGTGACTTTGGGCACACCCCGTAACTCTCTGGTCTCAGTTTTCTCATCTGTAACGTGGAAGAATAAAATCCAAGACTCAAGGTTTGCCCTGAAGCTTAAATGTGTAATACTCATAAGTGCTTCTTAGACATTAATTCTCTTCTTTCCTCCCAACCCAATGGCGGAGACAATAAACAACCCATCAAACGCAATAATCCCAGGAAACCAGAAGGACCGAGACCGGGATGACGCAAGCAAGGCAATTATGGCCAGTGCGCCGCGCGTCGAAAGGGTAGTGGAGCGACGAGCTATCACTCCCTACCGGCGACGCAAGAGACTGGACCCAGCTGAAGCCGCTGAAGCTCAGCCATCACCCTGGCAACACCGCCTTCCGGTCTACTCTGCCCCTCCCGTTTCCTGTTCCAGCGTCTTGCGTCATCGCTGAGCGACCGGCTACGGGTTTCCCGTAAGGACAGTCCCGGGGGTGCGGTTCCGGGTGGAGGGAGGTGGAAGGAAGTGGAAGGAAGTGGCGGGAGGCGGAGGGTGGGGTTCGCGGGTCGCGGGGATTGACCGCGGGGCTTGTTAAACCCGGGGCTTGTTGCAGTCATGGAGAGCGGAGGGCGGCCCTCGCTGGGCCAGTTCATCCTCCTGGGCACCAGCTCTGTCGTCACCGCCGTTCTGTACTCCGTGTACCGGCAGAAGGCCCAGGTCGCCCAAGAGCTCAAGGTCAGTGCTGGAGTCCGCCTGGCCTCAGGCGGTCATCCTTCCCGGGGTAATGGTGAGCCCCGAATTCGCCGTGGGCCATTCCACTCTCGGCAGCTATCCAAGAGAGGAAACAGGCTCTGAGGGGGTGTCACCCGGCTGGTAGACAGAGGAGCTAGTTCAGAATTCGGGTCTCGTGATAACTGCTTCACTGCTTCCTTTCTCCTAAATCTTTCTCATTACTCAGAATGAATCTTGACCTAAATACTTTTTTCGACAAATCTTTATTGAACACCTGCTATGCTTCAGGCACTGAGGGTATCGCGTGGATAGAACAGACACTAGTCTCTGCCCTCATGGAGGTTCCATTCTAGTCCACCCAGACAAATAATAAACGAGTCAATCAGATTTTATGACACATGAGGGTAAGTACTACAAGGTAATGCAGAGAAGAGAAGAAATGGGATGCTGGAGAAAGGGAGGTTTGCTGTTTTAAATAAGGTGACATTTGAGCAGAACCCAGGAGGGGCAGAGGGGGTCCGTTCAGATGTTTGGGGAAGAGCAGTTCAGACAGAGGGAACAGCAAGTACAGAAGCCGTAGACTGTACCCATTTACATAATTACTTTGCTCCTTGCTTCTATATTCTTTTTATATTACAGCCATTTAAAAAATACCACTCACTTTCCTGAGCTACACTTAACCACTTACACATTTCCATCTTGGTTTTAATTTTTCTTCACAATAATTTCTTGGGAGTAGATAAAAGGACACCTCCAGATTGCAAATCAAGAAATTGAGACTCCAAGGAAAGGCCTATATAGCTTGGAACTTAAACTTTGGTCTTTTGCTTCCCAGCATAGGATTGTTTTTCTGGTTGACCTTGCTCTATTGTGAAAGTGTGGGCCGCTCATGAGAGATGGACTTCATTAGGTCAGAGACAGCATCTTACTTATCCTTCTTCCCTTCTAGGTTCTAACTCAGTGGTTCACAAGCAGTAGATATTTAATACATATTTGTGGATTTGTTTTGGCTGAAATTTCACAATACAACGGTTAGGGCTTGATTTGACATTTATTTGGAAGATGGATTCCTAAACCTAACTAACTTTATTATCATCAGATTCTTTTCATTAAGAGCTTAGAAACAAATGTGTGAAATCTCTACTGTGAAGGGAGTTTTGGAGCCTGGCTGGAATGAACCTAATTACCAAGGAATTGAATTTGTGGTGTGAATGACATCCTGGTGAGATTCCAGCTGCCCTCTTGTTTGCTTAATTAAATAACTAAGTTACTCCTGAAGTGATTGGCTATGAGTGTAACTGATACTTCACTTTTTGAATCCGAATCAGAAATCACGTTGGCATCAAGTTGGCTGGAGGTGGGATCCTTTGAAGCAGCGAGCTCTCCAGGACCCATCTTCGGGTATCTTAAAAGCTTTGCCAATTCGTTCCTAAATGAGGATGAAATAGCCACTTTCTGGAAAAAACAGTTGAGATTCCTAGTATGTTAGGTTCTATTTTCTTGATCAAATTTCAAAACTTCCATAGTGGGGTTTGTGTCTTACCGTTTTACATTTCTCATAGTGATGGGAATACATGTTTATTGTATGCCTACTATGTGCCAGCCCCTGGTCTGTATTCTTTGACATCTTAAGTTTCATTTAATCCACATGAAAATCCTGTGAGGTTGTTTTCCCCACCTTGTACAGAATTTGAGACTCAAATTAAGTTCACAGTAGATGCGTTGAAGCTTGATTCAATCTCAGGTCTTTCTGACTGAATTCCCCCTCTCTTCCTTTTTAAAAATTTTAACCAGCTATCCTGTGATGGATACTTGACTGGCTGTGTGACTTTGGGCAGATCACTTCACCTCTCTGAGCCTCAGTTTCCTTATCTAATTGGGGATAGTGATGTCTACCATATAGGGGTGGTATGAGCATTAAATGGGGTTATACATTTAAAGTGCTTAGTAGAGTGCCTGGTATGTAGTATATCTAAGTGCTTATTCACTGATTTATTTATTAAATACATATCAAGTGCCTAATGTGTGTCAGGCACTATTCTTGGCACTAGGGGGACAGCAGTGAACAAACAGGGTCATAGCTTTCCTAAGTTTAACAGCCTGGTGGAGGGAGAGACAGATAATAAACAAGTAAATAGAACTGTTTAAGTGTTAATTGTTGCTATTGCCATAATTTTTATTATCTTCACAGTAGGTGAAAAACCACAGTAGGTGGTTAATACATTTTTATTGACCTTGCTCCTGTCATTTACTGTGTCACAATGGCTTAAACTTAAAGTGACCTTAATAGGTATCCAGCACCTCCTCACCTTCCTTGTCTGACCCCCTTCAGATTTGTTGACAGGGATACCCTGAAAGCCAGAACTGTCCTTCATTCATCCCTGAATCCCTAGCACCCAGGACATAGATGCTGAGGAAATGTTCAGTTTTTTTTTATTATTATTAATTTTATCTTGCTTTTGATGCAGCAGTGACGGGCTTGGTTGGTTCCCAAGCAAAGCACAGCAGGTTGGAAGCTGAATCAGCAGGGATGGGAGAACTGGGGGACGTTAGAGGCAGGCAGCAGCAGAGGGAACTATGCTCACCTGATTACGAGAGGGAAGAAAGGCACAATAAGAAGCAGACCAATAGTGTTTGGCCCAGGTCCTCGACCTTGTCCTGTAATGCAAAGCCACCTGTTTATTGTAACGTCTGATGCAGAGCATGATCGGATAAGGAAACAGTGATAATAATACCTACCGTTGCCCGGGCTCTACCGTGTACTGGTTTAGGTGCTTTTTCACATAAGCGCCTTGGATGCATGGTTCCATGTTGTCAGGAAGAGATCACATTACGTTCAGTCTATGGTATGCAAATTGATTAATACCTTTTATGTTTTCTTAAAGAGTTAAAATGCAAAGGAGTGAATGCTTGGTTAACTGGAGAAAGAGTACGTGGTGCCCCTGTTTGAGGCGCTGCCCCATGCCTGTTTATATGGTAAAATTTTCAGGATGCAGCTTTGGAATCTGATTCTCTGCAGTCTCTTTCCTGCCTATTTCCTTATTCTCTCAACATGAAAAGTGGAAATAGTCTTTTTTTTTTCATTTGTTTGATTGAGCATGTAGTATTCAACAGTCAGTTCAGTCTGTTTACATTTAGGGTGCTAAAAGAATCCACCTGGGTGAAGACTTAAAGAGTATTCTTTTGGAAGCTCCAGGAAAATGTGTGCCTTATGCTGTTATTGAAGGTATGCTTCTTTATTGGTAAAATGAAAAATAACTCCCTCTTCTGAAAGTTTGATAAAGATCTTGGCTGACATTGAGGGCCTTCTTTAGCCTTGGGGCACTGGTTCAGAACTTGGACTTTGGGATCAGAAGGACCTGGGTTATTGCTGTGTGATCTTGGGGAAATTACCCAACCTTTTCAAACCTCCATTGCCCCATCTCTGAAATAGACATTACAGGGTTGGTGTAAACCCCAAACGATGCAGTCTGTGTCTGTGTAACTGCTTAGCAGAGTGCCCACAAAGTGTACCTCGTAAGTTACATAAGTTAAATGATGGCATTTTTATCATTTTGATTAATGAAACCAACTCAAACTGAAAACAAAACTTAAATTACTTCAAAGGAAAGGGCAGAATAGTTCCTCAGAAATAAAACAATTTGTTTCCGTTTAGGCGCTGTTCGATCTGTTAAAGAAACACTTAACAGCCAGTTTGTGGAAAATTGCAAGGGTGTGATTCAGCGTCTGACGCTGCAGGAGCACAAGATGGTGTGGAATCGGACAACCCACCTTTGGTGCGTATCCTGGCTCCACCGACCCAGCCCTCACAGGTGGTCAGGTCAAATGCTGGTGAACGCAGGTCAAACCTTGGCAACCACCATTTTACTCTGTTTCTGTGAGTTTGGCTCTTTTAGATCCCTCATATGCATGGGATCATGCAGTGTCTGTCCTTCTGTGACTGGGTTAGTTCACTTAGCTTAATGTCCTCCAGAATCATCCATGTTGTCGCATGTGGCCGGATTTCCTTTTTTTTTCTAAGGCTAAATAATATTCTCTCTTTCTTTTTTTTTTGTATATATATATTTTTTATTGACGTATAGTCAGTTTACAAGATTGTTAATTTCAGGTATGCATCATAATGCTTCCATCATACTTGAACATACATATATTTGTTTCATATTCTTTTTTCACCATAAGTTACTGCAAGATGTTGAATATGGTTCCGTGTTATATAGTATGAACTTGTTGTATATCTATTTTATGTATATTAGTATCTGCAAATCTTGAACTCCCAATTTATCCCTTCCCACCCCTTCCCTCACTGGTAACCATAAGTTTGTTTTCTGTTTGTGAGTCTGTTTCTCTTTTGTAAATAAGTTCATTTGTCTTTTTTTTTTTAGATTTCACATATAAGTGATACCATATGGTATTTTTCTTTCTCTTTCTGGCTTACTTCACTTCGAATGACATTCTCCAGTTCCATCCGTGTTGCTGCAAATGGCATTGTTTTATTCTTTTTTTATAGCTGAGTAGTATTCCATTGTGTATGTTAATTTATATATCACAACTTCTTTATCCAGTCATCTGTCGACGGACAGATTTTCTCTTGTATATATATTCCACATTTTCTTTATTCATTCGTCAGTGGATATTTTGGCAGTTTCCTTGTCTTGGCTATTTTGAATAATATTGCAGTGAACACAGGAGTGCAGATATTTCTTTTAGATTCTGATTTCAGTTCTTTTAGAGCTATACTTAGAAATAGGATTGCTGGGTCATATTGTAGCTCTGTTTTTAATTTCTTTGAGGGATTTATTTAAGTTAAATCGATTTCTCTTACGGAGCAAAGGGAAATAAACAGCGGTGATCTGTGATGGTGTTTGTTGCCCACTCGGAACCTGAAAAATGAGCTTCCGTCTCCCGGGGCCCTGGATGATTGTGAACTCTGTTGTGCTTTTCCCCTTGCTTCAGACTTTATCCTGCCCTCCTGGTGTATCGGTGAGCTCCATCCCTGCCTGGGCGTGAGGTAACTGCTGTCCTTCGTTTTATCCTGAGTTCTCATTCTTGTAGGAACGACTGTTCAAAGATCATTCACCAAAGGACCAACACGGTGCCCTTTGACCTGGTGCCCCACGAGGACGGCGTTGATGTGGCCGTGCGGGTGCTGAAGCCCCTGGACTCGCTGGACCTGGGCCTGGAGACTGTGTACGAGAAGTTCCACCCCTCCATCCAGTCCTTCACGGATGTCATCGGCCACTACATCAGCGGTGAGCGGCCCAAAGGCATCCAGGAGACCGAGGAGATGCTGAAGGTGGGGGCCACCCTCACAGGCGTGGGCGAGCTGGTCCTGGACAACAACTCCGTCCGCCTGCAGCCCCCCAAGCAGGGCATGCAGTACTATCTGAGCGGCCAGGACTTTGACAGCCTGCTGCAGAGGCAGGAGTCGAGCGTCAGACTCTGGAAGATCCTGATGCTGGGCTTTGGCGTTGTCACGTGTGCCACCCTCTTCTTCATCCTCCGAAAGCAGTATCTGCAGCGGCAGGAGCGGCTGCGCCTCAAGCAGATGGAGGAGGAGTTCCGGGAGCACGAGGCCCGGCTGCTGAGCCAGGCCAAGCCCGAGGACAGGGAGAGTCTGAAGAGCACCTGTGTCGTGTGCCTGAGCAACGTCCGGTCGTGCGTCTTTCTGGAGTGCGGGCACGTCTGTTCCTGCGCCGAGTGCTACCGCACCCTGCCGGAGCCCAGGCGGTGCCCCATTTGCAGACAGGAGATCGCCCGGGTGATTCCCTTGTACAACAGCTAACAGCCTGCCAGGGCCCCGCAGTGAGACGTGGGAGGCCCCCCCTGCCCGCTCAGGGGTGTTTATCTCGAGGCCTTTAGAAGAGCAGCGGTGGGGCAGCTGTTACCTCACACCCCCACCTCAGGATGCTGCCTGTTCGACCTGCACCCAGCGGGGGACTCACAGCCCCTCCCCGGGGTGGGCCTGGGGGCGCTGCACCCCTTCCGGGAGCCTGGCCGGCATGTGTGCGGCTGAGACCACCTCATCCATCTTGCGCCAAAGCCAGTGACTCCAGCTCTTCTGCTGCAGCATCTTCTCGTCCCTTCTGCGAGCTGTCAATTCCTGTGGACTTGAGCCTTGAGTGACTCGGCCAGAGAGGAGGCAGAGCTGCCCCCGAGGAGACTCTGTCACGGCCTTCCTCCTCTTTGCTTACACCCCAGGAAATGTGTCAGGCAGGACACGTCCCTTGAATCCCTTTCCCCTCACCTGCTTGCCTCCTAAATGTGCACATGTGTGTGTCAGGACGACAGGGAGTGAAATCCCACATCTGCCCTCTACCTAATGGGTTGGAACTCCGGTCAGCAGAGTGAAGAGAGGTCATTTGCAGGGACACTTGGAATGGTGCTCATTCTCTGATCCCCTGGGGCAGTGGTGACAGGGCACCTTTGCTGCCGTCCTCCTGAGGGCTCCACAGACCTAGAGAGAGGGCCACCGGAGCCTGCTTCCGGCCCTGACTTGGAACTCCTGAGGCCTGAGAGGCCGAAGGGTGGCTCCAATTTTTCCCTGCCCGAGATGCGCTGGAAAGCCCCCTGCCCCCACTGCCCTGGGGAGCAGTAAGGACGCCGCTGCCCCAGCCTCCTGGCTTTCTCAGCTCCTCACCCAGGCTCTCACCAAGGAAAAGGAGCAGCCGGCATCCTGAGTGTGGGGCCTTTTCCAGGCTTCTCCCCTCACCCCCTGCCCCCCACTGAAAAGTGAACATCCTATGGGTGTGATCACAGCGCCCCTTCTCATTACGGTTCTCCCCCTCCCTCACCTGTCCCGCTTGAGTTCGTGAGTGTAAGCAGTGGGAGAACCTCTCTCCACCTCTGAGTAGTCAAAGGTCTGTGCACAGCGCCGTCTTCTCTCCCTTCTTTGGCTTCAAATATCCATCCCCCAATCCTCCTTTGTGCAGGGGAGGTGGGGGTGCTCTCAGGGGGCAGACACCTGCAGTGTCCAGTGTGGACAGCACAAATAAAACGCATTATAACTGAGTGTTAGCCTGTCACTTTGAACAAGAGCTCAGTGGCTAGGCTTCCCCAGGGTGGGGTTGAATCCTGTTTTGGGGGAGGAACTGAAGACCTGGAGGCCTCTGTGTGTCCTTTCTCAGCCACGAGGTGGCTTTGGGGTCCCCCAAGTGGGTGCAGCTTAGTGATGCTGGAGCTGGGGGTGGGGTGGAGGAGTCTCTGGCCAGCCTGAGAGAGGGCCCTCCAGAAACATTCCTGTGGGTCATGCCTGGCCTCACTCAGGGTCATCTCTGTAATAAGTCAGTCCTGGTAGGCTGAACGCTGGGGCAGTGAAGTTTCACCTGTTGAGAGAAGGGGCCGGACATGGGGTGTTGGGGACAGGAGGGAGGAAATTAACATGTAGCGTGTACCAGATACTCTTTCAGACTTTAATTTCAGAGCTGATCCTCACCAGACACTGCAGGCACTCTTGGCACCTCGTCTTACAGAAGAGGAAGCAGGCGTGTTGGGGGCGTGTTCACTGGGTCAAAGGTGCAGTGCTAGTAAGGGGGGATCCACATTTAAACCCCAAGCTGTGTCAAACTCCTGACCCTCCTGCTCACCAGCCATGGGGCTGACCCCTCAGTGCTCACATGAACACCCCACAGGGTGCTTGTCCCCACGTGAGTGGAGGAGACCACGCTGGAGGAGCAGGCAGACGTGATGAGAGCCCCCTTGCCGATACTGAGTCCTGTCCAGGGAGGTGTTCAGACCCTGGCTTTACAGACAGGTGTCCGGAGGAGGGGTAATGGGGCTGACCTCTGAGCACCTCAAAAGCATCTGTCCTTTTCCCCATGTCCTTTCAGCAGATTCTTTGTAGGAGTCCGGATGAATGAACCACCTCTGGGGGGTTATCTATCAGATTCCAGCCCTTGGCAGAGATTTCATAAGTAAATCTGATCAAATGATTGAAAAGCAGGGAAGGCAGCCTGTCTCAAACCCTAGCAGATTCTTCTATCTTGATTGTTCCTCCAAACAGAGTTGAGTTACCCATCACGGGAGACCCAGGAGCCGCACACCGTCCCTGCCCCAGGAAGTGGCAGCTGGTTTGAATTCGGGCACACATGCACCCAAGTTCTGAATCTGAGGTCCACACTTGGTCCTAGCCTGGTTTGTCGGAGACTACCTCACACTCTCCATCACCCGTGGCAGCTCCCAGCTTCCATTTAAGGAGCCTCCTTGCCAGCAGGGTTGAAGGGGGCTTAAACTGATCCGTGGGACCAAGGCTAGGAGCGGGGGTGACGGGAGACAAGGAATGGACGGTGGGATTGTTGTGACTTTTGACTCAACCCCTCTGCTCAGCAACTCTCACCCTAGGCAGACAGCATCAGGCAGGGGTCATCTTGAATAACTGCTCCAGGTGTTTTGAAAGTCTGCTCTGCACCTGATAGGCTTGAATGCTTGCAGCCCTACCAAGTGGCTGCTGTTCCCCACTTCACCAGCGAGAACAGCAAGGCTCAGCAGGGTTACGCGTTGCTTACAGCCACATGTCTCCACAGCTGGCAGACACCAGGCATGTCACTAAGATTTAGGGCGAACCAGCAGGGGAGGCCTTATTACCCCTTCTAACAGCTTCTGTGATTTGTCCAAGGCTATCAAGGTAAGACTGTGAGGCCACGCCCTTTGCCTTTCGGCATATTGAACCTGCCAGGCCGAGAAGGGAAGTTGTCCAAGAGGCAACTGAGTCGTAGAGACACTGTTTTTGAAGCCGGTCAGCACCTTGAAGATCACCAGTCCCACCCCTGGTTGGCTTTGAGGTTCCCCAGCTTATCCTGGTGGAGCAGAGGCCAGAGGGCAGGTCTTGGGAATCTTAATTCATTCAGAATTGCAATATAAACTTCGAAAAGCAAACAACAAAATCAGGCCAATCTCTGACACCCTTTACAACCCTGGTCCTAGGCTGGGTGTGGGTAGAGCTGCCATGTGCGGCCTCGGGAACACTCAGAGGAAGAACCTGTCAAGTTGGTATCGTTGGTGAAACGTTCATCTAAGAAACGTTTGCTAAATGCATATTCTGTGCTTGGGGCTGCAGATCGCAGTCTCTGCCTTCCAAGGGCTCAGAGTTGGCTTTTAATGTGTCCTAATTGTTTGAAAGCAAATAAGCCCTGCGGGGACAGGTCAGATGGGCTGCTCTTGCTGTTGGAGTATTTGTGGTTCACAGAATATTGTAGCTCGGAGGACCTTTGAGATTGGCCTGGTTAATGCAGATTCCCTGACCATTCAAAATAAACCTACCAAGGGCAGTGTATCATTGCTGCAGGGGAGCCGAGCAGAGAACCCCTACCCCGCAGAGCCTAGAATGATATATTTAAAACACCAATCTGACCCTGGCACCTCCAGGCCCAATCCCTGGCTCCTCCAAGGCATACAAAGGCCCAACCCCTGGCCACCTCTCTGAGCCTCTCCACATCTCTCTCTGCGTCTCACACCTGTGGCTCCAGCCACACCTAGCCTTTGAACTTCCTTAAACATGGATGCTTTGCTATCGCTGAGTCCTGCCTCTGGAATTCTGGTCCTTTCTTCACCTTTAGGTGTCCCCTCCAGAAAACCCTCCCTGACCCTCCCCACCGAGGTGGAGTTAGGTGCCCCTCCTCTGAGATTTCATAATCCAGTCTTCCTGCTCTTACCCATCTTGCCTCTGTCTCTGGCAAGAACTGTATCTTATTTCTGCTCCAGCACAAGTTTTTAGGTCGTCACTCTACACTAATCAGAGCTAACATTAGGGCTTGTTCTTGGCAAGGTACCTGTTCTTGGCAAGTACTGGCCATGATTGATGTCATTTAATCCTCATCAAGAGCTGTATGTTTGTATTACTCTTACTTTAAAGAAAAGGAAATCAAGGCCTAGAGAAGTCAAGTGTCTCACTCAAGCATCCAAGAAAGACAGGATTTAAGCCCAGGCAGTCTGACTCCAGAACCTGAGCTCTTAACCACTGAATGTATGGAGAATGAGTGAGGAAACTAGCGAATGAGATAGTGGCTGTGGGGCCAACAATCCTGGACGGCTGCCTGGAGGAGTTAGTGATCAAGTGAGAGTTGAGGGTCATGGCTTGGTTGTAAACAGCGAGGAAAGGGCCTCTCTTAGGACCTGGGGTCAAGCTGGATTGTGTTTCTCACATAATTTCCAGTGACCCGCCCAGAGCTTTGAGGACTCCAGGCAGGAAGGAGAATACTGTCATTGCGTGGTGGTAAATGGTTGGGAATGGGAACACAAAGACTGGCTTTCCCTTGGGTCCTGGCTCTGTTGCTGTGTGATCTTAATAGAGTGAATGAACCTCTCTGGGCTTCAGTTCTATCTATAAAAGGAGCAGGTTGAATTAGAAGCTCTCCAAGTCTCCATTGAGCACTGCCATTTTGCACATCTACAACAGAGCAAGTGGATGAGGGAGGAGGGAGGGCAGTTTTCCTGAAACCTTTCTCGAGGCCGCTGTCAGAGGGATGAGACAGGACCCTCTTCAGGCTCGCCGCCTGCCACAGCCTCGGGACCACGTTCCCAGGAAGCCAGGGAGATCAGCACATTTCTCCCTAATGAGATAGTGTTAGCTTATCAATTTTGAATGAGAGAAGTTTCCATGTACTATGTCCTGAATTGCTCCCCGGAGTGCTCATTAGTCACTTCCCCTGCAGCTGCTGCCTTATTGTTTTTCAGATGCCAGCCGAGGGACCTGGCATTTCCCTTCCCCGAGAATGGGGCACTTGAGTCCGACCCAGGGACAGTGGCACTGGGAAGAGGGGCTGCCGAGGCCTGAGGGAGGGCCCTCAGCTCTTGACCTTTACCCTCTGTCCCAGCCAGAGCTTCACATTGGGTGCCTCAAATCGAGATTCCTCTAGGATTGGGCTGTGACTCTGGAGGGCCATGGCTGATCTCAGCAAGAATTTAGTAAGCACTGAGGGCACCAGTCACCTTGTATCTGTAACCTGAATGGCCTCAAGTCTGGGGAGAGGGGGATTCCATCTGAGGCCATACTAATATTAATGTCCAAATTCCCGTAACTTCAGGCCTCCCACCCCATCATGATCTTCCCTAGTATTGAAGATGCTTCATAGGATGAGGCTTCGTTCATACTTGTGATGCAGGAAAATGGGACGCAAGAGGATGTCCGTGTCCTAGGTCTCGGGCGAGCCCCTGGGACACGCCCTGCCAAGTGAAGGTCCTTGGCTCACTCCCTTAGAAAGAATTCAAGGCTGAGCCATAGTAGATGGAAGGTAGATTTATACAGAAAGATACATACTCCATAGGCAGAGTGAGCAGGCCATCTCGAAAAGCAAGAGAAAGGCCATGAGGTGGAAGTGCAGCATTGTTAGTTTTTATGGGCTTGGTAAATTCATATGCTAACAAGTGGGATGGCTAGTCCAGCTACTTTGGGGAAGGGGCTGGGAGTCCCAGGAACTGGGCCATCATCCACTTTTTGACCTTTTATTGTCAGCCTTCAAACTATCTTGGAACCTGTGGGAGTACCATTTAGTATGCTATTGTATTACCATGAGTGTATAAGGAAGCCCAAGGGCTACTGGGAGTTGAGTTTTCCGCCATCTTGGTGCTAATTGCTGTGTCATTCTTTTAATGGCGGTGCCCTGCCCCCTCCCCTCCTTCCCTCCTGTCTCACTTGCTGTAAGTTGGCTCAGAGTCTTGGTTTCTTCCTATCCTTCCCCACCCAGGGACTTAACGATGAGGGCCCTCTAATGCTGCCATCTCTACCATGACCTCCAGGTGGCGCTATGCTCCTATGGTTGAGGCTGGCTGGAGGCCTTGCAGGAGAAACTGAGGTGACACTTCCAAAGGCAGGTGCAATTTTCTCTTCCAAGGGATGGGGAACAGACCTGAGAAGGATGCTGGGCTGCTGGTTTCAGGTCCAGCTGGGCACAGGCTGGAAAGATGAGAAGCAGGGAATTTTCTCTACAGTTCCTTTCTCTGACTAACCCAGGAAGCTGGGTGCAGATGTGAAAGTTCTGAGAAACCCAGAAAATTCAGGTGGGAAAAAAAATCTCACATGTCTCCTATAATTTTCCAGGCATTCACATCTTTAAATATACTAACCATGATTTCTTTCAACAAAAATGAAGCATGCATAATGCATCACATGTTCTTAAAATACCCAGATGACTTCACACTAGTAAAAGATGCTTAAAAAAATTGCATGGAATTGATTTTGACTTTCTCCCCAGAAGCTTTTGCTCAGAGAGGCTGCTTCTCCCAGCCTGGCCTGCCTCCCTTGCTGTCATCTCCTCTGCTCTGTCTTTGCTTTCTGCTCTCTCCTATGTTAAGTTTTTCCATCCTCTTCTATGTTGCCTCTTGTAGGAGAAGGAATTGTCAATTACCTTACTTGGCAGTTCTGCCTCTTGTCTAACCTGTTTTCCTCTTGCCTTTGAGTGTGTGTAAGAGTTTCATCTTGTGTGTGTTTGTGCATCTGCCTTCCTCTCTGAGACTTTTCTTTTTTAGCCTCTCTGCTTCTGCTGGATTCTGTCTGCTTCTTTGAGTCTATCTCTTCTCACATATTCCTCACCTGTGTCTGACATCTGCCCTTCCAGACTGGTCTCTCTTCTTTATCCCCTGCTCAGCCCAGGGTCTGGCAGGGCAGGGTGGGGAGGGCCTCCGTGACCACGCATTGGCTGCTCCTCTGTCTTCTACCCTTCCTGTTACCCAGGGAGTTCCCTTCCTAGGAAGAAAAAGCCCTCTGTCCACTCCTGCAGGCCCTGGAGGGCTCTGGGTGGTGGGATTCACTGCCTGGAGTGGTTCCCTGCTCTTAGTGACTCAATCAGCTCCTCATCTGATCCTCACAGTCTCCCCTTGAGGCTGATCTGGTTACCCCAACTTTACAGCTGAGAGGAATTCTGGCTCAGAGAGTGAAGTGACTGCCTGGAGGTCACGCAGGTAAGAAGGGGTGAAGCTGGGATTGAACTTGGGTCCTCTGATTTACCCTCATTTCACCTGCTCATCACCAGGCCCAGTGGACAGAACTCCAAGTTGGTTGTGGGGAGACCTGGGGTCTCGTCCTGGCTCTGTTTCCAGCTGGGCAGCTCATCTTCCTCATTTGAGACTGACTTCTCTCCACAGTGCAGTGGGGAAATGCCCCTCTCTGCCCTGCCAACCTTACAGGTTATCACGGACATCAAATGACCCTGCGTCCGTGGGGTGGGAAACTGCTTGAATAACAGCATGTGGGAACCCAAGGGTCCAGAGCCACACACAGCCCCCTTGCTGGGAACCTAGGCTCAGAAGTCAATGGCCACATCTTGCTTCCCAGGGTTCAGCCCCTGCAGGTCTGACCCCAGGTCTGGGGGAGAGTCAGGGTGACGGCCTCTGGGTTTAAGGTATAAAAACTCTTCTGTTGTCACAGGATACTGGTGGGGAGTGTCATTCGTAGGATCCAGCCCTGCATTCTTTATCTGAAGGGGCTTTGGGGCTCTGAGATCCCCTGGCAACTATATACATGATTTTCTGCATCTGGGAAAGAGAATCCGTCTCCTTCACTAGATCCCCAGAGGGGTCCTTGGCCTGCAAGAGGTTTGGATCGAAATCTGCAGTCCCTCCATGTGTGGGGAGGCCGAGCTGCAGAGGCTAGAAGCAGCTTGTCCCTGGTCGCCTGTCCTTCCAGCTGTCCTCAAGGAGGCAGTGTCACTCCACAGTTGAGAGCTCAGCCTGGAGTCAGACCTGCTGCTTCTCCTGGGCTCTGTGGCTTTGGGCTTGTTCCTCAACTTCTCTGGCCTCAGATCCCCTGAGGAGGCCATAGGATAGAGATGACAATCACAGCCCGCTTCTGCGGTTAGCGTGTGTGGATGTGTATTTCCGGGGCGTGGGAAGCTCTCAACAGAGCTCGGTGGTGAGAGTTTGCGGTCAGAGGGCCTTGCTACCCTTGCTGAGCTCGGTGGGGTCAGCTCCTCCTTAGTCCCCTTTAGAGGTCACTGTTGGCTCAGCTTGTTGTCTGGTGAGGTCAGGTGCTCTTCAGTCAGGGGACTTCAGGCCTCTTGGGGCCTGGACAGGAGAAACCCGACAGAGGGTGAGGTATCCAGAGCCAGACTTGGAGCCAGACCCCCGTTCCCAGCCTCCTGGTCCTCCACCCTTTGTCCATGAGGCCAGCATCCTACCATCCTTCTCTGCCTCCCTCACCCCCCTGGGGTCATGTGGGCACGCCGTGGTGCCAGGCCTGTCTGCTGTCCTCTCCTCCTTGCCTGGGCCTTAGAGGACAATTGTTTTCCAGGGTGACAATTGTCTTCCATCCTCTGTGGGAGGATGGGCAGTGGTGGGGGTGGGGAGCACAGTCAGGGCACCAGTTCTCTGCCCCTCATGTCCTGGTGAGTTGAGGCCCCTCAGCTCCTCCCAGCTGTCCTCACTATTTCTTAAGTTTTCCTAAAGAGCCCATGGGACTCTCACTTTGAGGGTTGTTGGTATAATAAAAACTTTTAAAAAATTATCCTCTGATCTTTCTCTTTATTCTATTTTAAAGAAATATAGCAAACTTCATTGTTGAAAAAAAGCCCTTTTATTTTGTGACTAATTGCGTGCATGGCCAGGGCTCCCCTCCCGGTCTGGTCCCCAGAGAGCAGTGAGATGCAGGCATGTGAGTGGGAGACCTGGGGCAGGAGACCTGGGCCCAGCACGCCCTGTCTGCGTCCCTGCTTCCCCACCTGGACTGGATGAACTCTAGGGCTGGTTTCAGGTGGAGCCTTCTAGAACTCTGGGCATTCTTTGGAGACCCTCCGGGGAGTATGAGGGGCCCAAAGGGTGAGGTCCTGAGTCCCCATCTCCCCAGAAGTTTGTCCTTTATCTACCTTTTATCTATTGAGGTTCCTTGTAAGATTTTATTGGAAGAGGGGGTCTTGATGATTAAAGAAATAAACAAAGAAGCTAACACTCCTTGCGGTTTTGAGGGGAAGGGCTGTGTCTGTCTTGGACGTCCTCAATAAATGCACGCTGACTGAAGGACAGGTGGGTGAACTCTTGTATTGCTCCTTGATTCTAGGTCTGAGCCACCTGCAGTCAGTTAGCATGCTTTTCTCTCACTGTGTGTGATTGTGCATGTGTGTGTGGTGGGGAGGTGGGCAGCAGAGGCTCTGCCTTTCTCGGCGGGTGGGGAATGGGCTGCACCAGGTTCCAGTCACCCATGTGAGAGGCGTGGGGGTGACGTAGGTTTTTATGACTCAGGACAGTGGTTCCTGCTGGGAGGCCACTTAGCCTCTCTGGAGGTGACCAGCTGGCCACTGACACAGCCCTGCATCCTGGCCTTCCCTGCTGACCAGCAAGGGTCTGAGCCAGCCCTGGCAATGCCCAGCGTTCCCCATGCTCCACCCTGTGGGATCCTTGGCCTGAGCTGCCGGCAGATGCCCTGCATCCAGGGCTGTGGTACCCAACAGCCACCATCTTCTCTAAGTCTCACCATTACTCTCTGATGCTGCAGCCTGGGTCTCAGTTTCCCCATCCAGGTAGGAGAGAGGGGAAGGCAACAAAAGGAGCAAGTGTGTCTGGAGCATCTATTTCATGCTGGGGCCCACCTGGGGTGGACTTTCCCTTTTTCTATCCCATCAACACTGATGCAGGGCTCAGGGCACAGCAGGGCCTGGCAGATCTATTTTAACCCTGGAATGTCTGCGCTAAAAGGGCTACAGAGATGGTCCAGTCCTGTGGGCCTCAATTCTGCAGAGTTCCAGGGTTTGGTGAAGGTGCTTTCAGGTTTGGTTTGAGGGGGGAGCCCCCCCTCCTTGGCCTCCAGCAGGTTTTATCTACTTTAGATTTGAGAGAACTGGCTGATTTTGCAGCTGGAAAAAAAAAAAGATGCGATTTTTCTCCAAGTTTCCCATTTTGTGATGTATAGTCAAAGGCCGGGAGGAGAGAATCAGCCTCTTCAAGGTCACAAAGAGAGTCAAGGAGCTAATGATGATAACTGCTAATAATGACGACCGCATTTACTGAGGACTTACTGTGTGCAGACCTATGACACGTGTACGATCTCCTTCCTTGGAACAAACCAGCAAGTAGGAATAATTATTAGCCCCATCTGACAGATGAGAAAACTGAGGTACAATGAGGTTGAAAAAAAGCACAGAGTTAGGAAATAACAAGGCAGGAATCTGAACTTGGCTGTCCCCTTCACCCTGGACTATGTCCTGCCAGGCTACCCTGCTGGATGGCGTGGAGGGCAGCCTCCACTCCTGCCGTACTTGGTCCATTCCTCCACCTGGACCCAGCATCTTCAACACAGCCGTGGGCATCTGGTCCAGAGCCAGGCTTTGTACGGGTGAGGCAGGAAAGGAGCCCCAGGGCATGTGTCTGCATCCAGGCCTAGGGCTTCAGGATAAAATGATGCCCGCACTGAAGGCTGGACAAATGGAGGACCACTTGATTCACACTTTCCCTTGCAGAACTTGTGTGAATTTGGAGGCATCACTCAACCTTTAGGAACCTTATCTGTAAAATGGGACTGATTGTCCCAGCTTTCACTTCTGAAGGCTAACGGAAGGCTCTAAAGGGAATAGTCATGGAAATGCTTTTCTAAGTGTAAAGTGCCGGATGTGTGGTTTGGTGAGTGGTGGGTATTGAGTTGGGAAGGTGTGATGCTGCCACCTTTAACCTTATTTGAAACAAGGCAAGGTCAACTTAAAACCAGATGAGGGTGTAAAATTCGGTTTCTCTTCTTGGTCTCACTTGCTGTGTGTGCAGGGATTTGCCTGCCCTCTCTGTGCCTTTCCACTACCTTCTGCACAAGTGGGACTGTGGTAGCTGCTCAACGTGTAAATTGCTTTGTTATTCAGCAGTAAGGAAGGAGCCGGGCAAGTATGAGATGAGTGAAGTGGTCCCAGCCCTGCATGCTGTCACCACTGCGTGCATGGTGTCCCCTATAGGGACCTTGAATCACAGCTGGGAAAAGTGGCTTCTCTTGGCTCCATCCTAGCCTGTGACCTTGGCAAGTCACTTACCCTCTTTCTGCTAACATCAGTTAAACAGGGATGCACTGTCTCCTCTTTCCACCTCAAAAGGCATTTGTTTTGAAAAGCAAGGTGAAAAATGGATGTGAAAATGCTTTAGGGGGAGGGAAATAGAAAGCCTGATACAAATGGAAGAGCTTCTTGTAACTTTATCATTCTGCTTACTACGCTTTTGTTTTCTCTTCCAGCACTTGGCCTGGTGCTAACCTCAAAGCAGACACTCAGTAAAGCCTTAATGAATGGAGATAGGTGGCTTGTGGAGTGGAGCAAAGGAGGCCAGAGACCTGCTGCTTCTGACACTGACAAGCTGTGGGATTTGGGGCAAGCCCCTGACCCTCTCTGGGCTTCAGTTTCCTCATTCGTAAATGAGGTGGTGGCACTGGGTCATCTCTAAGGCTCCTCTCAGCTCTGCAGGCTCTGGAATGGGACTGAGTGAAGTGCTACTGTTCTTTCTCCCTCATTAAGTCATTTCTCAAATGTTTAATGCACATCCACGCTCAGCCAGGCACTGGGAGCCTGATGTCATTTTGTTTTCATAACACAGCCCTGAGAGGCACACAGGCAGCTGGCTAGCTACATAGCCCATTTTACAGCTGAGATAAAGGAAGTTCAGAGAGGGGATGTGACTTGCCCAAAGGCACACAGCTATCAAATGACACTGGGTGGGATTCAAACATAGGCCTGAATCTACAGGTCATGCCTATTCCATCCGCTACATTGCCTCTATCCCCATTTCTCAGCCCTCTTCCATCCCTCTCCCCAAGGTGTCTGACCTCTGGAGGCCAGATGTCCCCACTACACAGTTTGGGGGGAGGGGAGGCTGGGCTGGCTCCTCCCAGACAGCCCCTCTACCATATGTCTTGTCACTAAAAAACATACCCTCCTTCCCCATAGCTTACCACCCACCGAGAGTTCTAGATTTAAGGGGAGAGTAGACCTGAGGACACTCTTTAGCTATTGGTGGGACCTCTTGCAGGGCAGTTGGTTGAGCCAGATGAGACTCACCAGGGAACCAAGATGTGTTTCCTTGCCTGCCTTCAGCAAGTTGCATGACCTTGGGATGGCTACCCCTTTGGTGGTCAAGGTGGCACTGCTGCGCGAAGGCGGTCTCCAGGGAGAGAGCAGGTGCTGTTGGCTCTCAGCGAGGATAACGAGACCTCCTCACGCACCTTGCCCCCTTGGAGTTACCATCTGCTCGGCAGATGCGCCTCCCAGGCCTCTGGGGCTGCCCCAGCCTCCCTCCCGGGTTTAGGAGCCCGCTCCTCGGCTCAGAAGCTGCAGTCTCTCCCCAGGGCTTATGACTGTTGCTGGAAGGGAGGTCCCCGAGGGCAGAGGGCTGCAGGCCCGGGACGTCCCCGGTGGACGCCAAGAGTCGGGCATCCCGGGCGAGCCCGGCGTAATAGGGCGCTCCCCTCTCCTCCAGGAGGCGGGGCTGCCCGCCTCCCCGCCATCCGCCTGCACTGCCTGGCCCCGCGGGAGCCGGAGTCGAGAGCCGGCAGGGAGCAAGGCCTTCCAGGGCAAACCGAGTGGGGGAGGGAGAGCGTGAGGCCCAAGGGGCAGGGCCTTGAGAGTCTGAAGTGGGGCGCAAGTGCGGGGGGTGGGGCAAGGGGATCCCCAGTTGGCGTTAGGCCGGGGAGATCGTGTCCTAAGGGCACCAGGTGCCCTCCGACTTTTGCCCCAGCATCTGGCCTCCAGGGAGACCAGCAGTCATCTGTCCTTCCGTGCGTGTGCGTCGTCGGTCCGCTCCCTACTCCCGCTCCTGGAACCCCCAATCCCCACCCCCGCTCCCCACGGGAGTCAGAGCCCGTGGAGGGTCCCGTGCGGAACCGCCGCGTACCGGCTCCGGCAGGGATAAACACCCCGCGGGAGGGGGCGCGGGGGGAGGAGGCGCCCGGAGGCCGCCGGGCCGGGGCGGGGCTCACCGGGGGCCCCTCCGCGCGGGCGGGACGCGGGTGCTGGGGGCGGGGGCAGGAAGCGAGCCGCGGCCCGGGCCGGCCGGCCCGGCCCCGTGACGTCGCTCGGCTTCCAGGGATCTCTCCCCGCGGCCCGGGTCCCCTCCTCCCCGCCCTCCTCCTGCCCTCCCCCACCGGGCCTCGCCTCCGCGCCGCGGCCGGCATTTCTCGCTCGCAGCTCGCTGGGTGGCTGGCTCTCGGTCCTAGCCTCCTTCTCCTCCCTTTCTCTCCTTCCCTCTCCGACCCTCTTTTCTCCCTCCCTTCCCCTTTCCTTCTCCTCTCTCCCCTCTTCCTCTCCAATCCTGATCTAGTCGCTCCCCCTGCCCTTTCTTCTCCCTCTCCTTTCTTCTCCCTCTCCTCTTCCTCTGTCCCTCTCTTTTCTGTCTCTTTCTCTTGATTTCCCTGCCTCCCATTCTCTCTCTGCTTCTCTCCCCGTCTCCCTCTCGGTTTCTCTCTCCCTCCTCCCTCCCTCCCTCCGGGTATCCTCTCCCCCCCCACCCCGCCCCGTGCCCTCCCTCCTCCCTCGCTCCCCTCCCCCCCGCCCCTCGCAGCCCCGCCGCTCGCAGCTCCCCAGTCAGCCTCCCCGAACCAGCACCGCTGCCGCCCGCACTCGCCGCAGGACCAGCCCGCCGGGCTCCCCGGGGTGCGCCCTCCTCGGCCCCGCGCCCTCGGGGCTCACTGGGACAGCCTCCTCCTTCGGCTCGTAGCCCCGCCCGGCTCGGCCCCAGCCAAGCGCCCGAGCGCGCCGAGGATGTGAGTCTTGCCCGCCTCTGCCGGAGCAACAGCCACTCGCGCGCCCAGCCGGAGCGCAGCGCAGCGCAGCGCAGCCGCGGGCGCTCGCGGGGTCGCTCGGGCGGGCTGCGCGCTCCTGCCCCAGCGGCGCCCCCGGCCTCTCGCCGGCGCCACAGCCGCCGCAGCCCGCGGGCCGTCCCCGGCCGGCCGCCCCCGGCCCCAGCGCCGCTGACCCTGTCCGCCGCGGGCGGGGACGCGGGCGGAGGAGGTGCCGCCGCGGAGCCCCCGGACGCGACCATGTCGGAGGTGCTGCCCTACGGCGACGAGAAGCTGAGCCCCTACGGCGACGGCGGCGACGTGGGCCAGATCTTCTCCTGCCGCCTGCAGGACACCAACAACTTCTTCGGCTCCGGGCAGAATAAGCGGCCGCCCAAGCTGGGCCAGATCGGCCGAAGCAAGCGGGGTGAGTTCGCGGCCCCTTCCCCCGACACCGGATTCTCGGGCACCTAGGCCTGACGGAGGTTTGCGGGGATCTCCCGCACCGGGGAGCCGGTTCCGAACCACTAAAATCTCATCGCACAGAATTGGGGGGATCCCGCACTGCGGGTCCAGCTCTGGCTGGTCTCAGAAACCCCTCCCCCTCAGCCGGATCCTCCTTGGGGTCACCCAGGGGGCGTGGCGGCATCTCGCTGCAGCGGGGGCTGAAAGGTTATACCCTGGTCCCCACCTATGCCAAAGTTTGCCTTTTCATTTCTAAATACTCCCCTCCCCCTTTTACGCAGTGTAGTTGCAGCTGCACTCGATCTACAGCCCGGGGGAGGGGTCCCAGGGCTCCCCAGGGGCCGACGTGGGGAACTGCGGGGGAGAGGACCCGTTCTTGCAGGGAAGGCTAGGGGCCTTCGGGTCGCACGGGCTTTTCATTGTTACTTGGGGTTGGGAGGGGGGCGGTTATTGTCGAGCCTGGGCGCTAGGCGCTAGGCGCTAGACCTGGAAAAGCCCCGGAGAGACTGGGACACGGAGAGGCTCCGAGAGGAGCTCCAGAGGCGCAGGGACAATGAGGGAGATCGACAGCTGCCGGGAGAGACTGAGACGCAGAGATAGGGAGGGGGACGGCGGGGGGAGGTGGCGGGGAGACCCAGGTGGGCAGAGACCGAGACAAAGCTCCGGAGAGGGAGCCAGAGCCGGAGAGATAGCGAGACGGGGACGCAAGTCTGGGGAGGACAGAAAAGCAGTTGGAACAATGAGGGCGACCGACATCCCAGACACTGAGAGGTCCAGAGACCTCGGCAGGTGACCGTCTTGCCGAGAGACTGATGGAGGGACGGAGGAAGGCGAGGCTAGGTAGAGTTGGTGAGAGAGGCGGGGGACAGTGAGAGGCAGACGCCAAGAGGCGGTCGAGCCCCAGGCGAGCAGCAAAGGGAAGCTCTGACCTCTGCATCGGCCGCAAGTGCGGAGAGGCCGAGTCCGCCCGGGGGCCTCGCGGAGGGAGGCGCGCAAGAGGGGAGCCCCCAGCCCAGGCGAGGCCAGAATCCTCGACGGGCTGCGCACCGTGGGACCCGCTCCTGGCGTCCCCTTTCGCTCAGCGCCCCTCCGCACCCAGCCCAGGCTGCTCGCGCCACTCGCGCGGTGCTCGAGGCACCCCCGAGGGTCCCAGACTTGAAGACCGCGGCTCCTCCTCCCCTCCCTCCCCTGCCCCAGAGCCTTCTTTCTAAATAAATGCGCCCTCGGGGGTGGGGGATTGAGGTCAAGGCCAGTGCTTACCCTGACTGCAGCCGGGGCTGCGGGATTTGCTCCCTCTCTGCTTCCTTTTCTCAGAAGGGTGCTGGGACGCAGCCTGGGGGTAGGGGAGTGGTTCAGAGGGAAGCAGCAAAGGGACCCCTCGCAGAGCAGGAGGGTATGGGGCTGTGTCAGCGTGCGTGGAGACCCCCCTCCCTCTCCTTCCCCGCAACCCCCGCCTCGCCTCCTCGCGTAAAGCGAAACTTGAGAGACCCCTGCGAGGCCCAAGCGCGCTCACCTCTCCTTTTCTCCTTTTTTTGCAGTTGTTATTGAAGATGATAGGATTGATGACGTGCTGAAAAATATGACAGACAAGGCACCTCCTGGTGTCTAACTCCCCCAAAGACAATGAGTTAAGGGAGAGCATAAGAACGGCGATAACAGTTGTTGGCAAAAAGAATATGAAAAGCGAAAGCACTTTGAAATTTATTACTAGCTTGCTACCCACGATGAAATCAACAACCTGTATCTCGTGTCAGGCCGGGGGACAGATGAGGCGTGAGAAGGCGAAGGCTCTGGGCTCCTTTGCAAAAATAAAAATTTTAAAAAAATTTTAAAAAATTAAAAAAAATCACTATATACACACATATAAAGAAATAAAAAAGAAGTCTCAGTTGCAGCTATTTGTCAAAATTAATATCCATTTCTTTTTATATACAGTGAATATTGCACAATTATAGATCTGGATTTTGAACCACTTAAATAATGAAGCGGCAACACCGAGTGTTTTGAGGTGTTGGCATTCTTTGCTGATTTGGCTGTTCCCAATGTTTA